>NW_014575374.1:0-341040 GCF_000527765.1 Bipolaris victoriae FI3
GCCTGCCCCTCGTCCTTCGTCATAGCTGGTAAAGGCGGGGCAGCTACTACTATGAGCAGCATTGGTACCACCAACGCCCACCGCCGCAGCAGCAGCTGGAACGGCTCGCTGTCCAGCCCAAGTAAAGCCACGCGCCCGTCGCAGAGCCCAAGGCATACCCAGCATTTCGCCCCGTCAGAAAACACTTCCAGGCGGCCTCTTGTGACCCACACAGTAGCCACTGTCCTTGTTCTCCTGCTAGCGCTTGCTACCGGTTTCTTCGCACCCCACCTTCCACACGCCATCGTCCGCATCCTTGACAGAGAGCAAGCTCCTTCCATAACCCTCCGAAACCCCTTCGTCCTACAAGAACCCCCCGTCTGCCCCAAACCAGAACAACACGTCGAGTTCGTCGGCACCTTCAACAGAAACCACAAGCGCAGCATGGCTCTCGCCGACCAGGCCAAGCAGGTCGCCGCCGAGTTTGACTTTAGCGACAATGCCGTCAACAAGGCCGTCAAGGAATTCATAAGGGAGATGGGTATGCATCCCTCCACCTTGTGTTACTGTATCCACCCGCTGACAGGCGCGCAGACGAGGGCCTGGAGAAGAAGGGCACCGAAATGAGCCAGATCCCTTCCTACGTCACTGCCGTTCCCAATGGTACGGAAAAGGTACACTTCCAATGCGCACGTGGACGAAACCCATCTCTAAACTAAACAGGGTCTTTACATGGCTGTTGACTTGGGCGGCACAAACTTTCGCGTCTGCTCCATCAAGCTACATGGTAACACCACCTTCTCCATTACCCAGAGCAAGGTCGCCATTCCTCGTGAGCTCATGGTTGCCAAGACTTCCAAGGAGCTCTTTTCATTTCTTGCAAAGCAGATTGAAGCTTTCCTGAAAGCCCACCACGAGGACCACTATGCCGGCACTCTCCGACGCAGGGAAGGCAAGGCAGGCCAGCCAGAAGAGGAGGAGATCTTTAACTTGGGCTTCACCTTTTCCTTCCCAGTCCAGCAAATAGGCATCAACAAGGGCCTGTTGATGCGCTGGACAAAGGGCTTCGACATTGAAGATGCTATTGGCAAGGACGTCTGTGCCCTGCTCCAGACGGAGATTGACGCGCTACACCTCCCCGTCAAAGTGGCTGCTTTGGTCAACGACACCGTTGGAACTCTCATGGCACGCTCATATACTTCTCCCGGAAAGACTGGAACCTTGCTCGGAGCCATCTTCGGAACAGGTACCAATGGAGCGTATGTAGAGAAGCTGGCCAAGGTCTCAAAGCTCACCAATGATAAGGAAGTGGGTGAATATGACAAGTCCACAGGTGAGATGGTTGTCAACACTGAGTGGGGTTCGTTTGATAACTCGCTTCGCACCCTGCCCAACAACCCGTACGATATTGAGCTTGACAAGAACTCGGTGAACCCCGGTATTCAGATGTTTGAGAAGCGCGTATCAGGCATGTTCCTGGGTGAGCTGCTCCGTCTTGCTCTGCTCAAGCTCATTAAGGACCCCAAGGTCCCGCTCTTCACTGATGATAACTCGTCGTCCAACGATGTGCACAGCACTACCCAAATTCATGATGGCAGCCCAATATGGAAACAGTGGGGCATTGACACGAGCTTCCTCAGTGTATGCGCTGGTGACCACAGCCCTGGCCTGCGCATGCTGAGACAAACTCTTGACAAGGAGTATGATATTTCCGCTGTCAGCGCCGAAGACGCAGAGGCCGTCCGTGAAATCGCCGCGGCGATTGGCCGCCGTGCAGCTCGTCTCGCTGCGGTTGCCATTGCCGGTGTAGTAATCAACACTGGCCGTCTAAACCAATCTGCGGCGGCTGCCACCACTGAGCAAAAAGCAGGCATTGAGCCTCCACGCGGCGATATCGACAGTGAACAGGGCGATGAAATTGACATTGGTGTCGATGGATCGCTAGTCGAGTTTTACCCCAACTTTGAGGAATACATTCGCGAGGCTCTGCGTGCTGTTCCAGAGATTGGCGTCAAGGGGGAGAAGAGAATCCGGATCGGTATCGCAAAGGACGGTTCCGGCGTCGGGGCCGCATTGATCGCTCTTGTTGCCGGAAAAGTTGCCTCGCCACAATAAAGCAATATGTTGCTTGAAGGCTGGGGGCTCTATCCCGCATGAGCATGCATGGTTCATTTTTTTTCCAACACCTACAACATGAATGGGCATATACGACCTTGGTTCACATGTACATAGAACGCACGTACTCGACATGCATCCATTCTTATCTCCAAGTTAAAGAAAAAAAGTTAGAGAGAAAAAAAATAACACTATTGATACTTTTGTTTCGTGATACAAAAATGGGGGCCAGGGTTTTGTTTTGTTCTCACACGCACAGAATTCCGAGACTCCGTTACCCTCAACGAAGTCAGCCAGCCTTATCTACATACACCCAACAATATCCTAAGAAGGAAAGAGGGCATACCGAGCCCACAGACCCTTACGCTCTCTCCCTTGACCAATCTTTTCTTCTTCCACACCTCATTTTTAGCACCGACTTTCCCGCTTCTTCGAACACTACGGCACACGCACTGTCTCCGAGACACCAACCTAAAAAAAAGCAACAAAGGAAAGCACGTGCACGCATCTCTTCAACTCTAGAATAAAAGAAACAAACAAAAAAAAAGGTAGCACTGACCTCCCCACCTCTTTGCCCTGACCCTTTTGCGAAAATAAACAAACAAAAAAAAAGGCTTAGGGTCTGAGCTTGAATACAGGGCGTTTTATCGTAGCTTTAAAAAAAAACGCGGGGAACGGGGTCAGGGACTTTTCTGGTGCACCTCCCCCCCCCCCTTCCCCTTCTTGGTAGATTCGTCATGCACGGACTTGATGCTGTTTTGCCTATAAGGTTAGTGGTTTTTTTGTTGATATCAGCGGGTTACAAGGTGATGGGAGTATGGTTGTGGGAACTAGCATGTTTGGGAAAGGAAAGGAGAGGGGGGGTTTTTAATTTTCTGTTGTACGTTTTTGGTTCGAGGAGAAGGTTGGTAAGGTAATTCGAGGGGGTGGATAGCCTAAGGGGATAGAGATTAATGATATAGTACTACATTCACCTAATTAAAAGAGCCTGGAATCAGTGAGAGAGAAAAATAAAAATATAAAGTAGACTGTATGTATACATGTGGTCTGCTCGAAGCCAAAAAAAAAGATAACAAAGAAGAAGGAACCGAAGAATATACGATGCTTCAGGCAAAAAAAACATGTGCGTTGATCGCCCGACCAGGGACTCTGCGTACTTGTTAGTTATGTGATTCGAACCCATGATTGTATCCAGGTTGGAAAAGCTTACCGAACCCTGAGCCTTGAGATTAAAAGTCTCACGCGCTAACCAATTGTGCCAGCCGGGCTGATGTGCTCGATGGAGAAATGCTGTGTTACATCCATTCCATAGTTAGTAAGAAACAGAACATAAAGGATCGGGCGACTGGGTAGTGCTTTGCTGAGAGGAATCGTGACAGCTGGTCTCATGAGCTGCGTTGGTAACAGAAAATGACTCATTGGGTGCGATGTGTGGGCGGGGAGGATTCATGTCGTCATCGGCTTTTGCGGGATGTGGGGCTGCGGCTCGGAACATACCATTACTATTACAGTAGCAATTATATCCCTTTGTTCTCAAAATCCTCCCACTCACTTTGTAGTTTGTTGTTTTTTTAGATGTGTGTATATGTTCATTTAATTTGACGTCTATTGATGCGTTGAAATCGACTAATGTTGGGCAATCTTCGCTACTTTCTAGACTCAAGTCCATTGCTTTCTAATACGAATACAACACAAGGTTATGAAACTATGCGTCGCCTAATAACCAAATCATGCTTGTTCAGAGACTTGTGTACCGTGTTATCTTCCTAACCTGGTATCTGAATTTATCAATGATGTTGGTGATCAAGATACTTATCGAATTTGTGCGTGCATCCCGCCACTTGTCGTCGTCCATCTCGTGCCATGTCTTGAGTTTGTGCTCTGGCACGAAATCTTCGAAGCGTATGGTTCGGTGGGGTATTTCGGGGCTACGATGTATAGGTAGGGGCGGGAGTAAGACGCCGTTGTCGTGATGCGAAGCTCTTTTGTTTACTGTTCGTGCTAGATCCTGTGCTGCATGGGGAAGTGACTTTCGTTTGATACAGTGTGAGGCTGCACCTGCGTTTGGGTTGAGGTAGAGCTGTTTGGGTACGATGGGTGTAAACTTATGGAGTTCACGGTTGTTGGTAGACTCCGGCACGGTAAGGTTTTGTTCTATGAAGCGTACTGTACTGGTGCCATCCATGAAGCGGGTTGGTCTGGGGCTAGCCAGATGAGTATGCTTTAGGAAGAACATAAACTCTCTATTCGGCATCGCTGACGAGAAAGTGTTGATGTCTGAGCAAGGAACCAGGTGGGCGGAGCGTTTGACGTGATTATAAAGGCAGGCGACTCTCTGAACCCAGGATATCCTTATTATTTTGAGGATACCCGACACTTACAGGAGTGGCTTTCTTGGGAAGGGCACGGGATATGATAGTTTACTCTTCTCTGTCCGATAAACATCTCCCATGCGAGGTAAGAGCGCCTTTTTAGAATAATGACAATTACTCCTTTTAGATGTCGCCTTTACGCCTATAAGACATATCTTTGGAAGCAAACTTAAGGTGCTATGGAAAGAAGAAAGACACTGATTCAGAGGCGAGTCTCTAAATTGCTACTTGCACACTTTCTGGCACATTGTGAGTGTCTCAACACCTTTAGATGTTTGCCTTAGTACAACGAAACATCCATTACCTCTCAAGGTTCGTTGGTAATGCTGTGAGACTGTTGTCTCCTGCTATTTGTGGACAATGAAGCAGTAAACAATAGTCACTCGAACGCTCAGAAATCTGCAGTCGCTTTCGGTATTCTGTAGCTAACCAACTCTTGGGCATCTATTCTTGTCCTGATGTTCGAGTCGCAGTTCTCGTAGTACCAGATTCAGCATTTTGTTTCCCAATATGTTCACCGTCAGGATACGCAGTTATCTTGGCCGAGTTTGGGATTAATATACTGAATTAAATGGAAAATAGATTACAAGATAGGATGGGAGAAATAGCCCGTGAGTCAATTTAATAAATCACTAATTTGATGTGGGTTGGCATAACCATCGTTGAAGTGAGCACTAGGATTAGGTCTAAAAAAAGTACAGTACAGATTCATCCATGCTATGACAGTAACAGTATTAGTTGGTTAGAAGTTGACTCGAGGGCTCACTGATAATCTTGTCCGGATGGTTGAGTTGAGGTTGGTTGCATTTGTAACTAGACTGGGTACGATAGTACCGGATATAAGTTTGTAGACATGCTACAATTGTCCGAACATGTTTCTATAGCTGGTACATATTGGAGTATGTGCTATACATTGGCTCATGGATCTTCTCAGCCGGCATGTAACGCGCCAGAAACCCCATTAGCCACGCTTATGGCCCATGAAGGGGTAGGAAAACCTGAGCGACAGGTTATTGGCGGCAGATCATTCACATACGTCGCTATCCATATCCGATTCCTATTGGCATACACTGAATTGCTCAACAGCTGGGAATCCCCGCTCTTCGAATAGCCACACTCCTTTTGATTTTCTCGTTCATCTGGTAGGAGCTCGCTTGATTCGACAAGTCAAGGGCACAACGTATACCGTCTCGACGATTCCGTAGCTGAGGTTGATGCTCATCCTTCAACACCAGTTTTCTTATCTTTTTTCCCGAAAAGCTCGTCGACCAACTCCACAAATTGTGCCATAGCCTCTTTCTCCTCTTGATTGTCCTCCCCGTCCCGAATCGACTTCAACACCGCCATGGCATCTTTATCCCCCTTCTTAGGTGTCCACCTCTCTTCTCTCTCCTCCCAATGCCTGCCACCCCTTCCCCTGCCTCTTCCTCTGCCTCTTGAACCTCGTCCTCGAGACATGTTCCTTTCGAGCATGCGCCGCCGTCTTTCGTCTTCCGGGTCTGGTTGTATGGTCTTGGCGTAGACGCGTTGGAGGGTGGAGAGCAATATAGGGTTTGCTTTTAGAAGGTCTTGATATTTGGGGCTGGTGGCTAGAGTGGAGAAGTCGGTGCGGCTTTTGAGGTAGCGTGGTATGGGAGCGGGTGGTGGTGGTTGTGGGATGGTTGGCTCAGCGGGTTTTGATGTTGACGAAACGGCATCTTCTGGGTGTGTGACTTTGTGTGTTTTGAAACATGCTAATGAGCAGCTGTCTATGTTAGTTTCTTTATCCTAAGGAGAAGCTGAGTATGCCGTACTATGGAAGCGCGCAAGTCGGACATTTGTACTTCTTTGGCTCTGTCTCGCAGACGCCGCAGAGAACCGTCGTCATGGTGCCCAGGCTGTTGAGCTTTAGTGAGAAAAAAAAGATTAGGGTATATATGCGCAAAGAGTAAAATGAGTGGTGGCTTGTAGATAGGTCGTGCTGGAGTGTTAAAAACGACGCGCGCAACCAGCCCAGAACTTTTGCCCTTGTAGACATTCCTAAAGCGGTTAAATCCCGCGGCGAAGTTCCACCAGTCCACCGAGGGTTCGACAACCAATTCACTGCATCTCTGCTCACACAACAATGTCCTTCACGTCAACACTACGACAGCTGCCCTCGCGGCAAATAGGCCTATGGACATGTTCAACATGCTCCCGTTCGCTCGCCAGGATACCACGTGCCCGCAATCCCGCCTTCGCCGTGCAAAAATGCTTAAACACCACTAGAGCTGCGCAACATGGTACCGTACCGCGAATGGACCAAATGCACGCGCAATACAAGATGAAGAACAGAACCGTCATGTGAGCATGAAGCGGACTCAATCCGGTGGAACAATCACTCAATGTGAACAGGAACTATGTATTTAGTGTAATAGTCGGATTCGTAGCTATAACATACGGCTCAGTACCCATGTACAAAATGGTATATACTCCCCACACCACCTCCCCATCTTGCCAATTCCCCTCCCACTAACTTCAATCCTAAAGATCTGCCAACAAACCGGCTGGGGCGGCCAACCCATCAAGTCCGCCGCGCACGGCGGCGATTCCAGCGTCGACCCCGCCGAGCGCCTCAAACCAGTAACCAACCACCCCCGCATCCGCATAACCTTCAACGGCTCCGTCTCCGATGTGCTCCCTTGGAAATTCGTGCCCCAGCAACGCGAAGTCCGCGTTCTCCCCGGCGAAACGGCACTAGCGTTTTACACAGCTACCAACAAGTCACCCGAGGACATCATCGGCGTGGCGACGTACTCTGTTACGCCCGGCCAGGTGGCTCCGTATTTTAGCAAGATCCAATGTTTTTGCTTTGAAGAGCAGCGATTGAACGCGGGGGAGACGGTGGATATGCCTGTTTTCTTTTACATCGACCCGGAGTTTGTCACCGATCCGAACATGAAGGGGATTGAGACTGTGACACTGAGTTATACGTTTTTCAAGGCAAAGTATGACAAGGATGGGCATTTGAGACCTGTGCCTATGGCTTGAAGGAATGATTTTATTCTATATTTTTCTACGTTTTGTGCTTTTTCTGAAAGGAAATGATTATGTATGATATGTAGTTGTACAGTATCTTGCTTCTCTGCTATAAGAGTGGTGTACTAGTCATGGTTTCTCTACTATCAAAGTAGTGTGCGAGTCATGATTTCTCTGCTGTCAGAGTGGTGCTCAAGTCACTTGGTTGTCGAACTCTCTGCTGCTTTCAGAGTAGCCTACAAGTCACTGGATATCAGACCGAAGTGATCATAGTACTCTTTCTTTCCCTGATCGCACAAGATCTCCTTTGCCTGGTTGATCTCGGCCATTTTCTTCGTGGCCTTTGCGCGATCCTCGCTCGCGCAGCGATCAGGATGCCACTTTAGGCTCAGAGCGCGATATGCCTTCTTGATATCGTCGGTCGTAGCGCTACGGGAGATCTTGAGTACAGCGTACAGATCTTTGCGAGGCTGAATGCCCTCAGGTACAGGAGGAGACTCACGATACGAGGAGTAGGATTCCGACGGCGGTGAGCGAGGATACTGGTGAGAACTAGAACTTTTACGCTGTCGTCGGGGCTTGGGGGAAACGCTACGTGGACGACGTTCTTCAGTTGTGTAATGTGCTTTCCGCGATCTGCCGCTTGAAGTGTATGTTCCTGTGCGCGGTGAATGAGGTGGTGTAGGTGGATCAGCAGGGTACCCGTAGGAATACTGATACGATGTCCCCCATGGCATCTGTATGAACTCCACAGACTTGTACTCATACTCATACTCGCACTTGTACTTGGGACTTGGTACTCTGTCCTCTGCCTGGTATGTTCGATGTGTTCTTGTACGAGGCTGCTCGAGGTAGTACTCGGGACCACAGGGCGACGAAGTCGAGGAACGTGACTCTGCAGTGGATGGACGGCGGTTTTCCTTGTCTTGCGCAAAACCATAAAGACTAAAGGGAGAAGACGGGACACGCTCTTCTGTATTGTATGGATGACGGTCTCCTTTTGTGTGTGTGAAACCATGACGACTGAAAGGAGAAGACGGAACACGTGTTTCTGTATTGTATGGCCGGCGATTTCCTTTTTCTTGAGCATAAGTGTAATTGGTATAAGCAGGAGACGGGCTGAGGCTTCGGAATGGAATCCTAGGTTCTGGCATCCACTGTCGCTCGGATCGGCGGCGCATATCCTCTGCGTAGACGGAGCCACAACTGAAGAGTGAGGGGTTCCTAAGAAAGCTTGTCATTTCTGCGTAGGTTGTACCTTTTGGTTTGGTTGTTGATATTGATTGTATTTGGATAGTAATCCTAGAATGTTATCCGCTTTTTTTATACGCCGAATAGTCAACATTGTGAACTGTAGCATTGGGTATGAACAGCGCGATGTGTGGGTTGGGTGATATTGTGTAAGTTCAGTGTAGATGTAGACGGAGAAGCTCTAAAATATCCAAGTCATCGTCAAGCAGACCGCCAACCAGCTAATTGTAGTCTCTATTCCATATAGACAGAAACGTCACTTCTCCAAAGTATGGTGTATCAGGACAACGCATTGATCTCGATTTATGAGGCCTTTTCACTCCCGACATAATATCCCACATGCCTTTGATGGTTTTTAGTACCGCTTTCTCTGCTTCTGAGTTCTTAGTGAATGTTTGCTGTGATTATTTCCGACCAGCCATTGCGACACAGTGCCTAATGAAAGATTATTCGTAAGTTGACAACTTGACTACTTGTAACCCTACATGCCTAGAGGAACATTGACCAGCTTATTCGGCTGCATTAGTCCGGTCGGTATTTACTCCTATGGCTTCTTGTCGACGCGCGGAACCCAACACCTCGGTTGAGAACGTATCGTGGGTTTCCCTGGTTGTCCTGGTTTCAGTTCCGCACAATTTGTTAAGCAGGCCCCACCATCAGCTAAGCCATCATTTCTAAACCATCTCACCCATCGGGCGGTAGTTCCAAAGTATCGGTTAGCAGACGGCGAGACTCTCGGCCACTATCACCTGAGAGGCTGGGTACACACTCCTCATCAGAGGCTTGGGACAAAGCGGCTGGGGTGTACACTTGGATACTTTCGTTAAGGTGGCGCACCATTGGTTACTTTTTTCGGAGCGCTACAGGACTAGGAATGCTCGTAGTGGGACCTTGCTGTACTGCCAGAGGCAAGTTGGATTATTAATGCGTGCGGGAAGAAGCGCGATCCCGAGACACCGTGGGTTTAGTGCATGTGGGGCACTTTACATGCACCATAGCGATGCTTGATCACGTCTTCCTTGAGGCGTACCCAGACATAAGATAAGAAGACCGGAGAGTACGTATCGTACAACTAACCTCACCCTCATCCAACACAAAAATTGCACACACATTTCTAAAGCTCCTCCACACCTGCATCTTTCTTCTATTTCTTGTCCCTTAACCATGTCGATCAAAAACGTCATCATCATCGGGGTAGGTATCTCGTATACACCTGGTTAGTGGATACTAACAGTACCAGGCGGGCGGAAACCTAGGACCCTCAATTCTGAATGCCTTTTTGAAAGAATCTTCTTTCAACACAACTGTGCTCTCACGTCAAAACTCGAATTCCAAATTCCCTCCCGATGTCAAAGTGATCCACGCAGACTACAGTTCGCAGGACAGTCTCAAGGCAGCTTTCCAAGGACAGGATGCTGTGATATCTCTTGTCGGTGGCCTGGCACTTGGTGATCAGCACAAGCTGATTGACGCTGCCATTGCGGCAGGTGTGAAACGTTTCATCCCCTCAGAGTACGGAAGCAATACGCCTGACAAGCGAGCTCGTGAGATTGTACCCGTGTTTGAGGCCAAGTTTGCCGTTGTCAACTATCTTAAGAGCAAGGAGGCGGAAATCAGCTGGACGAGTATAGCTACTGGTCCATTCTTTGACTGGGGGCTGAAGGTTGGGTTCTTGGGCTTCCAAAGCCATTCCAAGACTGTCACCTTGTTCGATGACGGCGAGGCTACATTCTCCGCAACGAATCTTCACCAGATTGGTGTTGCAACAGTCAAGGTTCTCGAGCATGCGGATCAGACAAAGAACCAGTACGTGTACATCAGCGGCTTCCAGACGACACAAAAGGAAATCCTGGCAGCGGCGGAAAAGGTGACGGGTGCAAAGTGGACAGTTGAGAAAGTCAATGTCCAAGACCACATTGCACAAGCGCGCGAAAAGCTCCAGAAGGGAGATTTCTCGGCCATTCCAGACCTGCTACAGAGCGTGACATTTTCAAAGGAGGAGCTGGGCAACTTCGCGCCCTTGGGTCTTTGGAATGACAAGCTTGGAATACCAAAGGAGAGCTTTGAGGAGAGTGTGAAGGGAGCGCTTGCTTAGGGATGCTGATAGACGAGTAACGAATGCAAGAGTCATGTTCATTGTCTGCAAGGGAAGTGATGCAAGTGATGCAAGTGATGCGGCGTGCGTTGGTGACCGTGGGCGAGACCAGTATCTAGCCCGATGAGGCTAGCGGGAATAGGACTTGGGGAAGATCCCGGCGCTTCTCCATCTGAAGGTTGAGCCAGCGCAGAGTAACTTCACGCGTTAAGTGGTCGCAACGGCCAATTGGAACACTCGCGAGACATAATACCACCGCCTGTTTGATCGCAACAATGGCTGAGCGTGCGGCTAAGCGGATGCGACGCATAAGCACCGAGTATGATGAGTCCGAGGGAGATGGATGGGACGGTCGAGGAAACAGCAGGTATGTGGCTGACTGCGCGCGCGACGCATAGCTGGCTGGCACCCATCGCCAAGGGCAGCGCGGGGACGACAACCGCCGTAGAGAGCTGTCAGGGCCACACAGGGCCCTCTTTTTGTCCTTCACCTCCATCTTTGTGCCACCCGCCTACACACATACGCGAACACCCCTGCCTTGAGCCACGGGGGCACACGGAGGTCATCTTACGCCATCACCATCCCTCTCATTAACCTGCTCTCCTCTTCTCCTCCTCTTGACGGCCTTGCTCGCACATATTGCCATACCCATGCCTCGCCTACGGTCACGCGCAGCTCCGGCTCCTCTAACATCGTACAGTGCCACTCCTACAGCTTCCTCGACCCGTCCGCGACGCGGCACGGCAAATCAGTCACTTGCGGCTGCTACCATACAGCGCTCCTCGCCCGAGGAGACGCGCCAGTCAATACACCTCACAGTAAAATCATCGCCCAACAAGCTCAGGCAAGCCACTGGCGGTGCCGCACCCAAAGCGGGTGTCAGTCGTGAGAACATAGTCGTGGGCAAGCGCGCGTCACGGAACAGTCGCGTGGTCCAGGAGGTCGATAGCGAAGATGAAGAGGATGAAGAAGAGGACGAAGATGTAGACGAGGCCGATGCCATGGATGTGGATGAGGACTCGGAGGACAACGAAGATGCCCAAGGCGACGACGACGATGAAGATATGGACGCAGAGGGAGACGAGGACGATGATATGGAGGATACGCCAGCACCACGCATCGTTGTGAACACCAATCGAAGCATCCCCGTCAAGTCATCCGCCGGAACAACCACCAAGGCCCAAGACAAGGTCGAGGCCAAAGAAATGGCAATGGACGATGACGATGACGAGGAGCTGAGCGACCCTGATTCGGATCTCGACGACGAAGATGCAGAGGGCGAAGACGAAGACGCTGAAGGCGAGGACGATGACGACATGGGCGTAACGCCTGGTGCAGACATGGACGAAGAAATAGACAGCGACGAGGAACTCAGCCGTGACCAAACGCCCGATGTAACCAAGATGACCAAACGACAACGCGCGCTAGTCAACGACGACACTGACGGAGGTCTCCTGGCTCTCTCCAACGAAGCACAGAAGAAGAAACATCTCACGGCAGAAGAGCACGCTATGCGCAGGGCGGAAATGGCAAGACGAAGAAAGAATCTCAGCGAGAAGAGGAACGAGGAAGAAAAGGTACGTCTCCCTTTCCATTAATCCGCACATCCCACTTGAATATCCACTAATCCACACCTCCAGCTCGATACCATCAACCGCCTCCTCAAAAAACAACCCCCAAAACGCGGCCGCAAAGCCGCCCAAGACGCCCCGGAAGACGGGCCCGAAGAACCAGAACCCGAGCGCGCAAATCCCCTCTTCGTCCGCTACATCCAAAATGGAAAGGGCACACAGCTCGGCGTCCCGGAGGAGTGGCTACAAACGCCTGTTGGCAGCATGTTTGCCGGTGAAGTGGCGAAAGCGGCGCAGCAAAAGCCATTTAGTGGGAAGATGGTGGAAGAGGTTGCTTAAGTCTAAGAGGGTGAGGAGTAGGAAAGCAAAGCGTGTACATTAGTGGGCTGCATGTTTTTGGAGTTTTATCTTGAATACCAATCAGAATTACCTTTTTTCTTGAACTTCTTTCCATCTCATTGTTCGCTATCACTTTTGTTTACGGGATAGTATTGGCATCAAATCTATACTGGCTAGATTCGCGTTTGCGAGGAAAGCTGTATGTACTTAGTCCCAGTGACACAACAGAGCATAGTAGCAAACATGACGTCATGGTAAGAATATATCAGTATATATTTTTGTAATAGAAGCACTGACAGCCTGCGGGTATATAGTAGTGTTTGTCTATTGCAGCTTTCTAAGCCCTCTTACCAAAGACCTTGTCAAAGCCCGTCAGCGTTATCCTGTACCTAACATTGTCGTTCTTGTAGACGCGCTCAACGGCCTCCTTGCAGCCCTCCTCGCTGATCTGGATTTCCTGCACCCAGCTCTTGATATTTTGCTTGGAAGCGAGCTCGAACATCTCCTCCATCTCGGGTCGGTTGCCAATGTGCGAGGCGCCCATGTAGCAGCCGTTGGGGGCAAAGATCTGGGCGGGAATGGGGGGAAGCGGGTTGTCGGGGAAGCCGACCATGTGGAAGGTGCCGTTGACCTTGAGGATGGAGAAGTATTCTGCGAGGTCGAACTTGTCGGTGGCATCGGCGGTGTTGATGACGAAGTCGAAGTGGAACTTCCATGGCTCGGACCAGCCCTTTTCCTTGGTGACGATGAAGTCCTTGGCTCCCATCTTCAGAGCGTCGTCCTTCTTGTTGGGGGTGTGTGAGATGACGTAGGTGTCAGCGCCCATGGCGACGGACCAGAGGACACCAAAGTGACCGAGACCTCCGCTTTAATGGTGTTAGTGGCTGATACTGCAATATCCTTGGTGTTGAGAAACTTACAGTCCAATGATACCGACCTTCTTTCCAGGACCGGCTCCTAGCCTCTTCAATGGCGAATATGTGGTGAGACCAGCACACAGCATAGGTGCCGCCAGGGAAGTCTCGATGTTGTCTGGGATCTTGAAGACAAAGTACTCATGACCTCTGATGTGGCTGGCGTAGCCACCCTGTGCAACAGTGCCATCGGTGTGCTTAGCACCGTATGTGTCGACAGAGTTGGGGCAGTAGTTCTCTTGGTCGTTCTTGCATTGATCGCAGGTCAAGTCGGCGCCAATCTGAGCGCCAATACCGGCACGATCGCCAACCTTGACCTTGGTGACCTTTGATCCAACCTTGATGACCTTGCCGATGACCTCGTGTCCTACGCAGAGAGGAAGAGGAATTGACTCGCCCCATCCACCGCTAATGGTGTGAACATCTGAAGCACATACACCACAGGCATCAATAGCGATGTCGACGTCGTGCTCCTCGAATTTCTTGAGGGGCAGCTACCAGAAGGTCAGTAAGACGATTGGATTGGTGGGAAATTCGGGCCGGAAACTGACCTCCTTGCGGGTAAAGTTGCTCCAGTTCTTGATGTCAGTGACGGCAAAAGCGTCGGTGGTCTCTGGGTAAGGCATCTTGAAGTTGGATACACCGTGTGTGTGTGAGGAGGGAAAGGGCGAAGGGAAATGTGCAATGGAGGGGCAGGTGTCGAGGGGTAATGGGAGGTATTTGAAGCCCCGGGGTTGAAGCACCGGGAAATCTACGGCCAGCTGTCGACAAGACCCATCGTCACTGGCCAGTGATATCATAACAGTGGATGGAGTTCTAGAATGCCCCCGCCATGGAGACCTGTGGGGCCGTGTGATTGGACCGTCGTGCAGACATGGGAGGGTTATCTAGTGTGTTGTGCATTGTACCTTTTCTTGACCGTCACCCACGCGTCAATGATCGCGCTTTTTACCGTTGCATCGTGTTTTCGCACACGCCGTTGACGACTAGATGCCAAAGCTTGCTACATCCCGCGTCTAAGTAGCCCGCGCTACGTATTGCCTCGTTTCGGCTATGCCGAAGTGTGGCAGAGCTTGTCGTGCCGCCATTCAAGCTTCGAACGCGACTTAATTGTCTAGACTAGCGCTGTCAGAAGGCCGTATGAAGCTTGTAGAGCGAACAGTTAACAGAGAAAAAATGTTTCCGACGTCGTTCCGATCGGTCCAGCGGCCGACCAGCACTCATTCCGATCGCCGACAGTTGCCGACGTCATCATCTTCTCCTCGCAACCACCATCATCACTTCACCCATGATTGCCTTTCGCTCCGTCGCTCAGATCATCTCCTTAGATGTGACCAAATTCTCCTTGATTGTCTCTTGCGATTCCATCCTGGGCATTGCTGTCGATTCTGTATTGGATGTGAATAGAGGAGCTTGTCCCTCTCAAGCAATTGACCGTTATCAACGACCAAATTCTCTTTCTACCCTGGACCCAGTCCCCCAAGAGCTTCCATGACCAGAAGTGGTATCCCAATTCTCCAGCTCCGGTTAGTCCCGGGAAAATAATTCAATCCTCAAACCTGCTCCAACTTCGTCAATGTTTGATACCCCGCACTCAGGGTGCGGGGTGATGGACACTGGGCTTGCCGAATGTGGTATGCCGTGATGGAGATGGGCACAGCAATCCGCCGTTCCAGTATTCCAACAGCACGGATAGCCAGAAATGCCGAGAATTGAGCAATCAGGCGCGAGACTTGAAGCATGGCGTGGCTAGCTCTCAGTCTCGAGGGCTACGTTGTGCTGGCATCGCCATATATCTTTCACTCCAACTCTTCTCTTTAATCATCTCATCTAGATTTCGAATCACGAAGTCGCATAATATCTGTAATAGCACCTGGAAACATGTCAGCTTCAAATCCGGCTCAGTCCGCACCTTCGAGCAATGGTACCATGAACGCGCTGCGGTTCCACGGTCAAAAGGACCTGAGATTTGAGAAGATTCCAATCCCAGAAGTCAAGCCAGGCCAAGTCAAGATAAAACCAGCGTGGGTCGGAATCTGTGGCAGTGGTATGTATGCGTAATCGAATTCCAGAGCAAAGAGACTGACGCGCCTTTATACCTCCACGAGTATTTGGGTAAGTTGGCAGAGTGACGAAAATGTGGTCCCAAGCTGAGTACCTAGGTGGTCCAAACCTCTGTCCTACCACACCTCATCCAATCACCGGCGAAACAGTCCCACTTACCTTTGGCCACGAGTTTAGCGGAACAATAGAAGAGGTTGGTGAGGGTGTCACAGACTATAAGGTTGGCGACAGGGTTGTTATCCAGCCCATCATCTACGATGACACCTGTGTCGCGTGCGAAGAGGGATTGCATAACTGCTGTTGGTCCAATGGCTTCATCGGCCTATCTGGATGGGGTGGTGGGTTGGCAGATCACATTGTCGTTCCAACATCGACCCTATACCACCTTCCTGACAACGTCCCGCTCGAGATTGGCGCCCTGGTCGAGCCTCTAGCTGTTGGCTGGCACGCCGTCAAAGTCAGTCCTTACAAGAAAGGTGATAGCGTGCTCGTTTTGGGAGGTGGCCCTATTGGAATCTCAACTATTCTCGCTCTCAAGGCAAACGGCTGCGACAAGATCATTGTTTCAGAAATCAGTAAAAAGAGACAAGAGTTTGCAAGAAACTTTGGCGCACACTACATCATCAACCCCGTGAACGAAGACCTCGCGACCCGCTGTCGCGAACTCACCGGAGGAAAGGGCGTACATGTAGTTTATGACTGTGCTGGCGTCCAAGCAGCACTCAATCAGGCCGTCCATGCCACACGTGCTCGTGGCTGCATTGTCAACATTGCTATTTGGGAGAAGCCATGCACCATCCAGACTAACGACTTCAACTTCAAGGAGCGAAGCTACATGGGTATTGCGACGTACGAGATCGGCGACTTTCAAGAAGTGATTGACGCACTTAGCCGGGGCGACATGGATCCAAAGGCCATGATTACGCAGAAGATTGCTCTGACGGAGGTGGAGGAAAAGGGCTTCAAGAGTCTGATCAACGACAAGGATAACCAGGTTAAGATTCTGGTTGAAGTTGGCGGTGGGGTATGAGCGCTATTTGAAGGATATAATGAGTTTCTAGTCGTACACCCTAATCTATCCATCTCATTCATACCATTACGCAAATCAATGAATTCCATGTGAATAATCCCGTTCAACACTGCCACCCTCACATCATAGACTTAGCCGCATGCCACCCCGCAGCCCAATGCCATAACCTCGCATCCACCGTCTTGCCCTCCTTATCATACTGAATCAACCGCTCATACAACTCATCCACCGGCACAACCACGCGCTCAATAAACTCGCCATCATCCAGCGCCTGCTCCGGCTCCTTATCTCCCTCCTTCAACTCCACCTCCACAACCGCTAACTGCATATTCGCCGTGCTCATCCCCGGGTCAGACACAATTGTCGGACTAATAAACTTCAATTTACCCTTATACCCCGTCTCCTCGTGCAATTCACGCACACTGGCTTCACTCGGCGATTCCTTCTCATCCACCAGTCCCGCGGGTAATTCCACACACACAGCATTCATGGGGGGCCTGTACTGCAAAATGATGATTGTAGAAGGCGGGCGAGACGGGTGCCGGATGAGTGTCACGATAGCGACGGCGTCGACGCCAGACTTACCGCGTGTCTTTCGTGCTGCGGCTTCCCAGACGCGGTCTTTGCCGGTTTGGTCCTGCCAGGAGATTTTCTGGAACGAAATCCATTTTGCGGATGTGGCGGGCAGGTCTTCGGTTTTTAGGATGCGTGGGAGTTGCGGCATGTTGTAGGCGGCGTAGATGAGTCGTGAATGGTGAAAGGTGCGGGTGTAATGGGGGAATGGACGGAGTTTGGGTGGGGCTGCTGAGCGGGATGTTAAGAGAGATTGTAGAGGTCTTTTATACATTGGTGGTTTTTGTGGTTTATTCCCTGGTAATGCAAGATTGGGAGCGCTGACGTACGAGACTTGGAGGGCTTGCAATTGCCCCGCGTCGCGGTGTCGCGAAAACACGTGCTGCACCGTATGACATCATAAGTAGTCTGCATATTCACTGTTACGAAGTCGACTGGTCAAACTACTGATATTATGACTGTTTAGGTGGTGTAAATGGTACCCAGCGTTCAAGCGCTCGTCTTTCTAATATCCGTCAACTTGACCATTAACGGACTCTTCTCCCACGTATTAAACGCCTTGAGCCCCTCAAACTCGCCCTTTGGATCCCACAACCTCCCCCCATTCTCTGCAAACTCAACATCGAAATTCCACAAAAAGGCCCCAAGAATCAGTCTCAGCTCTACGTACGTCAGATTCCTGCCAATGCATCCTCTGGGCCCCAACGAAAAGGGCTGTGCAGCCTTCTTTATGTCACTACCGAATCGGGCTTTGGAGTCTGGCGTGTCCAGGAACCGCTCGGGAATGAAGGTGTCGGGCTCAATAAAGTTGGCTGCCGAATGCGAGGCGCTCCATGAAGAAACGCAGACGGATGTGTATTCTGGAACAAAGTGTCCGTCGATGAGAGCGCCGCCTTTGGGCACATTGCGCAAGAGACCGACTGGGACGGGGGGAAAGATACGGAGGCCTTCTTCTATACAGGCGTTCATGTACGGCAACTTACCCAAAACGTCCATGTTGAGATCAGCTTCGGTCTTGCATGCGCCTCTGATCTCATCCTTGAGCTTTTGAAATATCTCCGGGTTGCGCAGCAGGTAATTTGTTAATCCGCACAGCTCCGTGGCTGTTGTCTCGCTGCCTGCAACGATGAAGAGAGCCGCGTTCATGATGACTTCGCTGTCGCTGACCTCGTTCTTCTTTTCCCGCTGCTTCAGAATGTACCAGATGAAATCGCGGTGGTCGCTCTTCGTGCTGAGCCTCTTGACTGTTTTTTCCGTAGAGTTGCGCAAGTGACGGATGCGGCGCTCGCGGATCACACTAGGAATACACCACATAAGGAACTTCTGCATCGTGGACCCGGGTTTGGCAAAGCGGCGGGTAGCCTGCTCAATGGCACCCGACTTGATTGCCTCGTAAATGAGGACAACCCAGTTTGCGGACTCGGACCCTTCACCTGGAACACTCTTAGTACTGCTTTGATCACATATCCCCGAATTTGCACATGGGTCGCTCGAAAACCGTACCTTCTCGAAGACATCCAAACGGTTCGCCAAAACTCAAATCACCAATGATATCAAATGTGCAAAAATTGAACCATGACACCATATTCGCTGGCTCGCCTCGCTCAGCCATCTCCCTCAATCGCTCGACAAACATGCTTACATAACCCTTGAGGATCGGTTCTTGCTCCATTAGTGCTTGCTTGGAGAAGGCATGGGACAATGCTCTCCTCTGCCGAGCATGTTGAGAAGCTGGTGCCATGGTCAAGTTCGTGGCCCCAGGAATGGCCTCTACAGCGCCGACATGGATAGCGTCCTTTTCCATACTGGGAAGACCGACACGGTGGCCATAGATATCGTCCCAAGATTTTGCCGTATTGAAAGAGAGTTCATTTGGCATAACGCGAACAACTGGTCCATATTTGTCATGGAGACGCTTGTACTCAAAGGCAATGCGGCCGCGTAGCAGGTGTATGATGGACGGGATCGGAGAGATGCGCCAGAGTAATGGCCCAGGATATTTGGCCAGAGGGTGTAGTGTGACATTGTAAATTGCGTTCAAGACGACGTATGCGATGAACTGGAACCTATCAGGCCTGATATTTGTCAATGAGCCAGCAAGGTTGACATACAGCAACGGGCGCCCAAATCGCAACCAGGCGGAGACGTTCTTCGTCTATAATGCCCATTATGCTCTTTTAAACAAGTAGCCGCAAAACAGAGACAATGCTGTTTCAACGACGAAATCCAGAATGCAAACACACAGTGGCGGAATGGCTAGCCTGGGCAAATATACAAATCTTAACTGGCCCTCGGGACACGAGGTTGCAAGCACAGGGATATGCAGAACTGCCGTTTCCCCGTCACATTGGCGAAGGCATCTCCTCGCCAAAGCATTTCCGAGTTGGGATACCTGCCACTTTGCAGGATGCCGAACATGGAGACCTGCCTAACTCATCGTGATTACTATCAGTAGCCGACGCAATCCTCTCGCAAGCATCAAATTGATGTCGCACGACATGAACGGACGTTTGGGTACGTGCCATGTGTATATTGCTGGTTGATGAATAATCGCATAGGAAGTTGGAAATGGCAAGAGACAAGACTGGAAATGCTTTAGCGCCATATATGGTGGAAAAAGACGGACCCCGCATGGCGATAGCGACCCCGCGTGGAATGGCCCGCTACATGAGTAGGCCAGAGACGTAATGCGAGTCGTGTACTTTTTCCAACCAACGCACTCTGAGTCGCAATGGCATCATGAGATTGCTTGATGTGCGACTCATGACATGGTCAGCTTGAATGTAGGATAACGGCTTGTAAACATTCTGGGCACTGGCTGGCGTGCCGACATATCCGGTAGCTCATGAACTTTGGGCAAGACTGCATGATTCGAATACTACAGTGTCTGATTGAACACAGGCGGCGTTATCAGCCCATCTCCGCTCACATCTTTGATGGCGTCGAACCAAATCATGCCCATATGCGCATATCCAGCGTGGGATCTGTAATCATCAGCATCGCATCAGTGTACCCCTCATTTCTATAACTCACGGATGCAGGCCATCAGCTAGCTCATAAACACTCACGACACTCTGGTCCACGACTCTAATCTTGAAGCCTTTCTTCGCCCTTTCCTCCACGACTTCCGGCACTGCCTCGTTGAATGCCCTGATATTGTCACCCGTCCGCTGGTTCAGCGCCTGTATGATTTTCGCAACAAGAACCACAGCGTCCGGACACGCCTCCAAAATAGCATCTAGGAGCTTTCCCAATTGCTGCGGCGCATCCTTCCACAATGCGCTGTCAGAGCGATCCAGATCAGTCGTGCCCACATGCACCAATACGATATTCGGTTGCATCTGCAGCGCAGCCGTCATAGCGCCCATTATCTCGCCTATTGTGGAATTGACATGTCCCTCGTTGTCATTGTCAAACATGAAGCCTGAATGCTGTGTACCGACAAAGTCGACCGACTGATACCACCCAAGGATTAGGTTGCGCAAAAGCTGGGCACGATACCCATCTGTACCGTGATCTTGGCTGTCCGGGTGCCAGCCCCATGTTATCGAGTCGCCCAGAGGAAGTATGCGGAGGGGAATGCGAAGGTCTGCGTGAGGACGTTCATGGCGTAAGCCGACGATGAGCGTGATCACTAAGGGGGCGGGTTAGCAACGATGCCAGGTAGAAGACTGAATGGAGGGCAACGCGCTTTGCCTCTTCTTCCATACACACAAGTATCTTGGCCCTACTATGCGACAATGGGAACGGGGTCAGTTCATTACAGGGACAGGAACGGGAACCTACATAAACATAATGCGCCAACTACCGCTACGCCCTTGAGCGCCGTCCTATGACGTGGGCCACCCAAAATCGAAATCATGGTGATGTACAATCGCAAGCACTCATCTGTTGCGGTCGAGAACGACTTCGTAGTAACGTGGCTGAGGCCGCGTGTGTCGCTCCCCCGAGTTCACCAATGGGCACGTCATAGCGTCATCCGGAAACAAGGGGTTAGATTGCTATTCTAAGCCGTTGTAATAGGCCAGGACTATCATTCGCCCTTGTGGATTCACAAAATACGGTCTGCTTGCCATTGAATACATTGTGTAGCGCAAGACGATCCGAAAGAGTTGAGAGGCGCATCAAAGTGGCGCGAGGGATGTCTGTCCCTGACATGGACGTACTAACAGGGTCTCCCCGCTAGCCACGCTAATCAAGGCACGCGGGTGGAGACGCCCGCCATCTACCAAGGAACTCCACACCCAAGCATTCGTCTTGTTCGACTGAACATCATGGAATTACCTTTGCCTTTCTCATGCGATCGAAAGCAGTTGTCCACGCCTCTCTTGTCCGTATCTCCTCTGTGTACCCAACCTTGTGCGAAGCCTCCATGCTCATCTGGCGGTCGAAATCGAACATGGTCATGATGAAGTTCTGTCTCTTGTTAGCTATGCTCGCCACAAACTTGAAGACCTAAACACATACCTGGAATCCCGGATGCGTAATATCGCTATCAACGCTTCCCTGCTTGAGATCATGCTTCTTCTCCAACTCCTGCCACTGCTGCTTGTGCGCATCAATATATGCGCCAGGCTGTGGTGAGCCCTCCTCGGGCCCCGTGCCTTTTAGCCCAAAATAATCGCAGATAACTGGCCATTTCCCGCTCCAACTGTCTTCCCGACCGCCCACATTAAAGCTCTGCGACGCAGTCTTTTCTGGATGCAGTGATGCGTGTATCGAAAAGTGCGCAACCATGTCTTGTGGAGATTCGTTGTACTTATTTACCCACGACTTCTCACTCCCGGGAAATGGACACTTTGCGCCCTCGCCTTCGACAAATCGGTAGAGTGAGAGGTACAGTGCGAGTGTTTGCGCCAGACAGTAGGCATTGTTGTTTGGGACGAATCCGATGATGTTGTCCGGTCGAACTTCACACCACTTCCACTTCTTTCCTTCTGAAATGCGCTTCAGGCAGTCGATCTGGTTGTAGTAAAAGAGCTGAGAGAGGTATGGCTCAGGAATAGGTGGAAGCGTCTCTTTCAGCGGTAGGTCGTTTGTGAACGGGAACTGATCCAGCATTTGACAGCCGTAAATCTTGGTGCCTGTCGGAAGAACCACGTACGAGAGTTGAGGCGACAGGTGATCAATGGCTGTGACTGCGCGCTCCAACATTGCTTCATTTACCTTGCATTCCGAATCAGGGTCGTCTATTTGCTTGTACGCTACCACTTGTTAGTCGTATTCTCTTTGGAAACCGCCCGACTTACAATAAAAATACACCTGAGTTACTGTCTCAACATCCTTGACCTTTTCTTTAATCTGCGCCTCCAACTCCTCCTGAGTCCCCTTAACAAGATCCACGCCAGACACTATTTGTAAACGAGGGTCTTCTGGCCAGAGCGCCATCTCCCGTGTCAACGGCCGATTCACCATTGCTGTGACCTTGGAGAAGGCATCTTTGGACGGATATCCATTGAGGATGGCGTTTACAATGGCCCACCCAGAAATACCTGACGCACCGTAAATGAGTGCATGGTTACCCATTATCTATTGCAAGAATCTTAACTAGTCAACGTGAGGGAGTTCGTGACTGGGAGATCTATTGGCAAATATGTTGGGAAGAAAAAATTAGTAATACAGTGCGGACGGGATGAACTTGGTATAAGTATTTCAGCCAAATGCTTTTAAAATGTAAACAGGAAATATTACTTCATTCGATGCGAGTAATCAGGCACCATGCACAGTCTAGTGTGATTATGTTGCTGTATACAGTTGGTCGGGCTACGACGGAGAACAATATCCAGTGTGATGCTGACACCTCTTCCCCGCTTCCTTGCATTGCTATGACTCGCTAGACATGCCATGTTCTGCAACAATACCCGATGGTTGGCCTGAAAAATACTCCGAGGATGAAAATGGCTGATATCAGTCTGGATTCGGTTGTGTCGGCGATGCTGAGTGGGGGCGTAGTAAAGTCGGACCATGGCCGCGCCAAGCCAGAGTTCCAGGGTCCCCGTGGGTGCTTCAACATCGACCCTACTGTCTCGTAGACACTACGCATCGCACGCATCTGCAACCGCCAAATGCTGCATGCCACAGCTGCACTCTCTTTAAGCTCTTTTTCGTGCGTTCTTGCATTTTGCATTTCTTTGGTTTGCAGCGTTTGGGTTTTCTAAAGTCAATCGACCGCAATTGCACTTTCGACTGCCCGCACCAAACCTCCGACGCGTCGTCGCTGTTTTGTACAGCCAGCCCATTCACGCCTGCTTTTCTGTATATCTATCGCAGTTCTCTGGGTTAACACAGAGTATCCATGGCTACAATCAGGGTCGGTCAGACGGTAGAGACGACCGGTGAGCAGCAGGGGATAGTTCGATATGTGGGACCTATCCACGTATCTGATGGCACGTTTGTGGGCATAGAGCTGCCCACTCCTACTGGCAAAAACGATGGATCTGTACGCGGAGAGCGCTACTTTTCATGTCCACCGGGCCATGGCTTGTTCATACGTGATTCAAGTATTGCGGCTATAATATCACAACCAGCTCCACCGCCGCCTTCTACCCCCAAATCAGCCGCCCCAAAACCGAAACCACCGACGACTACGCCCAGAGCTCGGCCTTCGAGTGTCATTGCCCCGAAGCCTGGTCCTCCCGCCAGACCAACAGTAAACAAGCGACAGTCCGTTGCAGGCCCTCCAGCCCAAGCCGGCCTTCGCGGACCCGTCCGTAAAGCCAGCGTTGCCAGTATCTCCAGCAATCCTCCAGCAGAGAGTTCCCGCCCCGCCCCGCCGGCATCCCGACCAAGCATCGCCTCATCAGTCGCCAGTAATCCCACAAAGCCGCCTCGAGATGGCAATATCGAAACGCTACAAACAAAGATTCGGCATCTAGAGAAACAGCACGCAGAGGATCAAGAAAGGCTCAGGGAACTCACACAAATTAGGGATGAGCGGGATCGGTTTAATGGTATCATACAGAAGCTTCAGTCGAAATGCCAGTCCCAATATGGCGAGATGCAAGAGTTGAAGGATGCGCTGAAGGCTGTTCAGCAGGAAAATGAAGCCCTCACCAAGGCCCATCAAGATCATGAAGTGGACCTAGAGGATGCGTTGGTCGACAAGGAAATGGCAGAGGAGAGGGCGGATCAGGCTGAATCAGAGCTGGAGTCATTGCGTAAACGGGTGGAGGAACAGAGCTTAGAACTTGACATTCTCCGAGACGAGGCCGAGCTTTTCACAACAGAAATGTCTG
This sequence comes from Bipolaris victoriae FI3, assembly GCF_000527765.1. Classification (NCBI taxonomy): domain Eukaryota; kingdom Fungi; phylum Ascomycota; class Dothideomycetes; order Pleosporales; family Pleosporaceae; genus Bipolaris; species Bipolaris victoriae. Next base: position 24,536 of record NW_014575374.1, read on the forward strand.
AAGAGCAGAAGCAAGAGGCCGGTTACTATCGCTTGCAACACGAAAACGACCGCCTAAGAAATGCGCTCATCACCCTCAAAGAAATGACAGAGGAGAGAGAACAGGATCAGAAGGCAAGGATTGCCGGACTGGAAGCCGATCTCGCGCAGCTCGAACGCTTGGAGCAGGAGAATGCCGCTCTTCAAGAGCGCGCTGCTGAATCCGACTCACTTGTCGACCATTTGAAGCAACAACTTGATGCCGCCAATGAATACGAGGATATGGTAGGAGAATTGAGCCATCAGAACCAAAACCTGCAAGATAGGATTGCGGAGCAAGAGATGATTGTACAAGACCTCGAGAACCTACGAGAGCTCAATGACGAGCTTGAGGTTCAGCATCTTGAACAAGAGGAGGATATGATGGCGGAGATTGAGATGAAGGACGCTGAGCTTGCGGAACAAGCACGACTGATTGCTGACCAAGCTGCCATCATTGCTGACAATGAATCCCTCATCACTAAATTCCGAGACCTTGTCATGGACCTGCAGACAAGAATGGCAGACGCCGAATCCTCTAAGAACATGACAGAAGCTCAAGTTAAGGACACTACCGGGCGGTTCAACCAGGTCATGGATCTGAACCGACAGCTCCACGCCGCCACTGTCTTGTCTACCACACGAGAGATTGAAGCTTCCTTGATTTCTTTGAAGGCTGATCAGCTTGCGGAGAAGCTTGAGATCTGGAACGAGACAGAATCGAAGGAGTTCACTCGCAGCGAATCTCTCCAGGCTTATCTCACTGCAGAGAGGATTGTTGGCAAATCAGAACTGCTCATGAATGTGCTACGGAGCACCAGCCGCCAGATGGGCAATGGCGGCCGTCTGGACGATGCTTTGACTAGACTTGTCTGTGGTCAATCCGTCGCCCATCTCGAGATGATTAAAGACGGCAGTCACCGCCTTTGGTCCGCTATCCGTAGCCTGACCCTCGCCGAATTTGCAAACATTGGACCCACCTACCAAGAACTGATTACTGTAGAGCAAGTTCTCGATCAAGGTCTCAATGCTCTCAAGGCAGACACGGTCAACTTCGACGACTTTGCTGGAGCTCTTGAGCGTTCCACTAAAACACAAGAAGCAATCCTCTCGAGCCACCAAGAAATCCTGGCTGAGCGACCAGAAGGCGAGCTGGTATCTAGAATCACTTCCATTCACGCTCGCCTTGATTACATCGCCCATCTGTACGACCTGGCTACGTTTACTCTTCAAAAACTTCCCGAAAACATACTCGAGGAGTGCGAGTACACTCCAGAGCATTTCAAGACACCAGTGGAGACCACACAAGGTGCTCTTGCGGCTGCGACCAAGTTGCTCAAAGTTGTGGAGGCTTTGACTGCAGACAACATGTATCCCCGCCTTCCAGACGGCCTGGAGGAGGCCATTCGATTCGACGAAGGACTAGCGCAGGCTGCACAGGGAATTGCCAACTTCACCCGAAGTCTCGTGGAGGAAGTCGCAAAGTGTGTCAATCTCTCAGATCCAGAGTCGCTCTCTGAAAGTGAGATGGCTGCTACGAAGGCTGCAATCGATGATCTGGATTCGAAGCAGCAATCTATTTTCGTCACTGCTGGATTGAATAGTCTCACATCCAGCTTGCGGCACTGGACCGACCACGCCTCGGTGCTTTCCAACAACGTTGAAATTGAGCATGGTCCTACACCGTGGTCTCAAAAGGCCAAGGAAGTCGAGGCTGCACGAAAGAAGGACGACGAGGCGGTGCGTCAATTGCAGGCCCTCACAGCCGAGCACCGTGCTACTGTTCTCAAGATCCACGAGCGCGAGCAAATTATTGCTACAAAGGAGCTCGAGATTGAGCACCTGTCGGCTAAGATCCGGGATGCTGCCACCAAGACTGTAGGTCTCGAGGCCCTCCAAGAGGAGCTTGCCCTATGCCACGAGCAGATCGCGGAGCTCGAGGAGCAGAACAAAACCCAAGCCTTGGATCTGGAAGCACTCAAGGAGCGCCTAGCCAACGTCGACGAGTACCGACGCAACGACCCAGAGCTCACCACCGAAAACACCACCGCCCCTATCGAACAACCCCAACAGGCCGCCGACCCACGAAGTGTCCCCGGCGGTCTCAAGACCTTCATCGACGCCCTGCAAAACGAGAACCACTGGCTCCGTGAGCGCGAGCACAAGGGCGCCCTCGACCGCAACATGCGCGAAATCTTCAGCAACATGGAATACGCTCCCCACGATGCTCCACACAAAGTATCCCTCGCAAGTCTTGACGCCCTCGAACTCCTGTGGCTCGAAGACGACGAGTCTGAAGATGTAGAAGCATCGTCGCGAACATCCAGTCCTATCCCCGGCGGTGAGTCAGACTTGACATACCGCATTCCTCATAGCCAAGTCTCTACTCGACCGAAGCTCTCGGCCCTTGAACTCTCGCACGTGACCCTGGGATGGGAGACGCGTGCGCATAGTCACAAGGCGGTTCTGGAGCAGGCTGAGGAGGAAGTCATGTTTTTGTCTATGATACGCGATGATGAGGATTTGACGTGGTAGGATGGAAATATGGGGGATCGTTTGAAAAGTAGTGCGTGTGTTTTAAATTTTGGTTTGTCGCTGTGGAAGACAGAAAGAGAGAGAGAAGATACCCACCCCCTTTTTTTTAATATTGCAAAAAGAAAAGGTTCGCACTGTAGAGTTGAAGAATCACGATATCAATGATCAATTGTAACTTAACCCGAAACTTTTGTTCCATTTTCCCCCACGTTGTGTAAAATGTGGTATAGCATTTTTAGGTCCGAAAATCCGCTTCAACGCTCACAGGAAGGAAAAAAAAACTCCAGTATATATAACCGAAAAAGAAGAAGAGGGAGCAACTTAATCAACGGTCCCCCACTGCGCCGTCCCAGCATTGCCACCCCCCTCAATCTGCCTCACCTCCCTTTGCCTCCTAACATTTCTCTCATAAAACTCTTCTTTCTCCGCTAACATCTTGCGCTCGACGCCGGCCCGATGCTCAACCTCCATTTTGCGCTGCTCAATCATTTTCAGCTCCGCACTCATCGCATCTCTGACCTTCCTCTCTTCAACTTCCGCACGTCTGGCCGCTGCTTCGCGCTCCTGTTCAGCGAGTAGTGCATGCCACGCTGCCTTCTCCGCACGCCTTGTGCGCTCAGCCTCGCGCAGGCGCTGGACTTCGAATTCGTGTTTCTGCTGCTCAAGTAGGGTGTACTGTTTTGTAGCTTTAGCCTGGCGGGCGAGATCGGCATCTAGGGCTTCTGATTTGCGGCGGAGAGAGTCCTTGTGGGAGAGTTCGTGCATGGAGCGTTGGTGTTCGAATTTTTCTTTTTCGTGGCGGATGCTGAGGTCGTGGTCTTTTTGCTTGTCGACGAGGGCGGCGATGGGGGCAGGGAGGCCGGTTGCGCCGACGGGTTGGAGGGCTGAGGACGAGTAGTAGACTGGGATGCAGGCTTTGTCGCGGAGGAGGTCGAGGAGGGCAGGGCGGATGGGGGTGCGGGAGGGGGTTGGGAGGAGGTCGACGTAGGAGTAAGGGGAGTAGTGGAGGTTGGAGGCTGGGTCATGGTAGATGTGGGATGGATCGTTTAGGTCTTTCCAGATGTCGGTTTCGAGGAGAGTTTCGGTGATGGGGAGGGCGCTGTAAGGGTTGTCGAGGGCGAGGATGATGCTGGACTTTTCGTTTCGGGCGCGGAATTTGGCGTTTGCACCGTTGGAGAGTAGAAGGCGGATTACCTGGCGGAGTCGGGAGCGGTGGGTAGGAGTTATGACATTGGCATTGAGACAGAGTTCGCCAAGGGCATTCCTGCCGCCATGGAGTCGAGATGGGTAGTTTGGATCATGGCCATGTTCAAGCAGGGCTTTGATGGACTCGACATTCAGCTCTCGTGCTGATTCGTGTATGCTACCATCGTTCCCTGCGGTGTGTGGGGCTAGTGTTTTCACCAAGGCTTCTCCAGATAGACTACCGCTGGCGTAGAACAGTGCAGACTTGTTCCACTTGTCTCGGGCATCAACGTCAGGGCTTCGCTCTAGTAGCGCAGTAAGGATACCGTGGCGTCCCTCTCGCGCGGCAAGCATAAGCACCGTCGTTTCCGAGACGGGCGAGATGTCGCTCACGGAAGCACCGGCTTCCATCAGTGCGGAGATCACGGCATCTGAGATGCGCTTTTGCGGTTGAGCTAGTGCCCAGTAAAGTGCGGGGACTGTCTCCGGACCAGCCGCCGGGTGGAGCACTGTGGGAACCGATACATTTGGATTCAGACCGTGACTGAGAAGAAGCGTGATGAGAGCAGCATTGCGTGGGTAGACGGTCATGGCGGTGATCAAAATCGGCATCTTGTTGTTACCAGTTGCCATGTCATCAATTGCGAATCCAGAATCAAAACATGATTGTATTGCCGAAAAGACAACTTCGTCTTGCAATTTGGAGCTTAATAACGCTGGGACAATGACATTGAACTGGGGATTGTGAAGCATGAGCTTCTCAAATATGGTGTGACTGTGCTTTTGCGTTGCAAGAACAAAGCAAGCACCGTCTGCTGTGTTGACATCGGCATTGTGAAAGAGTAGGAGATCTACCAGGGGCTCAGTGTTGTTGCTATCGTGCTCACTGCTCAGAACAGCACGTAGAGCAGCGTCGATGGCGGGTTGGTCGACACCGCGATTGAGAAGCTCTTGCGCTAGCTGATTGGCATTTTTCTTGTTCTCGGCAAGCGAAAGGTTCTTGTCAGTGAATAGTGTTTGGAAGGCTCGAGTAAGACTAGGTCGCGATGCTTGGTGTTTCCCACTTAGAAGCAATGCCGTTAGCGAACTATCACCCGAGGCCACTGCAACACTCAGAGCCTCGCCATTGTTGTGACTCACAGAAGCACCTTGTCCCAACAACAGCTTGGTACTAGTTGTGTCCTTTGTCGAGACAGCGTGCCGTGTTTCAGCAGCGAGGGCCTGGTCCAAGGACTCTTGGGGTACTCCGAGCTTCAGAAGTGCGTCTAGGATCGGGGCCTTCTTCTGAGGGTCTTCGATTGCAGTGGCGTGTTTGAACGCAATGCTGAGAAGACTGGGGCTTGCAGTGAGAATCCGTTCGATGATGTCGATGTTGCCTGGGCCACCTTTGATGGCAAGTTGTAACGCTTGACCGGCTGGCTCTTCCTCAACTCCCTGGCTTAGTAGTAATTCGATGATTTCAAGCGCTTTAGCATGTCTTCCAGCATGTGATTCAAACACTAGGGGAAGGGCCGCCGAAGTCGACGAGGGTTTTGGTCTTGCATTGCAAAGCAGACGCAAAAGGGACATGTCAGCTTGGGCAACCGCCAGGGAAAATACTCTGCCGTTATCGTAGTCAACGCTTGCACCTTTCCGAACCAGGTCTGTTATAAGGGCCCCGTCTCGCGCAGAAGAGGTATCCGCGATCGCATCGACGAGAACATGATCAACACCAGGGCCACGTGCGCCATTTTCGAGCAGCAAGCGAGAAAATTCACGTCGTTCAGATGCTGTAAATCCGTTTTGTAGAAGTCTGAATACTTCTCCCAGAGCCTCAGGCGATGGCCGTGTGTTGAGAAGCAACTTCAGTGCCTGGAGGTCCTTGTTGAAAACGGCAGCATGCAGAGCCCCGCCGTCGCCCGATTCAACTGGTGCATCAGCTCCAAGAAGAAGCTCTACCAGCTTATAATCTCTTTCTTTGGTGGCCTGGGTAAGTAGTGGACCAAGCGGGCGACCTTTTACACCCTTTTGTAGCAATGCACTAACTACCCGGAATCTATCCGGTTGTGGCATGTTACGTGGCAGAGCATTTAGTGCAGCTACTGCATGTTGTTGGGCCAGTGGGGTCTGAAGGATAGCATCCACTATAGCCCAGTTGGAGTTGGCCAGAGCCTCCCTCAAGCACTCTGCTTCATTTGTTGTCGTGGAGACGCCATAACTAATCATCATCCGTGCACCAGCAGTGTCGTTTCCACGTACGACGCAGATGAGGAAATCAGACAAGCCCCTGCTGTCGGGAGGTAGGCCGCAGCAGAAGAGAAGCTGGAGAAATTGAAGAGTTGCCTGACGTGTCGGAAGTCTCATTGTCGTGTCGAGTGAATGTTGCAGATTTGATGGGGTCAGACGAATGGGACCGGAAACCAAAGCAACGGCAACTTTGTAATACTGTCTTCCAATGGCCATGTTTAGAGCGCTTGCCGTGTCGAAGTTTGGGTCGGCTCCATATGTGATTAGTAGAGATATGGTTACGTCAGAGGTCTGCTCAACAGCAGCAGGCAGGCATGATGATATGATATCGGGGCGAAGAGGCTTTGGGGCTCGTAGTAGAAGTCGAACAAGATTGAGGTCATTAGACCGCACAGCGTTGGCCAAGGCATTTGGGAAGTTGTTCAAGTTGGCACCGTGCCTTAACAGCTCAGTGATGCATGCATGGTCGTTTGCACTGAGGGCGGCTTTGAGTGCTTCGTCCAAGGTGGTCTGGTCAGCACCAGAGCTGGCCAGAATATTGACGCCATCCGCCTTTCGTAGGCTGGCGGCCTGCTGCAAGACAGTGCTTCGGCGGCGTAGCGAGGTGTTGGCTTGGGCTCCGGATTTCTTCTTCTTGTCCAGGGTTTCGATGACGTTGACCTTGGCTCCGAGATTAAGGAAGGCCTGAATCAAGCCAGGCCCTGTGGTTGCATCGCGAATGACGGCTGACAAGGCTTGGTCCAGCTCATCCTGGGAGAAGAGGGCGGCGTCCTGGGATTTATCCTTGTCTTTTGAACTCTTAAAGATGCTCTTCAACCCCTTCTTGGTCTCAGCGGGTTTGGCTCTGCGCTCTAGAAGAATGTTTCGCGCCTGTGCATGGTCCTCTTCGCTGGCAACAATGGCAGGCTGGGTGGGTGCGGGTAGAATGGCTTGGCGTTGGCCAAGGGGCGTCACTCCTGAAGCTTGAATGAGTTCGTTCAAGCCAACCCTTCGCTGCATCATGGCAATTGAGACACTGTCCAGAGTTGGTAGACACGGGATGAGCAGGTGCGCGTCTACATGTAAAAAGACATAGGCTGGTGAAGCGTTGCGTGGCGGGTACACGTATAAGTTGAGGCGGAGCTAGGTACACGCAGTCTGATTTGACCGCCAGCCACCATCGGCATGGTTGACGACGCCCACAGGACCCGAGTGGTCCGTCGCACTGCCCGCCTCGCCGGACAACTGGATGTATACAACATACTTACTTGCGCATACTTACAGAAGTACATACGAGAAGGAGCGCAACGATGGAGCGAGCACAGTTGTCAGCGGGGACACGATATGTCCCTATTCACCTCGTGACATGTCAGCAGTGTGGCATGAATACATACCCAACACTCCCTTTCATCTCAGCCACCTCCGACACTTGATGTCTGGAGCACTCGCTTACAATCCCTACTCGGGCACGACACATGACCTTCAGCATTGTACCAAAAGCACTAAACTCTCCCTCAATAACGGAAGTGGATACACCGACTTGATGTTTACCGTTTTCGTCGGCCCGTCCATCTGGACCCACGTTTGAGATTCACGGCTTGGTCTGCTCCTCTTCCCCAGGCACCGTTTCAGCACCGCCTTCATACATGTAGCTATTTTCTGAAGTCGGGGACCCTTGCGCAACTGCGCCGTTGTCAGCAACATTGCGGCACAGCTGTATGTAAGTACAGACTATAGTAAGCGGTATGTCACTGCATCTCTGGTCGCCGTGCAGGCCATGCTATAGTCTGCAAATGAATCTGGAAGAATTTATCTTTGGTCGACAAGACATGTGCTGTCTATAAGACCGCTGTTATTCATTGAATCTCCACAACCATATCGATGTTTTACGGGCGTACTAAACATCGCCGGGAGACCCACCGGTTGTCTGTCTGTGCGACGCGGATCCTCCGTGTCCGTATGGCAGGAACTTTTGTTTCAACCGTTCATCCCTCGTGTGTCAGTTGCACAAATCCAAGTTTTTCTTGTACAAGTATTACCCACAGGGTCCACGGTCTAACTCTATTCCAGACTTTCGAAACCTAACACCAACTTTGGTATACATGTCAAACGTTCCGACAGCCAGATCCCCCGCGGCCTCGGCCTGTAGATACGCCACAGTAAGACCGTTATGAGGTTAACGAACAGCATATATAAGGCAGGCCACCTGCTGTGAGATTGATCCACAACAACTCAGTCATTCAGCACATTTCCACTCACAGCCTCTTTCACTCTTCGTTCGCTCTTTCAGGCTCAGGTAGCTCGCCCCTCGTTCCAGCATCACAGCATCGCTGAAAAGCATTCATCAACGCTCGACCAATATACATACCTTGCGCTCATAGTCTAGTCTCTTATATACACCAAGACAATCAGCCACAAACCCGTCAAAATGCGCACCTCATTCTTTCTCACTGTCATTTCCATTACTGGCTTTACTGCGGCAACACCTCTGCGTCGCCTACCACTCCCCGCCGCTGGAGGTGTCGTGACCTCTCGAGTTGCCGTTGCTCAGGGGGACGTTGCCCAGGCCTGCAACAAAGCCGCCCTCCAGCTGCCTGCATCTGGCCTCGCCGCACCATCTGGAAATCCCATCATGGTCGCTTTGGGCATTGGAACACAAAACTACACCTGCGCCGACTCCAGCTCCGCTCCCACCTCTATCGGCGCCGTAGCCCAGCTTTTCGACGACACCTGTAATGTAGCTGCCAATCCCGCCATCGCCACCAGTGATCTTCCTTCCTTCGCCCTCGCAGGTTCTCATTTCTTCCTTGACAACACAACACCCGAGTTTGACATTGCGTCGCTCGGTAAAACCATCCTCAAGAAGGCACAGGAGGTCGATGCGCCCAACCCCGCTAGCGATGTCAAGTGGCTTAGACTTACCGCCCAAGCCGGATCAACGAGCACCGTCAAGGAGATTTACCGTGTGCAGACTGTTGGTGGAAAGGCGCCTGCTACTTGTGCAGGTAAGGCGGCGGGTGAGGTTATTACTGTGCAATATAAGGCTCAGTACTGGTTCTACTAAGAGGAATTTGTATGACTAGGGACTAGAGACGTCAAGCCCCAGTCCGAGATCCAAATGAGTGAGAGATGAGGAGTAGAAGCTGTTGCTGCCTGGTGATTTTACCCCTGTATTGAATTTTCTCTTCTTTCTTTCAACGCTATCTTTATGAAAATGTTTAGGTCCTGTTTTTTGTTGTATGATTAAGATATGTAACAGCATATACCAATTAGAAAACCAAGGTTATCTTTCTATTACCCATGTTCCAACTCCATCCTACCTATCAGCCAAAAAGGCACTGAGAAAAATCCAACACTTTTCTATAACTCCCTTAACCACCTAACGACAATCTACGCCCAAACCACGTACCTCAGCTCCGCCATATCCTCCAGTGCCCTCTCCGCCACCCCAAAATTCTCCAAACACACTCCTCACTCCCTCACTCTTCTCCCTTCTACATCCCATCCTCTCACTATCCACACACACACACACCCCAACACATTTCACTTACACATCCACAACCCGCTATCCCATTCCATTCTCAAACCCGTACTAACGCCAAAGTCTGCTAGATATACGCGGGAAGCACAACCCCGCAGTAACTCGGTATCACTAACGCTAGCAAGGCTAATTGCATTATAAGCTGAGCGCTCTTACCAAGCTTGGCGTATCACAACGCTTGTCGGACTCTCTAGCTGCCAGCATAGTTACTCTTAGAGATAGCGTACCTACCGCTGAAACTATGCTTACTATATATAGTGTCTCCCTGTCTGCGCTACTACCCGGGCTACAGCGTTGATTATCTGTAGTTTATCTACGATGCAAAACGCGTTGTGAGACTGTAGTTCCTAAGAAACTGAGATTTTGTTGTCGCAATGTAGAGACCTCCTGATAGTACGAAGTCTGTTCTTACATAGTAGAGTAGGCCTGATTCGTCGCCTTCTACGGAATTGGGCGATGTGCCTGCAAATGCAGCATCGCTTCATTTCTTCGAGTACTTTAGTTGGCTCTTAAACCAAAGCCTCTTTCCATTCGAAAATGAATCCTTCTTTATTACCTATGACACGTATTACCTAATTTTCCGCGGGATATACTGTTAAACATCGCAACCGCTCTCTCACTTCATATCTTATCCAACCAGAGCATGTCCTGTCCAACATCTCCCCTAAGATGTCATCTCCCGCTGAAGTACCCAAATTATGTCATAACTACGGCATCAGTTCATCTTTGTCTTATAATTAATCAAAATTATTGTATTTATGTACTCCCGTTGCGATCTGGCAAATTATTTTCCGGCACTTAGGGGTAGACATTCACGCTATCTAAACATGCTCATATCTCCTGGCCACTTAGTATATATATCTAAATCATATTTTGCCTTACATCCTACCTAGTCTCCCTCAAACATGTACATACAACAATGTACTTCATGATCTTATTAACCTCTGCTCTTATCGGGGCATGTCATTGCGGTCCCACAATTGACATTGAAGTGCCAAACAAGGCATACAACGCTCTATAAGGTGTGCCAGCGTACCGCTGTCAGGGGCAAGGTATTACTGTCGCTTAGTTTAGCTCCTGATATCTGCTAATTTCTCAGGCTACTTATGTCTATGGTGGCTCGGCCAAGAAGGATTCTTTCTTGGGTGTTTGCTCAAGATCTACGCCTACAACTTGGTCTCCAGTTAGATCCTGTTATTTAACCGGCCCTGCAGAAACTTGGGCATTGAATTTCGGTGTACGCTTAATGAAGTAGCTATAAGATTTATTAACCTCGAAGTAGGCAGTTTGTTGTGAAACCGTAACGGATAAGGCGAGATAGTTATAAGCGGTAATGTCCATCTAATCGGAATAGAACAACAGTCTTAGTAGAACACAAGTAGTGTTTTTTATTATAATACTACTACTACTACTACTACTACTACTACTACTACTACTACTACTACTACTACTACTACTACTATCCCGCGCTTAAGTAATAGTACTTACAGCACGCCTTAAACCCACTAGACGACATCACCCAGAGCAAAGCCTCATATACAGCATTCGAATATCATCATGACATAAATTGATTATCCATCATGTCCAAATATGAAAATAATAAATACAAAGAAGGAGCACAAAAAGTAAGTGCAATCACCCCAACCCCCCATTTTTACTTGGAGAAAATAACTCCAGCCTGATCAACACCATCCGCCGCGCGACCCAAAAGCCCAACAATGCTCTTACCAGCCGGCGCAGTCCTCGTAACGCAATCGCTTGTCTTAGCACCTGTGGAAATAGTCTTTCCAGCACTGGTCTTGAACTCAACGTAGAAGAGGCGGTTATCTCCGTTCCTCTGGCCCTGACACATCGTCACAGCCATCAGCGTCTCTCCACTCGCCAGTGTCAAGCTAGTCTCCGTGCCACCAGTACCGCCATGCGAAAGAGTCTGGCCAGAAGCAAGCTTCAACGCAATACTGTCGACGCGGTCAGCCCCACGAAGCGTGACCGACGCGACTTTAGCGCCGCTAACACCAGCAACGGTATCGAGATCGTTAAACCAGTTTCCGCCTTCGCCGCCGAAAGCGTCGGAGAGAGTAAAGCGGTCGACGGCGGCCCAGTCAAAGTCGACGAGCACGCCGTTGTGGTCGCTGAGGATGTCGCCGTTGTCCTGGAGGAACATGTGGCCTGCGTAGTCGAATTTCTTGGCTGTGAGCTTGACGGCGGCCGAGCCGCGGTACCAGGTTTTGTCCACGATTTCGCACTCGTTGGTGGTCGAGGGGTTGGAGCAGAGGAGGGCGTCTGCGCCTTTGGCGGGGGGCACACCCTTTTTGATGAGATCGACCCAGACGTCCGTCATGCCGTTTTGCTCCTTGAAGACGGCGGGGATGTCGTCGGTGCGTGTGTAGCGAGAGTTTGAGTCGCCGAAGACGATGACCGGGTTGCCGATGGAGTAGGTTTTGATGTAGTCGGAGACTTGGCGGAGGTTGTCTGCTCGGGCTTTGTTGTCGGCGTCCGTGGTACTTTGGATTTGTTAGTTGCTGGTTGAGGCATTGATGTTTCAATTAAGACTTACCCAGCATCTGCGTGCAGGTTGTATGTGTCGATGACGACGCCCTCGGCGAACTTCACTCGCATGGCAGTGAAGCCCTTGGGTGTAAGGCAGTCTGCACTACTGTTGAGGGAGTACCGTTAGTATCAAGTTTCACCCTTGGATTTATTGAACTTACTCGAAAGTACTGCAAGTGTTCCATTTAACCCTGTTAAAGCTGGTAAAAGGATAGTTGCTCAGCGAGTTCAGGCCGCTACCGAAAGGTACACCACCGCTAGTGGCTGTTCGGAATGGATGCTTGTCGCTTGCATAGAGGGTAGCGTGGTAGTTGAAGTCCTCTTGAACATGGATGAGCGAGATGTTGTATTTTGTGAAAAGCTCTCCGATACGAGCAGTGTTGGTCGTCTTGTCACCAGGGACATCGTTGCCATTGAGGGCAGCGGGAAGGCCAGCAACGTTAAATGTGAGAGTGTTCAATGTGCCCGAAGTCTGAGCGAGGCTCAGAGGGAGCAATGAAGAGAGGGCAACGGCCGAGGCAAGGATGGAATGCATCTTGAAAAAAGCGAAGGAGTGGTCAGGTTTGCTGCTGTGTAGAGGACAATCCTCAGAATCTGGTGATAGATCATCGCTCTTATACAAACAGAAACATTCACAACCATTGTAAATGGCTGTATGGGTGGGGTTCAAGATAGGTCAGGCGCACTTAGACGTCACTAACGAATAGAAGTAAAGATTGTTGGCATGTGCGTTAAACTGACTGCGCCTTGTCCGTCGGAGGCACAGGTATTGTCGGAGAGGGATGCCTTTACAGTAAGGACCAGTACATGTCAATCCAGTAGCGGCTAGCGTGCCCGATGTTGATGCGACATTGACCGGGGTCCCAGCACACGTGTTTATGGTAATGCACTATTGTGGAAGGACAAACTGGCCTCCATGTCGACCTCCAGGAACCATTACATTGACTCTATGCGTGTGCGCCGTTTCGACACATCTTGGTCCCTTGCAGATAAACGTCATTACAACTTTGCTGCACCTCCTACTCGCACCCACAAGCCCTCGGCTTGAACGACGGGCTTGCCCTGTCGATCCCTCATAATAGCTCTTATCCGCATCTTGTTTCCCTTATCTTCCAAAACGTCCGTCTCAATGCCTACGATTCCTGGACAAAGTACCGGGGCTAGCACCCTGGTGTCCATGCTTGCCGTTACCAAACGGCCCTTAAGAACTTCTTGTGCCGATTTACCGTGGAAAAGTTGGAGTCGCCATTGCTCCTCGCCAGCCTTCATGAATGCGACCCCGTGCTCAACCACCGTGTTCGCAACAACAATGTAGCACATTGCTTCGTCCATGAGCGTGAAGAGTGCCCCTCCGTGGCAAATTCCAGGAAAGCCGTTTAGGCCCGTGCCAAACTTTATTAGAGAAATTGACTTCATAATTTTTCCGCCGGGGTTACTAGGCCGCTCGTGTAGCTCGACCCAGTGTTGCACACCGTGGTTTGCGCGCATTGTGTCACGACAGAATCGGTCCGTATCTTCCCCAGGCTCGGACCCTCGTTCGCGGTCGCAAACCATCCATTGGGGAGATGTAAGGTATGGTGTGGCCCAACTGAGGAGCGCAAAGGCTTGGAGATGTTCAGATGTGGCTGTCATTATCATGTGCAGTGGTTGTCGGCTTGTCGCAATCAAGTTGACACCCCTCCTGTGCGGCCAATTTATTCATTTTCGTTGCGCCGATAGGATTAGTATACGATCAGTATGTTGCATCTATTTTTGCAGCAACTGCTTAGTGCTGATGGCGCAATTCTACTTAGTTGCTGTTGACTGATCAACTATGTAAGTAGAACGGGTGTACCTAGCCAAAGAAAGTCCGTGTTCGGCATGCGGTGAGGGCGGCCGACACATGATGGCTTCTGTAAACTGATAGCTTACTATTTCGGCTATCGTATGACTCGCGATGCCTTGGCCTTTGAAGGAAGAGGCGTCAGACCGATGGCGCTGTGTGGGTGTGGGAACATGTAAATGAGAACGTAACAATGCGAAAGAAGGCAAAGGTTTGGTGGGTCCGAGCGTGCTTTGTCACCTTGACAACTAATCAAGGAAAATAACTACTTCTGGAATTTACTAACTCCACACGCATTTAGCAGATAGGCGCTGTTGGTTGGTTCGGGGCTGTAATGCACCAAACTTGCGGGGCAGAACCATCCAAGCATGATGCCGTTTGCAGGTACCCGCAGTCTTCAACACTAGCTTACCGTCAGTCTCGCCGATAAAATGGGCACCGTAGCGCTCTTATCTCGGCATTGTTTCTCTCCGTCTAGGATGCCCAGACCAAACTCATGCGAGTATACAACTATGAACATATTCTAATGGTTCTTGACTTGAGCGTTTCAGGTTGATTGCCGCATATCCGAAGGAGCTGGTGTAGAGGATATGTGCAAAAGGTACTAGCAAGCGTCTTGAAACAGACAGCTTAAAATAGACGAAAGTATTTGAAAACTTTGAAATTCATGTCCACGGCTAACCAATATCGGTTTCCAGGTCTTGTACTTTGGCTTGTGCTGCGAATTAGCTCCAGTTACACGCTAGGGACCAAAGTATACCCCACATTTGGTTCTATAGCAAGTCAAACAGGCCCTTCTATCGAGCTACCCTCTGCTTGCCTTAGTTTCGTATGCTGAGTCCTAATCTAAAGCCTATGCCTTGACATCTATCTCTTATGTCGTTCAACATGCGTACATACACCACAGCAGCTATTATCTATATACTACGTCTCAACGAGTACAGAGGATGTTTTTTTAGTCATTTGAATCCCAAAGCAAAGGATGTTGTAGAGCACTTTGTTTTGGATATATGGGGGACGCTGCTTTGTAAGGCGACGGGTGGGGAGGTTGATATTGTTCCAAGTGAACAACGAGCTACGAAGCACAAGCGGACTGCAGTAGCTTAACTGCGTCTTCGCGCCCCCTTCTGGTGGCCCACGATAGCAGCATCTGACGGTCATTCTCCCAGTTGACCTCAGCCTTACTAGCGTCTAGCAATAGCTTAACTACACCTTCGTGCCCGTTTCTGACAGCCCACCATAGCGGCGTATCGCCATATTCATCTTCTAAGTCGGCCTCGACCTTGCCCGTATCTAGCAGTAGCTTAACTACGCCTTCGTGCCCATTTTCGGCGGCCCAAAATAGCGGTGTCCAGCCGTCTTCATCCCTCGAGTCGAGGTCTACAAAATCAATAATTGCCGCAGCTACGTCTGTGATTCCGAAATATGCACATAAGTGCAGTCCTGTCATTCGCCTCGTAAAATATTGACTATAGCGATCATCCCATGAAAACTTCTTATAGACTTGCATTGCTTGAGATGCAGCTTCCATATTAATTTTGTGATGGAAGAATTCGATGACTTTCGAATGTGCACTCCGGGCCTGACAGGCATGGTGACCCCAGTAGTGCGCAGCATAGTCGTATAATGGGTTCAGTTGCAGCCGCTCCTCAAAGCTAGAGTCTGTGTCGCAAGGGCCACTTCCAAAGACCGCGAATGAGAGATAGATTACACAGATCGTCGTGATGTCGAATTCTGCGGTTGGAAACCAGTTCTTTTGTGTCCGTTCGAAGTATTCTTGTGTAGTATAATGCACTAAGCGAATAATGCCACTCTCTTCATCAACAGTGACTAGTCCAGCACATATCGAAACAATGTCTTCGATGTCTGATTTGTTGTCTTCGTCGAATTCTGCTTGTCCGCCGTTGACAGCAAGAGCATGCTGAAGCTCTATGGTAGTCAGTGGCCTCTTTGCGCAAGTGATCCATGACAGAGCTTCCTTTGCAAGCATTGCTTCATCCGGTAGCTGCCCCTTGATTCTCGTCATAGCATCAGAGTATGCACAACTGTATGATTCTGTTCCGGTGGGCAAAGTCTTCAGAGCATCTCGAATAGCCGTTCGGGATCTTTTTCCTTTTAAGGAATTGAGATGAAGTTTTGCAAGTAGAAACCTATTACAGTTAGTAAAATCTTCAAGAACGGGGTAAGAAGCTACATTCATGCCATCGACAGCTTTGACGATCTCAGAACTAATTTCCTGCTGTAAATCCAGATCACGTCTGACAAAACGCGGCAGTTCATCGATATGTCCTTCTACATATCTTTGGATATCTTCCTTGCTGGCGCGGATTTCCAACCATGTGTCTCGTTCAAATCTCTCCGTGATGTCCGGAATGAATCTTGACGTTGCGAAAAGATTCGCTCCACAACTAGTCTGAAGTTGTGAGAGTTGTGAAAGTAGCTTCGCTCGGCAACTATCATTGACTCGACATTCGTCCAGCGCATCGACAAGGATAAAGACTCGCGAAAACTCAGCAACCACGGAATGAAGGGCCGTTGAGATGTCATCTATCGAAGGCTGGACCTTCATAGATTTGTATTTGTCATAGAGAGACCTGACAGTTTGTGGGAGAGAAGATCTTGCTTGAGCTAGCTGCTTCAGTACGCTTGCGAGTAGGTCTTCCAACGTTTGCTTGTCTTGCCGCTTGAAGTTGCAGTATATGTAGGCAATACCGTTGTTGCTTTCGTCTTTGAAGTGTGAAGAAAGCTTGTCTACTACAATTGATGTGAGTATTGTCTTCCCAGCTCCTGGTATACCTGGGCAGAAAAGTGTCTGTTTCTTGGTCCCTAACCAGCTTTTGAATTTCGCCGAGTCTAGAAGCCATTTCCCAGATCCAGCTTGCCACTGCTTGAGGAAGTCGTTCTGCTGAGGAGCGTAGCCAGTTGGTGTTAGCCAGTCAAGGATGGCTTGTTGCTCCTTGTCTTCTTGGTACCGCACTAATTTGAAGGTGTTGTCTCGAGTAAGTCGCCCGGTCAGTGCGGCGAGTAGATCAATATTGACGTTGACATCACTCCGAAGATCGCGGATGTCCTCTGGCTCTACAGATAGTCGCTTCCATGCCCTTTTCAGCTTGCCGCCGACGCTCGTTTGCTGCGAGTCCAGCACGATATACTTGTCTACTGTGTGTTGAAGCTTGCCAAGAGTATGTTGGCAACCATCAAGAACATCTCGGAAATCTGTTTCCTCTTGAGGGTTGAGTTCGTGTTCGGATACCGTTACTTCAGCATCGTTCAGGACAATAGAAAGGCTTCGGAGCCTACGTGTCAACTGTATCAGTATAGCCCTTTCATCTATGGCTGTCACATACACATTGGATATGTCCTCAAACTGGCTTGGAGCGCCAACGAAGTCTTTCCTAATCTTGTTGACCAGTCCAATCACCGCTAGAAAGTCGCCAATGCTGAACCCAAAGCTCATTACTGCATTTTTCCGAGTGCTTCGAGTGTGGATAGAGATGTTGGGACAGCATCCTCAGCCTGATAAGAACGTAAGGTTGTTCAGCTGGGTGGGGCACTTGGCAATTCTGTAGCACAGCCCGCTGGCGCAGCACGAAAACCTGACACATCGCCTAATTCGTCTGCCTACCTAGAGTGCCAGGCTGATTTGCGGCACCAGCTGCATCATTAAAGCCATATGGAATGATGAGAACGTTTGCAAATTACGGGAATGTACCTGCAAGTTACCAATACAAAGTAAGAACTCTCCTTGTTACCTAGGAGACCCATGCTGTGAGATCAAGTAAGTACTGTATAATACTTAGTGCAAAAGCTTTGAGACCGAATTTGCTCACGACTGTACACAAATAGCTCCGACCACCCCACTCGCCTCCCTGCCCACAGGATCTGCATGTATTGAAACATGTCTTCCAGTAAACTCGCTTGATGTAAGTACATATTATTTTACTTTAACGCATATGATTTTGTATTAAGAGATTGGGCAGCCCCACTTCTCTAGCTAAGTAGTGCATGCATGAACTTTGTGTAACAGGGTTGTGCCTCCAAGACATAGATTCCTAGCGAATACTGCAAGGCATGTTTCAAGATGCCTAAATCAACTCCCTTGTCTTCATTTACAGCCCCAAATCGTGGAACTCATGTATGTAGCCGTTCTCTGGATCGGTAAATGAAAGGGAGCGAAGTAAGAAAGTAGTCTGGTTTCACTACTTGCAGAGGACGAACTTCTGTGCTTGGAACATATCTTTTTCCAAGACAACTGTTCATCTCATCTCATCTCGGTGCAGATGGTTTCGCACAGCATGGCTACCCCGCCATAACCTAGCCACTTTGAAATTTTTCTCTCCATTCAAGACCTTGGCATACACAAGGAACAGCCGTGTGTTCGTCCGTCACTACCACCTTTACTCATTATCCTTTTTCTGACTCAAAAATGTTATCCTCTTGGCTGCGTCATCACTTAATCCACACAAGTCCTTGAACTCTTGTACTTCCTCGCCTTTCTTCTTCGTCCTCTCGGCAAATTCATTCAAAGGACAACTCTTGCCTGGCCCGCTGTGACAGTCCGGTAAGGCCGTGATACCGTCGTTGATGTTGAGCCTGACAAATTTCTCTCGAGGGCTATCGTCACCACTGCCTGTTTTACATGAGAGTAATTCGAAGATGATACGGCCGCCCATCGGGGAGACTTGGGACTTGCGCCATTTGCGGTTGTGGGGGATATGTGTAATGGGAAGATGCTCTTCGTCGTTGATGACATCGAGTGCGGAGATCATGGGTGCAATATCACCATCGTGAACACTATTTTTAGTGTCGTGTTAGTTCCCGTTCCATGTTCTCGGCTACTGAGTTTATAAAGAGGTGGGAAACTCACAAGCTGAAGAACAATGGGCCTGCCTCTTCTGGGCCTTCCAATAGCAAGTTTGTTGTAGCATTCACCCACAACCACCCCATGCTCTTTGCATACTTTTGTCCTGGCCCGGCGCGGTAGTAGTGCAAGATATCTCTTGCGTACTCAAAGCCGAGAAACTCTTCTTGTGTGAACACATTGCACCAATCACTCCGTCCGCGAACCGTGGTTTCAAACCCACACATTTCCTGCATGGCGTAGATCTCTTCGTCATTAAACACCATGCCTGTTTGTTCGAGAAGGCGTTTGCGGATAGGAGGCATGTAAGTAGAGCGATATCTACGCATGAGACGATATCCTTTTGGCTGGCCATTCTCTTTGTCTTTCTTATTGGCGATGCAAGTCCGTCCGGGTGTTAGCGTATCTGCACCGAGTGAGGAGTGCTCCGATATGACCGAAAGGTTCGCTGTATTTTTGCTAGCATAATCAAGTCCGAAGAAGCCTGCAGCAAAGTGTTTCGCTGTTTCAATTACACGGTTGGAGCCACTGGCCCAAAAGGTAGTAGGATGATCCGGATGAATGGTCGCAGCTTGGTCAATTAGATGTCGGTAGCGAGTACGGAGGCGAACTCCTGTAGTAAAGGAGCCGAGTGTTCCGGCAAAGGGACCAGTGGATGTGAGTTGCTCCAGATCTTCTTCGTCTGTTTTCATTTAGTAAGTGCGAAATGAGACCTTGGGTGAACAAAGGACGTACCTGAAGACCAGAAGAGTTCCCATTCATTGAAAAATGACAAGGTGCCAGTGAAATCCTTGCCCGATTCTCTCATACGCATAACGACGGCTTTCTGGGCTGTAGATATGGTAAGCATATATCAAAACCATAGCTACATGCTCACTCACCACTGCCAGCTCTCTTCGTCGGATATCGCTCAGCATGGCGAGCCATCTTCATAAAGACTTTAGCAATTGCAGGATCAGGGCCAATAATGGCTATTACTCCAACAACAATAGTGAGCAGATACGTACCATGTGAACCTGCACCACCTCGCATCCCTCAGGCGTTGCGACGCCCCCCTCGACAACATCAATCACCTTCTCAACCCACGGCCCATTACCACCAAGGTGATACAAGATATTCCAGCCCTCCGTCATCACTCCTGCACTATCCTTGCTGTTATCGCCTCTGCCATGGCTGCGTTGTGGGTGCCACCAAGCGTCCCAGCTCGAATGATGAGGTTTCTCAGCGCCTCCATAACCCAAATAACCAGGATATGTAGTTACCGTTGGGCAAAGAATCTGAGCATAAAGCGAGGGATCTATTGCTGACAGGAACGAGATATTGTAGACGCTGTATCGTGCTGAAAGTATAGCTATAACGACGGCTGCTACAAAGGCCCAAAATGTAGACGCTGACATTGTGGCCGCAGTAACGATATGAATAACGTGGACGAAAACTAAAGTGTATCATGAAGAATTGATGTTTTTATTGCATTACTGGTCGTTTGGGAACTGCGTTTTGGGCGGTGAGGAGCCTTTCGAGCAACCAATTCTTTCCTGCCCGAGTGTGGGTCGTAGTGTCTGCTCCTTAACACCTGTCTTATTTACAAACATGTTTACATGTCCGCTAGAGGCAAGTGAACCGCGGTGGTTTTTCCATCCGCAATCAATACCAACACACCTATTTCCCACTTCACAAGACGAGGAAAAAGAACACGAGTGAGAGAGTAACAACGAAATACCAATGTTGGCTGGCCCAAACGCGGGTAGTGGGGAGCCTCGGCATGTCAACCCTCGCGCTAGATTGGCCCCCCACACCTCCGCGTCGATCGATCGCGTCCTCCGCATTTCCACGCATCATCCCATCTCCACGGTTGCAACAAACCATGCAAACCGTTGCATTTGTGTAACACCCAAAAAATAATTCAACAAAACTAATACCTTCCTCCCAAAATGGCGGACACAAAAGTGCTTTCCAAAACAGCAGAAACAACAGACTACGAACCAGACCCAACATCCTACTCCTCCTACCAACGCGACATCTACTCCTCCCTCCACTCGCCCAAATACTCCACCAAACCCTCACAATGGGAAGCCAGCGCCCGTGCCGCAATTCCCCTCCCCAACTTCCTCTATGTCGCCGGCTCCGCCGGTAGCGAAGATACCTACCGCTCCAACCTCTCCGCCTTCTCGCGCTACCGCCTCCTTCCCAAGATGCTCGTCCCCGTCACCCGGCGCGACATGAGCGTCACCCTCTTCGGCACCAAATACCTCAGCCCACTCCTCGCCGCACCGATCGGTGTCCAAGAAATCCTACACCAGGACGGCGAAGAAGCCACAGCGCGCGCCTGCGCCGCCGCCAAAATCCCCATGATCCTGTCTACAGCCGCCACCCGCAGCATCGAGCAAGTCGCCGCCGCAAACGGCGAAACCGGAGACCGCTGGTTCCAACTCTACTGGCCCAAACCCTCTGCAGAAACCTTCACCGCATCCCTCCTCTCGCGCGCGTGGGGAAACGGATACAAAGTCCTCGTGGTAACCCTTGATACCTTTGTCATCGGCTGGCGCCCCAACGACCTCGACACCTCGTATCTCCCCTTTGTCTGGGGCCAGGGCTGCCAAGTCGCCTTTTCAGACCCCGTTTTCAACCAGCTCTTCGCCGAAGAACAAGCGCGCGATACGCGGTCGGTGGCCGAGAAAGTCGCGGAAATATGGCAGATTCTTAAGAGACCAGGGAGTATTGGGGGTGCGGCCAAGGTCCTGGCGCATGCGTCGGTGATGAAGAAGGCCATGTTTTTTACGAGTCTGGTGGCGTCAGGTACGTATAGGGATTGGAGTCAGCTGGAGATTCTCAAGTCGCTGTGGAAGGGGCCCATTGTGCTCAAGGGGATTCAGACGGTTGAGGATGCGCATCGCGCGATTGAATATGGGATGGATGGTATTGTCGTCTCGAACCATGGAGGACGCCAGCTTGACGGCGCCATTGGGTCGCTCGATGCGCTGGCGGAGATTACGGCGGATGAGAAGGTGAAGGGCAGTGGTTTGACTGTTCTCTTCGATTCGGGGATTAGGACCGGGTCGGATGTACTCAAGGCGCTGGCGCTGGGTGCCAAAGCGGTGCTTGTAGGCCGTCCGTATGCATATGGACTTGCCATGGGCGGCGAAGAGGGTGTGAAGCATGTGCTGGATTGTCTACTGGCTGATACTGATAATTCGCTTGCCAATCTGGGTAAGAAGAGTTTGGCAGATTTGAGCAGAGGAGATCTTAGGATTCTGCAAGAGGTTGCGAAGTTGTAAATATAGAAGGCATCACATAGTACGGGGGTCCTGGGTACGATAGAGAGATATGTGCATTATCAAGCGAATGAGATATGTATGCTATGAACAAAGGAAAGGAAAAGGAAAAAAACCTAAAACTAAGAACTACGATTATGTCATGCGTAGTAGTACTGTAGACAAAAAGAGATATAAGGAATAAATAAACAGTGATACAACTAGCCAAACCCGGGCCATGTCTCCCCGCTTTGCAACGCCTGAAAGATGTGTGTGCTCAAAACGATGAATAGAGCATCATTCACTATTCCAAAAAGGAAAAAAAAACGCCCCCTTGACGTACTTACAAAACACCTCTCAACGCCGCATCTGCCGCACTGTTCATGATGTGCGGCTTGTACATCCGGCCCTTTGGGCAAAACTACCTATCTTACACTACCTACTTCTTTTTGCTATCCTGGACCTCGGCGCCAGAATCAAATTCCTCACGAAAGCTCCTCATATCCTCACTGTCGGTTCTACTTGCTGAAGGACGGTGGGAAACGCGAGGGGAATCGGGTCCGTCTGAAAAATTGCCCACGCTGCTTTCACGCACGCGTTGGGCCACGCTGGCTGCAATCTTTTCGTCCAGCATGTTGACCAGCCGCTCAGAGTACTGGTCTAGCAGCTTGATCATGACCGTTTCTTCAAAAGCCTTAGTTTTGACTCGATCACCAATGGCTCTTGCAGTCACAGCAAGCTCTCTCTCCACCTCCTTTGCGAGCTCAGGGCTCATGGTATCGGTAGAGTTTGCAAGGCGCTTCCTATAGGCCCGGAGTGTTCTGCACAAGCTCTCTGTCGATCCATCAATAGTCCCGAATTCGCGGGCAGGTGCTTTGTTACGGTTCCTAGCGTCCGTTGATCCGCGGCGCTTGGGTCGTTGTGTGTTCCTGGGACTTGGAGGGGACGGCGAACGATTCTTGTTTCGCCGCCCTGTGCCCTTCTCTTGACAAGTTGTTTGCGCGTCTCGCGCGCTGCTTGGGATAGGAGAAGGCTCTAGCTTGGGTGTCGAAGTCGAACCCAAGGAGATTTTTGAGAGCTTCTTCCTCAGTTTCGGTGACCTACTCCCACTCGGTGTGGAGTCTCCTTCTTGATTTGAGCGTTGATAACGCGCCAATTCTGACTGCGACAGTACGCGCCGTAGAGGTGGCCTGTTGGACAACAGATCCTCTTTTGATGGCGTATTTGGAGCAAGTAGGTCAGGAGCCTTTGGTGGATCAGGACGACTTGGTGTTTGGATGCCAAGGTCCCAGACAAATATAGTCCCGTCTACTGCGACAGTAACTAGCGACTTTTCGCTTGACTCGTCTGCTAAACTTTGAGGCGTATTTACGAGTGCAATATTGGAAACACCCTCGGTATGGCCCCAGTCACGAGCAACTAGCAACCCATTGTCATCGTATACACGTATCGACTTGTCTGTGCTCGATACGCCAGCAATTAATGGAGCGCCCCAGCCGCGAGATATGTGGACCAAGGACGACAAAACAACCGCGTCTCCTCCATCTGTATCACACGCACGGAAGTTGCTCAGGCATTGACCTGTGCGGATGTCGAATTTGTGCACCTGACGATCAATGGTCGAAACCAGAAGGGTATCGTCCAGATCGACGTCCCATGCTGTAGACACGGGTGTTGCTTTTACAATAATGGCCCGTGACATCACGAAGGCGCGATTGGTTCCATTGGCATCTTCGAGCGACAATCGTTCGCGAACTACCAGACTTCGATCGCTTGAGGACGACACTAGGCGTGTGCCATCGCGTGAAAATGTAACTCCATTCACTGATCCGACATGCTCGTCCAGTGTTTGCAACAGGTCCCAAGTCTCTCCAGTTCGCGTAAAGACTTGCACGGTCCGGTCTCGGCTGGCCGAGGCGACAAATATCTCTTGTTCTTCTTCGTGTATGGCGATACTGGTGATCTCGCTTGCATGTGCTTTGAATTCCAGCATGCAGGTCTTCGTTTCACAGTTGATGAATCTCAATACGCCGAATTTGTCTCCTGCTATCAGATGTGTACCGTCGGCGGTGATGCGCACAGTCCTCAACTCATTGGGAATCGCCTCAGGGTCGTCTAGCTGTTCAAGGTAGACTTGGAGAGAGTCTTTACACGCGCCCTGACTCCAGAAGATTACTGTTCCGTCGGCAGCCCATGTATAGTAGGAAGCATCGAAAACGTTGGGTTGAGCGAGTCCTGCGTGTACGCCAAGTACCGCTTTGCCATGTGCTGGCAACGTGCGAACTACCTTACCAACAACCGCATCGTCATCATCAGAACACAGCTGTGACAACCGAATGGCTCGTTGGGAATCAACGGTGACAACGTAGTCTTTCAAGCAAGCAATGACGCCAATTTGTTCGCAATCAGTAACTGGGACGGTAGGTGACTGAACCCGCGGAGGAGGAGATGGTGGAGGAGTCCTGATCCCTGTAATCTCACTGATGTTGAAGGTCTTTAGTGTTCCTTGGCTACCGACAACATGGAGTCGACCTTTGACGTCTGCCGCTAGTGAACTTACGGCGAATCCAGCATCTGCCAGCTTGCGGAAGCGTTGGTCTGATTCTGAATCGTCAATCAGACAAATATCTCCCTTGTCGGAAGCTACAATAGCCTTGTTTCGGGCTATGGCAACGACGCTGGTGAACGTGGATTCTTTGAGGCTGTCAAGAATACAATTCCTCCCTGGCAATGTCTTGTGCATGGAACTGGAAAGAAATGAAGCATCGCTCTGGCGGCCTCTGGTGATGCGCAGCGTCGTGTTGATATCATCAATCTTCCAGACTTTGACGTGGCGGACGCCAACGGTGATCAGTTTGTTTCCCATCCATGCCATCCGGTTGATTCGACTGACACACTTGTTGCTAGCATGGAGCGTGGCAGCTCCGGAGCGCGAGTTGATGTGCCAGATGTAGAGGAAGCCATCGTTGGCTGAGCCTAGACTTGCAAGGAAACGGGAGTCGGGGCTGAAGGCTACGCAGTTTACGCCAAAGGTGTGGTCTGTAAGTGATGAGAGAGGGGTATCGCAGGGGACATCTGGGGAGGCGGAGAAGATGAGGACGCGAGGTTTGTAACCCGTCTGAAGTAAGTTAGGATATAATAGAATGAGGTGTAAGCATGTGACTTGCCTCTCCTACAGCAAAGTATCTGCCGTCGGGGCTAAAGCTAACGCAGGTTGCTGCCTTTATTTTGTCCCTTGTGGTCCAAGCTTTGTTATTGGGAGAGTCAGCCCAGTCCTGACTGCTGGGTGACGAGGCTGACGAAGCGCCAAAACTGGCGTCGCGCAGAGAAACAGCTGTGCGGTTGCGGCTCTCATTCTGAGTGGGTGTTGATGGGCCGCCGTAGATTGATGCCGAGGGGTTGATGGGATTGGTAGCAGGCCGTGCGCGATAGAAACGCTGGGTGACATGACCGCGATCATCTATGGCAGCAATGACAGCTGCAGCGCCAGCAGCATAGCCAAAAGTGGAACCCGAGGGCAGACTATCAAAGGCATTGGGTGAATTGGTCGTGGTTCCGATGACCTGGCGCAGCGATAGGTTGACTTCGGCGCGCGCTTGCTTGACGGGCGAGGCGCGCGGGGTGGCCTTGTAGAAGGGAGAAGGAGAAGCAGTCAGTTTGATGCCAGACCCAACCGCTGGGCTCATCCGGGAATTGGAGGGCGTAAGCGACATCGCGGCCTCCAGGTCGATGGTGGATGAGGTGTGGGATGGCTAGCAGACATGTCAAAAAGGCGTCATGGCACTGGGTGCGCCTGCTTGGAGGAGGTGGGTGAAAGGCCCGTCGCGTGGTTGGTAAGGGAATCAATGGTACGCGGCTAACTAAGAAAGGGTTGACCCGAAGCTATCGCGAAGCGACCGCGCACCTAGAGATGACGTGGGCGGGGGAGTGGGCGAAGGATATAGATATTGTCGAGGACGGTGATGGAGATGGCCGGGGGCCCTGCAGGGCAGTTTGAGATGGTAAAGTAGGCAGGCCGGCGCCTGAACAAGTGAATAGGACTCAACAGCCAACTCGCCCGGGCGGTCAACACGCAGAAGGAATTGACGATCGCCTGGTGCACGGGCCACAGTCAGGAACAGCAGGAACAGGCGGAGGGGCGGCGGCCAATCAGAGCCGCTCGCTTAGTACCCCCGACGAGGTGGGCCCTGCCCCTCGAACCTTGGACCTTGACCATCACACAACCGCATGCGCTCCGTTTCAGCCACTCTGATATTCGCGGGGCTGGCCTATATTCTGCCCTCCATGGACTTCTATAAACTTTGTGTACCCATGTGCACGATGCGCTCGACGATAGCACATCTGGCCGACCTCTAACCACACCACGGCCACCACACGCGCGTCTGCCCTTCGGTGCCATTTGGCGATAGGCCTCGCTGCGGGCATGCGCCTACTAAGAGTCCATGCACCACAGCGCACGACGTGGCAGAACAAAATACAAACACGCTCCTCTCCAGGATCCACGCTGTGCACCAATGACATCGGCACTGTATTCGATTGCGACATCTGCTGGCGCTACATGCGTGCCCCGTGCATGCGCGGAGATGACCACGGTAAACAATAGCATGATGTAGTAAACACCATGAGCATGAAATAGCAAGCAAGGATGGCTGGCGGAGAGAGGAGCACACATCGTGAGCCATCTCTTCAGACCGACAAGTCATCTCAGCTCCCTCTCCACAATCTCTCCGAGAGGCCCCCCTTCTTTACATCTCCACCGATGCGTGAGCCAGCCAATCTCCATGTCTTCGTATTTGTGTCTAGGCCCTGGGCATGGGGAGCTCGATAAGCGGCCCTCAGGATTTATACCTCGTCTCTGTCAGCACAGCAGTGCATACACATGTACATACACACATACAACACCCAGCTCACAAGCCCACCAGCGGGTCCGACACGGTGACAGCAATCGCTCATCTTACTTCGGATGCCAAGCCATACCACTGCGTCGACCCTTTATTCTACTCACCATGATTTCCTCCCTGCAGGTGTCCTGTTTGCATAATGTAATCACATGTTTCGCTATATGTATGCCTCAGGTTGCTCCGATCAATGCAGTCTCTGTAAAAAGCCGTTTGGCATGATCCGCGCACACCATAGCACCTTCTGCACCTGCAATCTACCTTTTACTTATTCCAGTCCGAGTTTCCATGCTATGTAGACTGGCCGGTTACGTCATCTGCGCAGCACGTTTTGACACGAATTCCAGCACTGCAGCCACCAACAAATATTCAATGGTCTCGGACATCAATGTTACAAACCGAGTAGTCGGTTTCAAGTTTCTGCGATTATACATCGTGACTAGGGTGCAGCGGTACAGTAGGGCGGGTGCAGCCGCATGTCTTGGCTTGGACCCTTGTTCAGATAATGAAGAAAGTTGACGAAATTGCCATCATACCCAGCCCAGTGCTCAACCCTCGCTCAAAGGCCATCAATTCCTGTGGCCTCCTCTCTCTTCATATCCGGGAGTGCCCTCGACGTCCGGATGTTTGTGATTCGGTCAGCACTGCGAGCGTCCACGAAAAGACCTCCAGCGCGCTTTATCCGCGGTCGACGCTACCCATCCATACCACGACTACGGCCTTTCCACACTGCGCGCCCCCTCGCGCAAGCAGCAAACCCCCCACCAGCTCCCAATGGCACACCCACAGATCAGCATGGCGTTGGTTCAGCGGACCGAGACAAGGCATCAGCCGCCACCGAAGACACAGCAGACGGCGCGGTAGCCGTAGAAGATCCCGACATACTAGCACAAAAACTTCAGCGGTCACGAGAGACATCGCGCAGGTACTCTGCTGCCCTGCGACGCCAACAGCGAGGCAAAAAGGCTCAGGGGCTGCCGCCCGTGCACATACCAGACTGGTTCCTAAGGTGGAGGGTAATACAGCGGGAGGACCTACCTGAAGACCCACAACCACCTACAGTTCTTTCGATCTCAGTCACACACGCTGAATCTGGAGAGCAAGCTGCATGCGTAGTACCTGCTCAGCCCGAATCAGACCCGGCCCAGCTCCTCTCGCGGTTGGTACGTGGCCTGTGGAGTCGGCGATTGGACGACAACGAGAAGCACAGAGTCGACAAGTACCTCGAGGAGATATTGGCACCGAGGGATCAGGCAGAATATCCAGCGTCACAGTCAAAGAATGATGAGGCAGTGGCGAGCACAGAAGCTGGACGCCCCGGCGACGTACCTGCTGCCGCAATCACAGACGACGGCGCTTTCACCGAAGCCTGGGCAAAGCTGAACAAGCTGCAAAACGACCCCGACATGGACCCTCGCAAGAAGATTGAAGCCATGAGAAAACAGAGTGCCAAACTTGAGATAGCTGCGAGGAAACGAGAGGTTGCCAGGACCAGGCAGATGGGCACTTCCAAACATCTATCCTCCTTAGTAGTTGCCGAAATTCGTGCCACCATGGCTGCATCTCTCTCTGCATTACAGCCAGCCGCCAGCGACTCTTTCCCTGCTGCCAAGACAAATCTAATCCTTCATTCACCTGCGCCTGAACATGAGGAATCCATCGATGCATGTGTCTTGTCTTGGGCTGTTGAGACGGGCGCTGACGTCCTCTTGTTGAATGCTCAAGATCTTGCTCAGCTCGCCGCCGACTACTTAGGCGAAGGAGCAGAGCCATCTCCGCATTCAATCAGGGCGCTGGGTTATGAAACTTATCGGCTGAATGCAGACATAAACGGCTTCGTGGCAGACGTGCAGGAAGCCGGTGCCGAAGACGAAGCAGAGTGGTCACAAGCCTCATCCGTTGAACAGTCGGATCCGAACGCGATGCGTCCTCGTGCTATACCGCTCTCTATTATTGCCCTTACACCAGCTTTGCGTGCCATGACTCAGAATTTACAAGGACTGCAACTCGGTTCGGGAAATGGATTTGGATCATCTACTGCTGCTTCAAACGAAGATTCTGGGCGTAATCAAAATCACGCTGAGATGCAATTGGAAGATCTCAAGCTGGCCGCTCTTTTGGAAACTTTGATTGATGCGAATCACATCAAGCAAAGTCGAGGTATCACCGGCAATGAGGCTCTTTACCGTGTCCGCCCTGCTAGTCAACAACAAAAATCGTCCAAAAGCCCGGCCTTCTTTGACTATTCCTTGGGCCAGGAAAGCGCCGAGCTTGATCTAAAGTCGACATTGCCAGCTGGCGCCAGAGCAGACATCAACTTAACAGTCAAGATTGGCCAGGTCTCGGAGAAACCCAGTGTTCCAGCAAATCCCAAAATTATATTTGTAAAGGACTTTAAGGAGCTTAACGCCACTCACTATGGTGGTCGCATTATTCAGCGACTTGAGGAAATTGTTCGCAAGCGACGGATTGCCGGCGAGAGCATCATGATTGTAGGAAGTACTTGTTCACGCGACCTCACGCCCGAACTGAACGCCAGGTGAGGAAATTGATTCTTGTATCTCAGTGATGAAGCTAACAGACCATAGCGGCGTCCGTGGTCTTCAGAATGAGGGCGAAAGTAGTTTCTTCAGAACCATTGTCGTGGCAGCAGAATCCGGTGGTGCCACACCAAATTTCGACGAGGCCATTGCATCTCTCGGGACCAGTATGGCGTCCTCGGCAGATATTTCGCCGTACGAAAAGATCAAATTCCGAAACATCAACCTACATCACATTCAAGATATGCTTCGTTCTTTGGATCCGTCTGCCGCTGCTGGCATCTCTGACATGGAACTGAGCATATCGAGCTTCGGCAACTGGGCGCCTATATTTTTAGAATCGCACTTCAATCGGGTGCTGACTTACGATGAAGTGCACAGAGTAGCCCTCACAGCTCTGGGTTTGCTAGTTTCGAGTCCGGCACAGAAGTCTGGGAATGCGCCAGGCCAGTTGAGCTGGGCGCATGTAGCCCTGGCCATAGGCTTGCTGAAGTCCAGTGACACTGCCAAGTATACCTTTTTCGAGAAAGTGGGCGAGATGTCAAAGCGGTCCAAGAATACGCTAAACAATATGGAAGCAAAGATTGAGCCTGACCCTGCACGGAAACGTATGGATGAAAAGGCTATGGAGCGTCAACACAACCTACAAAAAATAGCGGCTACTGCCAACAAGCATGAGAAGCGACTCATGCCTGGCATCGCAGACCCCGATCAAATCAAGACGACATTCGAGCAGGTTCACGTGCCAACAGAGACTGTAGACTCGATACGCACAATTACTTCTTTGTCGTTGCTCCGGCCTGAAGCATTTAGTTATGGTATCCTGGCGACCGAGAAGATTTCGGGTGCGCTGCTGTACGGACCTCCAGGTACCGGCAAGACACTTCTTGCGAAAGCCGTGGCAAAGGAGAGTGGCAGTTCGGTACTTGAAGTGTCTGGAAGTCAGATCATGGACAAGTACGTTGGCGAGGGCGAGAAGAACGTTGCCGCCATCTTCTCGCTAGCACGCAAACTGTCGCCATGTATTGTGTTCCTCGACGAAGCAGACGCTGTATTCGCATCAAGAGATGCAATGCGAGAGCGAGCGTCTCACCGCGATGTTCTCAATCAATTTCTGAAAGAATGGGATGGCCTCAACGATCTCTCCGTGTTCGTCATGGTAGCTACAAACCGGCCTTTTGATCTGGATGACGCCGTCATTCGTCGCCTGCCTCGCCGCCTACTCGTCGATCTGCCTACGCAAGCCGACCGCAAAGAGATTTTGCGCATCCATCTCAGGGGTGAGCAACTAGATGATTCTGTCGATCTGGACGACATTGCAAAGCGTACACCTTTCTATAGCGGAAGTGACCTCAAAAACATTGCCGTCTCAGCAGCTCTCGCCTGTGTCAAGGAAGAAAACGAACAAGCTGCCCTGGCCGCCGCCAGAGCCGCTTTACAAGAAAGCAATGACAGCACAGAATCTGGATCCAGCAAGACTGACTCTGCAGCCACTTCGTCGTCATCATCTAAGCCCCCACATCTCGTCCGTGGCCAAGTCTATAATTTCCCCGAAAAACGCACACTGCATGCCCGCCACTTTGACAAGGCGCTCCAGGAAATCAGCGCAAGTATCAGCGAGGACATGAGCAGTCTGAATGCGATTAAGAAGTTTGACGAGCAGTATGGTGATCGCAAGGGGAATAAGCGGAGGAAGGACTTTGGATTCGGTATGGCGCTAGAGCGCAACGAGAGTGCTGCTAGGGTGAGGGTGTAGAACACCCCTGTTCCTTAGGAAAAGCATGGGTAAAGGGAAAGGGAGATGGGGGGTGTTTGATGCGATATGGATTGTATGAGTATGGATATGAAAGTGTGAGGGCGGGGGCAGTGTAGTATACATGAGAAAATACTAGTATTATGATATCATACACGTTTATGTCCTGTTTCTTTTTTGTGTAGACTAAATCTATAATCGACCAGTCGAAGCATTATACTGTAGACTACTATAAACCGCTGATGCACTAGTACACTCAGATCTTACACACACGCGCGCGTTTCTTACTACCCTAAAATACACCCACCCAATCACAATCCCCTCCCCCTCATCCCATCTATTCATAGCACAAATACAACACACAGAAATCGTCATACTATCATTTCTCACCTGCTCTCTTCGCTTCCCAACCGACCCTCACCACCCGCAGCACCGCCACCCCTCCTACTCGGAAACCTGATTTCCCGACCGCGTCACTACGTATCCGGACCAACCACACCACGTGCAACTGCCCATATACTTACCACCAGGGGGTAATTCGGTATATTGTACTGCTGAGAAAAATAACTCGGCAGATCTTCAGTCCGAGTGCCCATTGAGTAACTTGCCCAAGTTTCGCTGCAGGAAATGAAGCGGTGTAGCGCCACTCTCTGTCACACCACTCTGCATCATACCCGCGTTTTACCAGCGCGGTTAACTTCTTTGCGATAGAGCACGCACAAGGCTTTGTGAACAGCGAAATGCGTCGCAAGTATTCTATGCCTGATGGAAAAAAAAGATTGTTTGGAGGATGGGGCGGTGGGCTCAGCTGTGAGCTGAGAGCTGAGAGCTGAAACGCTGCGGGATGGGGGGTATAGAAGGCGGCTGAAGGAGGGTGCAACGGCTGTATGGGGGTTGGGCTCGGGTGTTAGCGTGATGGATATCTTGGTTAGGTAAGGGAAGAGGGTGTTTGTCTTGATGGATGTTAGGCTGTTGGGAGAGGCTGTTAGTATCTTTCTGGTAGTAGGAGGCTGAACTACGTGATTATTGTTTTTCTGACATGCGCGTCCGATGCGCTCCTACTATGCAACGTGCGCCAAGGAGAGATTCATATCTGGTTGCTTGTAACATGGAGTTATGATGGTGGAGTTATTACTTGTTAGAGTAGGAGGCTAGCTGTTGTTTTAGTAGGATTTTAGTAGGACAAGCGAGCGTGCATCAGTCCGTTACGCCCGTCACTCGTGGCATGCAGCGGCATCAACATTGCATGTAACGGTACATCACGCCATGTACTCTGAGTTCAGAGCTGCATCTTGGTATTACTGAGATGTTTGTAATGCCAAGATCCTTGCTTGTAGTCTTTGGATGAGCCGAAGCGAGATAAGAGTATTCTAACGATGCTTTCGGTTAGTTTGACTGCAATTCACGTGGTGTTGTATGGACCCAACATCATACAATGTTAAATCGTTCAAGCTGATGGCTGGGTAGAGCTGTTAATGAGCACCACAGGATTCTCGGATTGCAACCACAGATGTAGACTCCATCAAGGCAACATCAGACCACTGCTGAAGCAAAAGACCTTTATGGTAGGTGCCAACGCTCATCCTTTAGTGTAAACCCACTTTGATCTCTGGACTAGCTAAAAGTGCATTAGATACAATCCAAGTGTCATGTTGTATACACCTTCAGTGTGTAGCTGAGCCCTTAGGAGACGTAGCATATCAGCACTTTGCCTGTATTGGAGAAAACAAGTCTCACAAAAGAGGAATATGGTAGTAGGGAACAAAAGTGCAAGCAGACTCAATACGTTTGAGCTGAAACCCCAGCGAATATAAAGCTTCCTTACATCTTCATCTGAACTTCCAGATCATCATCTACCGCTACAACATCTTCCATTCCACCAAGCTCTATCTACTGCAAAATACCAGCTAACCAACACCGGCACCATGAAGCTAAGCACGTCTATTCTTTCCATTGCTGGCCTCCTCGCCACCCACGCTGCCCCCGCCGTCGCTGGGAAGTACGAACAAGCAGTCTCCTTCGCCACTTTTAGTTCCACAGGCTGCAACGGCGGACAAACCGACTACCTCGTTTCCGATGGAGTGTGCAGAGGTCTCCCAGGCAAAGGTCTCAAACTGTGGTGGAAGCAACCCGGATGCGAAAGTTCGTGATTATAATCCTCTTGTTGAAAAAGGAACCCAAAAGGAATATTGCTAACGATATTGAAATAGTTCGAGTTTTCACTGGAAACAACTGTGACGGCGATGCTGCAAACTTGGGTATCATTGATCGATGCTGGGATGTTTCTTTCCGGTATTCTTACCAGGTCTACTGTTAGACAGGGCAGTCACAGAATTAGGGATAGTGGGGCCACCGACCGAAATTTATCTGCGAAAGCTTTTCCCCGCTGAGTATCGGTCTTTTGCGATTCCGGTTTTAGCGAGGTGGTTACAACAAAATGGTGTAAGTGGAGGACAGCTTAGATCTATCATGTCCAACCTGTTGTCGCTCATTATGCCATTTGAGGTGATAGAGGGAATGGTTTGTTATGTTTGGAATTTGTCACTCGTTTGGATACATATAGAAAGTTAGAAAATTGATGCATAAAATAGATATTTCGCTACATCAACTTGCTGACCCTGTATGCGAATCATCAGCGATGTCGACTGAGCCGCCACCAATGCCTAACAGCCTACCGTGTTAGTGGCAAGTCCTAAGAGCGCTGGCGGCCTCAATGAGTTACAACATATCTGCGAACGTGTTTTGCCTAACTAGTCAGCGTTATTCCGGCCCATAAGTCCCTCGGACAAGGATAATCAAGCCAATCGCAGTCACTATATTTCTAAACATTACCACCTAGCTCGCAGACCAAAGAATGATCACTTTAGGGAAGTATAGGACGCTTTTGGTTGGCATAGAGACTTTTCGCTACCATGTTGTAATTAGTAGCGCAAAATACGTTTGCAGACATGGTGCATATAGCAAGACTGAATTCTCAACCGCTTTATTAGCTTCGCCCGACGCCTCATTAACGACGAATTCAGGTAGGTAACATACGTTAAGAGATTTAGGAAGTGTTCATCGTCTAGACTAACATGTGTGTCATAATCAATCTTAGGCGAGCAAACAAAACAGAAACCGAGGCCATGCCTCCCATAGAACTAAGAATTACGAAGAATGGACTACGTATTCTGCTTGAGATCTTTCATCTAGAATTCTATTCTCTCAAGTCACATAAACTATCGGATGTAGTCCTCATCGCCATCGACTTCGAGGGTATCAACACCATCCAGAGTGGATTTGCTCAGAAGAAGGATTGCCAAGTTGGCCTCGCCATTCTCGATACGAAGGGAATCCACGAAGTATCGCCAGACAAGCTTATATCGACGTATAACTTTGCCACGGGATCTCCCTCGTACCTGAAAAAGGCTTCTGAAAAGTTTATCTTTGGTGATACAATCGCAATTTGTCCATCAGATATCGTAGATGGCATTCAATTCCTCATCCCCCTAGGTCGGAATATAGTGTTTGTAGGCCATGGAATCATCAACGACCTCAGTGTTTTACGCGCTCTAGATTTCCAGTCTCCAGCACTTCTCTCGGCTGTTTTAGACACTTTCCAAGTAGCAAACGAGGTCTTTGAGTTCTGGGCCGGTTCTCTCAGCGAGTTACTGGTTTTACTAGGCTGTTCCTTTAATCGGTTCCACTGTGCCGGGAACGACGCAAATTTCACGCTGAAAGCTTTGCTTCTTCTGGCTGCCAAAGGGTATACTGACCGATGGTGGGAGCGGGAAGGGGATTATGACACGCTCGCTATCTTACAGCAAGTTTCAAAATGCCCGATTTCGCATTGGGTGGACCCAGAGGTGAGGGCGATGGAAGAAAGAGAAAAGAGGAGGGGAAGGAGTCGGAAGTACCAGTCGAAGTTGTGGAGTAAGGAAGAGCAGGAACGAATCCGTGCAGCGAGAAAACTTAAAAGGGAGGGTATCACGGATATTCTGTTCTAAGTAAACAATAGATGATACCATCGTTAGTGCGCGTTAAGTTAAACGAAATAAGTTTACCTGTTATCTCACTTGGAGCCGTTGTATCATCATCTCTAATAGATTTAGTCTTGAAGTTGCGCAACATACGAAGGCGCGGCAAAGACCTACCACCACGTCCATGTACAACTTTCATCGTAGGCAACGCTCTTAACTTCCTTACAAGTTTCCCTTATACCAAGTAAAGTACACATTCTTACCAAAGCACGTTATTAATCCCAACATCACTCATACTCAGGAATCGACCTCGATCTTATCTCATTAAGCACATCACTAATACCTTAATCTTAGCCTAGGCAGCTACATACTACTAGTGCGAAGCGTTAATAGCCAGCTAAGGTGGCTATGTCCTCCCCAATGCAATTACTCAATCAAGCCTAGCTCCGCCCCATCGCCACCCCCGCCCCACTATGACTACCTCTCGTCCCACCACGTAAATATAATACCAGGGATATTTCGGTATATAGATGGAAAGAGCCAGTTACATGTCCGTCGGATAATTAAGACCAGGACTTTGCTGCCGAAATCTGCAGGTAGAGTATCTCTTAAGTGTGTGTGGAGAGGAATGGGCGGGACGAGTGGCGTTGTGGCGGGGGCGATCAAGCTTGTGGGGGGGCTGTGTTGGGCAGGTTTACGTGAGTATGAAGGCATCTTCGCCACAGTCTTGGGGGTGTTGGGACGAATCGCATCAGTGTGTGCCTGGGGGCTTGTACGTCTAAAAAAAGAAAGATGGGTATGAGGAGAAATGGGGCTTGGGGGGAGAGGGTTTTGAAATAGTTGTTGGGGGTACGCAAATATTGCTTTCTGATCTTTTTTTCGCTCGACTTGATTGATTTGAAGCGTATATTCTTTACCAAAAGGCTGAAGTGGACAAAATATTGGGTATGAAGACGGCGTAGTTGGAATCTTTTTTTTCTCTCTTTTCCCTTTTTCCTTTTCGTCTGCGATACGACACTCGCTACATCTCATACATGCACTCGCTACGAAGATGGTTCTTTACTCTTCTTGTTATTGTGGGAAACGGAGTCGTAGATGGAGCCGTGGTGCCAGCGCCGCCTAGTATCACGGCTCCACCACGGTTACAGGAAAGACAGGATATTGATGCGTAAGAACACTCCCTATTCATCTCCCACATACACACATTAATATTTCCATATCTTAATGGAAATGGGTTGCTAACAGAATGAGTAGTATCGACTTCGTCAAGATCCTCATCACCGCCCTCCCCCAATCACTACGCCAAGTTGCTGCCACAAATGTGCCCGCTGTATCGAGTATACTCTGGACTGAATTCCTGGACAATAATCGACCGCAGTGGTTTCGAGAGTTGCCGGTCGAGGTGCAGAGTTATCTTATTGAAGCGTTTGGCCCTAAGACAGCGGCGCCACCCGAGAGTGGGAGTGTGCCGACTAGTGTGCCGGCTTCTGTGACGAGGACGTGGCAGAGTGTGGTTACAGAGACGGAGGGGTGGGTGACGAGTACGACTGCGACGGCGTCTACATCGTCCAGGTTGGAGAGCGAAAGTGGGACGAGTACAACTGCAGTGTCGAGCCAGCCTACGATTCGACCATCTTCATCTTCGTCAGAGCGGTCATCCTCATCGACTTCGACTTTACCTATCTCTAGCTCAACCTTCTCCTCCTCATCAACACCCACAACCTCAACTTCATCTCCCTCCACCGCAACACCAACCAGCACCCCCTCCGAACCCCCCGCTCCACCGCCCACTCCCTCCGGCCTCACCTCCAGCCAAAAACTCGCCCTCGGCCTCGCCCTCCCACTAGGCTTCCTCTCTCTCTCCGTCCTCCTCCTCTCTTTCTTCCTCCTCCGGCGCCACCGTAAAAGAACCCTCGAAGGAAGCCAACCCCCCTCCTCCCCCGGCTTCATCCCGCGCTTCTCCTTCCAACAAGGCCCCTCGGACAGCGCCACCTTACCACTAACCTATCACTACACGCGGGGCACCGAAGACTACCCCTGGGAGGACCCGTCAGACATGTACGACAACTACCCTGAAACTCCCGCAATGGTTGGGAGAGAAGATACACATACGCCCATGGTAGCGCCAGCACTATGTCACAGTCACTCTTCGAATCGGGCAAGAGGGAGAAGAATTAGCGGGTCGAGCTTGCATTCTGTGGCTGAAATGAGGGAGCCTGGGGAGGGCGTTGGAGGGGCTGAGGTGGAGTCGCCCGTGTTGGGGCGGTATGCGCATCGGAAACGGAGTTTTGGTGGTGGGAATAGAGAGGTGGGGAGGAGGAATAGCATACTACGGAAACCGGTTCCCACACCCAGTGCAATGGAGGATGTACCAGTGAACGATGCGAGCGATACATCGGTTCATCGCCCTACATTGGCGGTTCCGAACGCGGCAGGGCAGTATAGTGGGACGGGAAGCAGTTCGTCTGGTCTCGCGGTGTCGAGTTTTTCTTCAATGTCGTTGGACGCGTATTTGGAAGATTATGGGCCGGAGTATTATTATAAGGGTGGGGGATATGGCGGATACTATGAGCAAAAGCAGGATGAAGATGAGAATGTGGGATGGAAACAAGGGGAGAGAGCGGAGAGGGGATGGAATAGTGATATGACAGATTGGCCGTTGAGGAATTGATACCACCGGGCATCTTCGCGTCTGAGGTTTTGGTACGATATTTTTGGGCGGCGACGAGGACTTATACGACATGATGATGGACGTACATATACCCCTTTTCTTTTCTGCATGTATACGATTGTAACGATTTAGTCAATTGCTTGTAACAATAATCAAATAAATAGTAAGCAATGTCCAGAGATGATGCTCCGAACTACCGCATGTGCGGTAAATGTGCAAAGTTGACTCGCTATATCTTGCTTGGAGTAATGTACAGAACACCTCTTCCTCTCTTTCTCCACATGTGTAGAGTTTACTCGGCAAAAAAGTCACTTGTGTGCCAAGCGCATGGTACAAACGCACATGTTCCCTGTATTCCGACATTATATGGGTGAGGAAATGCCATGGTCATGATGATTAAAATCCCCCGGGTCGCCGTGCAAAAAGGAACTTAGTCGTGGAACTTTCTGTTCTCATTCTCGCCAAAGAGCGTGACCCTGATGGATGGCAATGCCTGGGATTCGAGCAGCTTGAGTCGTTCTTGGAAGGTGTTGTTGATGTCGATCTTGCCGTTTGTGCCGACAATAATGGCACCGCCAGCGCTGTTTGGACAAAATTAGTTATAGACCCGGATGAATCGGACATGGCAACTTACGATCCCTCGGGCAATGGGTCGCTCTCGTCAATGGTAATGGCAACGTCCTTGCTCAGATTCTTCTTGAACTCGGTCTGAGCCTCTTCGATGGCCTTCTTGGTCAGATCAATGTCTGCCTTGCGCACCTTGACCTGCAGCTTGTCCTCGTTCAGAGCATACGCGCCCTCGAGAATGAGGTTCTTCAGGATAGACTGGTACTTGTTCTTGTCCTTGGAAATATCGGCCAGCTTCTTTTCGGCGTCCTCGAATAGGCGGTTGAGCAGCTCCTGGCGGGCGGACAGAATGCGTAATCGGCTCTTGTTGGAGACGGTGGAGCGGGTGATTTGCTGTGACATGCTGGCCTGCTTGAACTTCTTCTCGTACGAAGCGTCGATGGAGGCCTGCTCCTGGCGCACCAGCTTGGACTTTTCAAT
Source organism: Bipolaris victoriae FI3 (assembly GCF_000527765.1). Classification (NCBI taxonomy): domain Eukaryota; kingdom Fungi; phylum Ascomycota; class Dothideomycetes; order Pleosporales; family Pleosporaceae; genus Bipolaris; species Bipolaris victoriae. The sequence continues at coordinate 63,371 of NW_014575374.1, forward strand.
GGCGAACTCCTCATCGGCCTTGAGACGGATCTCGTTTGCCTTTTCCATGGCCTCCTGACGGATGAAGGCCGTCATCTTCTTGAGCTCGCCGGCGACCTGCCATGGGAGGCTTGTTAGCATGGAGTGGTGTTGACGTAGGTGGGGAGCTCTGGAGCTGCCTGGAGCTGCGGCGGGCATCATACCTGGTCGTCGGAGAGGGCGTGGACTTGCGACATGATGGCGACGGCGGTGGGGGTTCGTCGGTGGTGGTGGAGGGGTATGTGGGCGTGGGATCTGGCGATGGAGTTGGAGTCGTCGGGCGGTATGGGCAGTGACGGAGCTTGGACAAGCTGCTCGAGGTGCATGCGCTGGGCCCACCAATTGGCGATAGCAGCCCCAGATGCTGCCCGCCCCCACTAGCCACACTGGCTGCACTAGCCACACCACTAGCCACGGCCGCCACACGCGCAGCCACAGCGCGTCTCCCACTGACTGCGACGCCATCGCGCGTTCGAACCGGTCCCATGTCGCGCCAGTAAGCATTTCTTATTTGTCACTTTCTGCGTTTGTTTCTTTGCCCAGCTATCGTTCGGTGCACACACACTCCTCGTCGCGCCAGCTTCCTAACCCGCTTCTCTACATACATCATCAGTCGGCTGACCCCTGCCACACCCACCAGCTAGCCCTCCACCCCCCAACTTCACCGACTCGACAGCGTCACGTTTCGCGAACACGTCCACATCTACGCTGCCACCGCCCGCTGCGCTCTCCCACTCTCTTGTTGTTCTCCGTCCCCCATTCCTCGTCCTCCGCTCGCACAGCATGCGCCACACCCCCAGGTAACACAGGTGCAGTCACCGACAGCAGCCAACAGACACAGTCATGGTCGGAATGTCGCCGGGCGCGAGCGTTGCTGTGAGTCTTGCGCCAGAAATTTAGATCTGCTGACTAACCCCTCCATAGCTGGGAGTAATCGTCGGCCTCGCCTCGACCAGCATCCAGAGTGTCGGCCTTACACTCCAGCGCAAGTCGCATCTCCTCGAGGAAGAAAAGGACGACGATGACGAAAGACGGCCACCCTACAGGCGACGGAGATGGCAGGCACGCATACTCTCCCCCGCACACACAACCACTTTGCTAACCCCAGATAGCTGGGCATGCTCATGTTCCTCGTGGCAAATATTGTCGGCAGCACCATCCAAATCACCACCCTCCCCCTCCCCGTCCTCTCCACTCTCCAGGCTTCTGGTCTCGTTTTCAACTCGATATGCGCCTCCATTATCCTGAGCGAGCCCTTTACGCGCTACTCGCTCGCCGGCACACTGCTCGTCGCCGTCGGCGCATTGCTCATAGCCCTCTTTGGCGCCATTGCCGAGCCGTCGCATAACCTGGACCAGTTATTGATTTTACTGGGACGAACCAACTTTCTCATTTGGATGAGCATGACGGGCGTTGCTGTGGTGATCTTGGTTACCGCCACCTGGGTCCTCAAGCGCATTTATCCCCGCACCACTCCCAGACTACGCCTGATACGAGGAATGGCCTTTGGATGCGTCAGTGGCATTCTCTCTGCGCATTCGTTACTTGTAGCCAAGAGCGCCGTTGAACTGTTGGTCCGCACAATCGTGGATCGCCACAATGAGTTTAATCGTTGGCAGTCTTGGATGATCCTAATTGGATTAGTCGCATTCGCCCTGACGCAGCTCTATTACATGCACTGTGGACTCAAGTTGTGTAGCACTAGTGTCCTCTATCCTTTGGTCTTTTGTGTCTATAACATCATTGCCATTATAGACGGATTGATATACTTTGACCAAAGCGACCGACTGTCCAGTCTCCACGCTGGGCTCATCGCACTCGGTACCATGGTCCTTCTTGCAGGTGTTGTCTGCTTGAGTTGGCGTCTCGAGGACAATGAGGAAGAACCAAGGTCGCCAATAGCGGTCAAGGTGGGTAGGATTCCCATGCCCAAGACGGTGCTTCAACCTGGTATCGGCATATCGCATACTCATATCCTCGACGACCCGGCATCACCAATGCTCACTGACGAGGAAGCTGGAGGAGACCGTGGCTACTTCTCCGCGCACACCAAACGTAAATCTGTCGACGAAACAACACCACTGCTAGCCCGAGCACCGGCTGGTCCTGCTCGGCCCCTATCCAATCCCAAGAAGCGATTGTCACTAGATACTGCAGCCCTACACGCAGCCCAGGCCAACACCCGTCCTCACAAGCCTTCACGAAGACGACGCTTGACTATTTCCGAGGAAACACACGAAATATGGGATGAGCTCAATGACCGCGAAACTTTACCCTCACCTGCAATCCGATCCGTGGATCTTGATCATAGGCCAAGGTCAGGCACGTTGCCGCCACGACGAAACAAGGCGCAATCTGCTTGGCTCAACCAGATGCGCCGAAGATCTTGGTTTGAAGGCCTTGCCCGGCAGACCAGAAGCGTATCCCAAGGGAAGAGACCCGCCGACCCTGCTTCGTCTTCGCCATTACTCTATCATCCCGACCCAGAAGATGGCGATTTGTCAGATGCAGACCTACCCGATGCCTCCCGAGCAAGGAGGAGTTGGGCATATAGCTCGGAAAATAGAAGCCAAGATGCATTGAGCGACTGGTTCAAATTGAAGTGGCTACGCGGTAAGTGGAAAGAGGAGGGTGGCGAGGAACAGGATAGAAGTGGACAAGAAGAAGGACGGCATTCTTAATGGCCATTTCTTTTGTACAGTAAATACAATGATATCAGATTGAATTCCATAATTATCGCTCGCCGGGGTGAATGGCGTGTTTTAGGGGAAGGGGATGTTCGGTATGTTCACGAAGACTAGACGATGTCGATGTTTGCTTAGAAAGTATGTTCTTTTAATCGTTTGTAATATTTAAAAAGATTCAATGTTGAAAGGAGATGGTTGTAATTGTATCCAGTGTGTTGAACCGAGAACTTGATACATGAAATTATGCAAAATATCTCACTAGTGCTCGCAATTCAGAGCCTTCTGTAGCAAAGTTGAATCTTCGAATTTCAGACGTTGTAAATGTATCTGAACAATGGTTTCCGCAACACTCGAACTCATCATGCTTTGTCTTAACCCCCAATTCCCCCAGAAGACCGCGTAAGCCTGAACGCCACAGAGAGACGGGAGGTGGCATTGGTAGAATCGGATCTTCCGGTAATATTTTGATCACGGATTCCAGGCGTGTGCTACGTCGGCGATACTCGTTGTAAACTTTACAACCTGTAATCCCTGGTCCCTCTTTGACCCGTTGCTTCTACTATATCTTAATGACATAGAACAGGCTCAAGCATCAATGAAATATTGACCAGGCTATTACTCTTATGTCTTCAATCTTCGTCTATGTATTCACAAAACATTTCAAGAACATATAAAAGGTATCTTTAAGATCCTATACCAACTTTCTCCAACCCCACAAAGACTTATCAATTTAAATTTTAGTAGAAGAAAGTGTGAGAATACCTTTCAAACCCTTATCATCACGCGCAGACGCCTTTCATCATACTGATTTGACTAATCTACCACTTGTTACTTCGGCAGGTACCCCATCCCCCTTATATATTTCTGTCGTATGTGGCTGACAATAGTACGTTGCAGGATGCTTACTGCGCAAAATAAACATTATAGAGTTTCTTACTCATAACACGGTACCCTTGACTTGTTGGTGGACCGGAATACTCGGATTAAAAAAGAAAATGTACAACGAGCAAAACAGCGCAGTGTCAATGAGGTGGAACTGTATACCAGCACTCTTGAACGATACATGTTTTTCTCATAGTCCCTTCATGTACGAATGGAATCTTCAATTGCCTTGTAGAGGTGCCTATTCACAAATGGCAGCTTCATTCTAATATAGGCTTTTCTTACCCCGGTAACATCTTCCGTCCACCAAGAGACATACCCTTCCTCCTACTTACCTCCCTCATAACCCCCTCAAACCCGTCTCTTCCCCGCGCGAACACCCCCCTCATCCCGCGCCCCCTCTCTTCCGAAATGTAATCGCTCGGTTATATGTGCCATACTATAAACTCTCATCTTATACTAGGTATCCTGTCCATTTCATTACGCGCATTCTGCACTGCAGCTAAGCATCCAGCAGATCCCGCTATCCACGACAACGCAGAACAATGACGCAGATAGTGTGCGGACTCGACGAGGTACTAATATATTTCAATCTCGCTGCGCCTCACCTTCTACACTCCGCTCAAACCATCATTTCAAAAAATCATCGCGTGTTCTGTTAGTTCAGGAGAGCCAGAAAGGTCCAATCGTTTAGTAGCGCTTTGCATGGATGAACCTTTGGCGGAAAGACTCTGAGCGCATAACGGCGCGGAAACTAGTTCGGTATCAAACTACCGATGTAAAAGCGGAGATGGACATTTGCGACGGATGAGCAAGTAAGTGGCAGAGATTTACTCTGGTAGAGCGGGGGAATTCGAGGCGAGATGGTGCAAGGGGAGGCGGGGGATGAAGGGTAAGTAGTTAGTTATGTGTAGAAGCGGGGAAACTTGGGCGAGGGGTGGCGGGTATTTGCGTTTGGTTGGATATCCTTTTTTTCTTTGGAATAGAATCGCGATTTCTTGAGGGATGACGTTGTAGAACGGGTGAGATTCTTCTTTTATTTTCTTCTCTATTCCTGAGGGACGGGGAGCGGGTATGAATGCTTCTCTTGGACTAGTGTGGGTTGGCGGACGCGTAAGATGCTGCTTTCGTTAACCGCAGGGGAGATGGACAAAGATATGTGGGGTTATCGTTGTAGGGGCCTGTTCGGTTGCGCGGTTGCGGTTTGCGGTTTTCGTTTTTATTACTGAATTTGAGCTACGCTTAACCGAACACGGGATTGTTTTCAAGATCTAGCCCAAATCCAGTAATAAAAACGAAAACCGCAAACCGCAACCGCGCAACCGAACAGGCCCTAGGGCATTTTTCAGTTATGCAAGTGCGATTCGTTAGACATGGCGATCCCTACTTGAATATACAAACCCTGCGTCTATAGTGGCTTTTAGTGCAGCTTCCGATTCATGCGGCTGTTGGGGCGGAGATTTTTTAGTGTGGGTAGTATTGGAGTTTTTCTCCAAGAAAATCATGTAGCTGGTAGTATATTTGTTTTATATTATGGACAACGATGGCAGACTTCAATCCATATTGAGCCTGTCGCCGCTTACAGCTCGCGACGAGGTGTTCCGTTAACCTTGGAAATCTTGAAGCCTCCAGGAGACTGGGTTTGGAACATGCCGATTGGATCGTACTTCTTCGCCGCCGCACGGATCTTGGCAACGTTATCAGCGCCGAAGCCAGCAAGTGGGTTCTGTTCATGGATGTTAGTTGAATATTTCTTGTCATTATATCGGAAAAGGGGATTCTATGTAGTTACCTGGTAAGAATCGGCGTAGTTGAGGTATTGCCAGTCAACCGCGCCTCCCTGACTAGCGGCAAACGCCTGGAATTCTTCGGTATACTTCCTCAGCAGTGTACGAGCAGCAACCTCGGTTTCAGCACCCTTGACGGCAATATTGAACAAGAGCATGATGGAGTTTGCGCCAATGTGCTCAACACCGAGAACGTTACCACCTCGCTCAGCGCTGTGCTTAGCAAAGACAGTAGGAATGGCCTGGAACATGCACTGCGTGATGAAGTCCGGGTCAGAAGTAGTCGACTTCCACTCGTTGACGAACTTCTGGTGACCATCGACAATGTGCTTGAAGATCGTGGGATTATTCTTGAAGTTCATAGTGAACCAGATATCACTTGAAGTAGTCAGTATAGACTCCCTTTGTTAGTTAGTTTCTCAACATACCGATACCCAGCGGCTTGCTCGAGCTCGTCAGTGAGGCTCTTGTGGCTAGCCAGCCTCATAGTGGAGGACTGGGATGGGATAGCCAAAAACTTGTCGAATCCTGCGGGTGCCACATTGCCGGCCGTATCTTCATACGCAGCAAGAATAACAACATCTTGAACAGTGGGGAGGTAGCTCCAGAAGATGATACTGGAGCCCTCAGGGTAGTTCTCGACATTGTCAACCCAGGCGGTGTAAGCATCAATTTGCGCCTGAGTATAGTTCTTCGAATACGACATGGTACCACCCCAGAGGTTGCCCTGCTTGAAGGTCTCCATGTCGAAGCGAGTGACAATACCAAAGTTGGAAGATCCACCCTTGAGAGCAAGGAATAGGTCGGAGTTGCACGTGGCATTTGCATCCACAACCTCACTACGTCGGGTTAACACAAATATGAAATGTAGAGGCTAAGTGTACTGACCCGCTAGAAAGAACGATTTCAAAGTTCTTGACTTGGTCACAGCCCCAACCGCGCTGAGCAGTGAAGAAAGTGTTGCCTCCTCCAGTCAGGAATCCAGCAACACCGACAGTGCTGGCACGACCACCAGCAACAGTGACTCCATAAGGTTCAAGAGCTGCATAGACGCCTCCCCACCTGATACCAGGCTGGATCTTTGCAAGGCTGCTGGCCTCGTCATAGGTGGTCTGGTTCATAAGACCAAGGTCAATCGTTACTCCGTTGTTGATATTGTTGGAGCCGGCCCACGTGGTGTGACCACCACTTCGAGTAGCAAATGTGCATCCTGGGTCAGCACCCAGAACCTTGATGGCGGTAGCCACCTCTGCGGTAGAGACAGGCTGGACGATGCACTTTGGCTGCAGCTGAGCACTGACAGACCAGTAGGAATTCGTCCGGTCCTTGTACTGTTGATCATCTTGCATGTAAATGTGAGTCAGGTTAGCACTCTTCAGGGCTGCACACTGTTGAATAGCGTTAGTGGTACTGTGACTTTGACCCATGGTGATGGCAAGGTAGTTAGAAAGGTGATTGAACTCACGCAAGTCGAAGGATCGGTGCTCATGGCCACTGAAACATCTTTCCTTAGCCCCAAGGGACGTGCAGCAGCAGCTCCAACCTCCTCATACAGGCCCATGAGGGCAACCAACGTTGAAGTAACGGTCTTCATGGTGTAACAACGGAGGGGACTTGGCGCGTTGAAAGACGAGGATGTCGAACCGTAACGCTGGGTTAGGACGATGCAGACGTATTAATGACTACTGGAAGATGAGCACCCTACAGCGCGGATGACGGCAAGCGACGGCAGGCCATTGCAGGAACTGTACATCCAACATCCCTACACATAAACTACTCATGTTGCTCTACTACGCCAGGTATAGTGGCTGATGATTTTTTTCCTGCAGCGGCTGGTGGGAGGCAGCTCTGGCGCCACCCCTGAGCGAACTAGAGCCGCAAGTTGGTCTGGAGAATATTGGCCTCTGATGAAAATGACAATGATTGTCGGTGATGAGGGTGGAGGGTCAAGCTAGCTGCTATCGAGACCCGCTCCGCCCCCACAAGACGGACCGAATGACGGTCCGTTTGGATGGGACTGGCTAGCTCCGGCATGACCCGCCAAGGTACGTAGGCTGGTGTCAGTCTGTCTCTACCGCACGTATTGGCCGGACGAACGCATGTTACCCCAAGCCCCTAGTCCCCGAATGTCAACCTTATGTATAGGCGAGGGAGGGAACTAAGACCAGGGTCGGGGAGGCTACACATGAAAATGTCCCGCGATCCTTGGGTTGCAATGAATTTATGGAGATCGCGCGCATTGAATTTGCTCGTTACGTGTTCCACTGCTTGACCTCTCCTGCTCCATCACTGACGGCGACCATGTCAGGGCTCCGGGTGAGATTCTGTCTCACAACAGTTCTTGACCCATTTTGCGGGTCTCCGTCTCCATAGTAAAGATGACAAGATTATTAGACTGATGGTCAAAGCAGTCAGAATGCCATGCATTTCTCGCAGTTCGCGTGGTTTCGTAGCGGCCCTCGTCAATAAGATTGGCCGATGTCAAGGTATTCGGTGCGATTGCAACGGATTATGCAACGTCCCACTACCCTATTCCGCGCGTGTCTCGGGAATCCGTGCAAATTTCCCTCGCGAGCCTCCGAGTAGTCACTCCAAAAGGATGGGCAAAGCTACTTCCATATAGAGATTGAGTTGAGAGGACCACTGGTTCACGCTCATCCCCCATATCCCCCCATATGATAAACGAGTGGCTCTCCACCTCAAGGGCTCACAACTTTGTCTTCATCAAACTATCCATTTCTCAGTCTTTGCTACATCATGGCAAATGTAAATGGAGTCATGACGATACTCCCTCCTCCCGAGGGATATGTGGTCGACTTTGACAACCCTCAAAGGAGGTTGACTACGGAGGCATATGCACTCTTCATCGTTGAGAACATTTTAGCATTCATTTTCCTCGCCCAACGACTTTTCACAAAGATTCGTCTGATGAAACAGTTCCAGATTGATGATGGTACCTATCCAGACACACTTTGACTTTGGGAAGATACTAACTATAAGCAGTGTTTGTCATTCTCGCGTGGATGTTTTCAGTCGCAACACAAGCCTTGTTGATTCAAGGCTTCGCTTCGGGAGTTATTGGCGTACATGCTTGGGAAATTTCGATCGATCAGTACGGCTATTACTCAAGAGTAAGTGAGAACTGCCTAGTTCTGTCAGCATACATATGAACTTTGCTGACATTGTCAAACCATAGCTGATTCTTGCCGCCCCCCTGGTTTACGCCCCTTGCTGTGCCCTGACCAAAATCACATTGTGCATTTTCTACAGTCGTTTATCGCCAGTTCGAGGCTACCAGATCGCGGTCTGGTCAACCGTATTCATATGCGCTGGCGCATATACAGCTATCTTCTTCAGTCTGATATTTGCATGCAAACCGATAGCGGCTAGCTGGGATCCACTGTTGCTTCCGATAGCAGTCTGCACCAACCGAGGAGGAATCTATATCGCAACCGCTGTCATTGGTATCGTCACTGATGTGATACTAATCGCCATCCCAATCCCAACCATCTGGCGCCTACAAATGCCCAGGAAGCAGAAGATTGGCCTGACCATCATCTTCGGTATTGGATCAATGTGAGTACATTGTTAGAGTAATGAACGTACAAGAACGAGCTGACATGACAAAGAACTATGGTCACTTCAATCATCCGCTTGGTTGTCCTGATACCAGCATTGACGGATCCTGATCAAACATGGATAATTGCCGTGGGCTGTGTGTGGATGTAAGTACACTGTTCCTATCAGACGAGACTATCCTGTCCATTCCGTTGTCTGACACTATCTCCAGCATCGTCGAGGCGAACCTCTTCATCATCTGCTGTTCCCTGCCCACCCTGCGACGATTCTTCAGACACGTTGCACCGCACCTGATCGGCGAGAGCTCTCGCGGATCTTCAGGAAAAGGTTCATCCGGCCAAAACCGCGCGTTACACTCATGGAAGAGCTCCAGGAGCGGCCCGAAGCGCCAGTACGATACCCTTATGAACACCGTTGATGGCGGCGGCGACAAACACGATGACGAGATCCCCCTTTCTGGTGTCACGGCCAAAGAGTCCACGCAAACGCGAGAATCCAAGGCACAAGTCGGGTCACGCCCATGCAAGGACAGCGACAGCGAAGAAGCCATATTGTACGAGCGGACTGTTGAAGTCACTTACGAAGGCCTCCCCGTCCCCAATCCACCCAATCCTCGTGACAACAAGGCTTGGACAGGTGGTCGCGGCCGAGTGTCAGAAGTTTGAGTTTGGGATTTTGCACGGAGTTCGTATTACGATTTGTACAGCACCAATTTGCTACTCAGTTACGCTCGCGTTATGATGCTTTCACGATCACAAAAAAGAATGATACCACAGCTACGATGCTTTTTTCCAATATTCACACGTACTGCGTAAAAACTGGCTCTCTCTCATCAGTGGACGAATGCCGTGATCTCGAGCATCGCACCCAAAGAGGCCATAGCAATGCTGACTTCTCGGCAATTCCATCGGGCTCGTAGCGACACGCCAGTGATTGACCGAGGTGCGAGATGTGATCTGCTTCGTAGCGCGATGGCACAATTGTAGCCCCGGCTCACTCGGGAGGACCAGGGGTTCGGGCATGTCACTCGTTCTTGCGCACTGATACTCGCCCAAGCTTCTCACTACGTTCGCAAAAGAAGATCATCATATTCAGGGCTGAAACTTGTCTTGAGCGACGGCTTTCGCCTCGACTTTCTTTTTTTCTTTTTTCTTCCTGTTGAAGGAAGATCGTCGTCCGGTACTTCTGCAATAGGGCAAAAAACTGCCCAGCTTGTAGACTCGTACGAACTTTGTCCTATCTGCCAAGAATGTCGGCAGGTAATCGACGTTGGGTTCTTGCTGACATGAGCGGCTGTACAGCCCCGATCAAGTGATAGAATTTATAGGTTTGGATAAGATCGGATTTTCCCCCGCTTCTTTGAATCTTAAACGCGGCAGAGATGATGGCACAATGATCGCATAACCTGGTCGCGCTGATGGCATGTCCATTGTCCTGGAAAGTAGAGGGGTTAGATACGTAGCGATGGGTGAAGAAAATATCATTTGTCAAAATGATTTGGAAACCTCACGCGGTTTGTTCGAGTCATTTCCATTCTTTCATGAAGATGCTTTACTTTGTTTGGTTTTACGTGCAGCATACGAAGCGAAATTGACAGCAGCGCTCGCGCAATGTCGATCAATCGTCGATCAACTAACACTTTTCTGATGTAGTTCAGGCTCGCTACGTGGACTGATGTGGTATCTGGCAGGTGGCCGATACTATCCTCTAGGTAAAGATCAGAAGCCCAGCTAGATCGTCATTCGGCTATGGGAGAGAATGGCCCGGTTCATTGTCGGGGCGGTTTGATACAAACTAATGCAGGTGTCAGTGGGAAATCATAACGAATATGGAATCCTCCCGCGTCTTGTCGTTGTTGGAGAAGCATTTTCAAGGAATGCCTGGTAAGTCAAATTAGTAAAACGAATCAAAGGACTGAGATATCTGATAGTGAATAAGTCGCTGGCCGTATGTAAGCACGAATTGCATGTGACATCACGAACTACATTCCGCCTGGTCTGGACGCACTGGACAGGAGGTATTGAACTCGCTCAACCCCACCCACCATCCATGAACTTGATTTATGTCGGAGAATGGAGTCAAAGGCCATTACTGCGAAATAATCGTTTTGTGGAAGAATTTTGTAGAAGCTAGAGCCTCAGTACAGCTTCATTTTCACCAGTATGAGGCCCGTGCTTGCACGAACACTTTAGGGGTAAAATCACATGGCGGGGTAGTAGCACGGTAAGGCCCGCGTCCGCGCCGCTCCCTAAGTCCATCTACATCTCCAAACTATGTCACAACCTACTCCAACAAAAGCCATTGTGCACAAACCCCCTCTAAGGAAAGATGTAGATAGACCATCTGTCATCCTCTACGGCGCCATTCAATCTGACCCAGCCAAAGACTGGCAAGGGTATCTCACAGCTTCACTATCCGACCTTCCTGTCGCTATCCTAAACCCGCGTTGCGATGCCTGGGACAGCACCTGGGTTGAGGATATCTCTTTTCCACCCTTCAAGGAGCAGGTCGAGTGGGAGATGGATCATGCGCGCAAAGCGGATATCATCGTTTTCTACTTTGCAGGCGACCCCAAAGTGTTGCAGCCGATTACATTGCTGGAACTGGGACTCTATGCCGACACTGGAAAAGCGGTAGTTTACTGTCCAAAAGGCTTCTGGAAGCGAGGAAATGTACAGATAGTTTGCCAAAGGTACGGCATTGAAATGTGCGAGACATTGGAAGAGCTGGGGAAGAACGTTAGAGCAAGGCTGATGGCTAAACTCGAAAATTAGGCAGCAAGCTCCTCGGAAACACCATGTGTTACTCTGCCGAGTTTTTTTGTCATCGTAGCGGGAAAGAAACTTGTTTTTTTATACTACCTCTCGCAAGGCTGAATCCGTTGCAACGTGCGATGTTTGATTGTTCAGCTGCCAAGAAAGCCACAGCACTGCCCCTGTTTAACTAGCAGCCATTTTCAATCCACTTCGGTAGTAGTCACGCCATTCTCGTCCAGAGCTAACTTGTTTTCCGCCATTGGTTTGTGAGCTGGGTCTCGACTCCTAGGCTAGGCTGAAGGCTGCGCTTTATGATAAGGTGGCAAGTGATCAATGACTTATGCTCCTCGTAGACACTCCGTACAAGGCTCTTGATGCCTCTTTGAAGTACTCCTCAGTGTTGTCCGTGAAGCTAATTCCTTGTTTCTATAACACTTTGTCATTTCCCGTTACATACTCCGCTACGTCGTAATACTACTGGCACACTCGACTGCCCAGCAAAGATGCCTGGCGGCCTTCGACTTCTCAGTCTAGATGGAGGAGGCGTACGTGGTTTGGCTTCACTTTACATGTTGAGAAAATTATTGTCCTTTGTTGGGAGTCCAAAACCATGCGACTACTTCGATATGATCTGCGGCACAAGTACAGGAGGCTTAATTGCCATCATGCTAGGACGGCTTGAAATGACAGTTGATCAGTGTATTGAAGCATATATTCGCCTAATGGACGTTGTCTTCGATCCAAAATACAAGAAAACACTGCCTTTTAAAGTACGCAACGGCAAAGTTCAGCCGCGATACAAGACCGAAGAGTTGGAGCAGGCCATCAAGCAGGTCATCACGAATGCTGGAGGAACATCAGATGATCACTTTAGAGGAGCAAAGAGATCAGCCTGCAAGACGTAAGAATGGACTAACCGCCAACACCTACGTAACTCGCTAACTTGATAACAGCGTCGTGATTGCTCTTACAGCAGAAAGCGCAGTACCTATACGCTTCACTGACTATAAAAAGGACGGCGAACATTCCAGCTTCTATGACGAGGTCCGAATATGGGAAGTCGCCCGGGCAACTTCTGCAGCAACATCTTTCTTCGCGCCGATGAAGATCAATCACGCTGGCGAACCGCGTTGCTTCGTTGACGCAGGTCTCGGCCACAACAACCCCATCGAAGAAATCTATCTCGAGGCAAAAGAACAACTCGGCAACCCTGAAATCCCATTCGACGACCAAATCCGTATCCTTGTTTCAATCGGCACAGGAAAACCACCACACCAAACCTTTGGCAAGAGCATCAGCGAAGTAGCAAAAAGCATTATACAAATCGCCTCGGAAACCCAAAAAACAGCAAACAAATTCTACGAAATGCACCAGGAACTCGCAGATCGAGATGGCTACTTTCGCCTCAACCCCCCAGATCTCTCCGAAGTCCTCCTCGACGAAGCAAGCAAGAAAAACATCATCGCCTCGCGCTCCGAAGCCTACGGCAACGATCCTGAAACAAAGAAAATGGTGAGACGCTGGGTGGCCGCCGCAGGAAATGAGCAAAGTATGTTGACCCTGGCTGTTGTTGACGATTTTTCTCTTAAAAAACCGTCAACATCCGCAGTAGTCCCTTGCAAGTTGAGATAGCCCAAATTTGCTGACATGAGATGCCATGATAGATATTGCCCCAACGCCTACCATACCACCGCAACGTTTGAGGTCTCAAGAGACAAAACGGTTCTACTCGCTGTACAAGGGACCAAAGTATATGAATCCGGAGGCGCAGTCGTACTGGCAGTATCTCACGCTCGATTCGTACTGCGTGTATGAACTCATATATCAAGATTGTAGACCCATGGATGGGAAAGTGACGTGTGCGTCTTCCTCCTTCCCTCCAACTTTAATCCCAAATCTTTCCTTCCTCTTTTTTTCGTTAATTCAAGCTGATACATTATCGTAGTGGAATCATTCCTCAACCAATTCGGCCCCAATCCCTCTCCCTCCCCCAGCCACATCGCAGAAACCTGGTCGCGCCTCCTCCGCGACAAGCGCAACGTACGCGAGTCAACGCACCGCAAGCCGTTCGTCATGGCCGTACTCTACATGTTACACATCGAGACGATTCTCGAGCTATCGAAGAAAGAAGTCGATGCGGATCAGCGGGAAAAGCTAAAGCGGTTCGACAAATGGGTGGCGTGTCAGTGCCGGCAACTCTGTTGTCGCCAGTGGAATTTCGTAAACGAGATTGGGTTATCAAAGGGTGGAGATGATCGGGTTAAATGCGACTTTCCGGCCTTGATTAAGAAGAGGGAGCATTGGACTGTGGCGTTTAAGACGGATCAGACCAAGAGGTTGAAGGCGACGAGGGATATGTGGTTGGCAAAGTTGTGATAGGTTGGGTGAAGCAGATGTTCATAAGCTTTCTTCAACACGATTTTTGCCTATCTTCTATGAGTTCTTATGTGCTGCGAAAAGACAAGGAGGGAAATCGTAATTTACGTAGTAGTTCATTAGAAGATTAAACGCTAGCAGAAACGTCCAACAGAAACCTCACTTAAGTTAGAGATTGTGTAGCAAGACACACAACATACAGAGGTATTTTTAAATTAAGGTTTTGAGAGTTGCACTATTGTGCTATTAATGATTTTACTAGTCATATCGTGAACTCTGCACTAAAACTCCTTTATCTAAAAAGGTCTATCCAGTACGGAAAGAAACTCTAGCAGCCGTTAGCATATAGTAGTGTGCTTGGATGTCTCTAAAGCTGTAGCGCAGAGTAGCTGGTTCTAGAAGCATGATCGGCCAAATGAGCCCATGAAAACGAATCTTTAGATAAGTTGATTGGTTTGATACCATTGCAAGTGAACCCGTGCCCAGTTTTCATTCCTCACATGAGGATGTATCGAAGATTTAAACAAAAACAAAACGCTATGCATGCGCACACATCAAAATCATCCACGCGACCATTCAGTCGTCTGGTATTGTGTTCAACATAACAATCAGGCCACCCTCTTGAACCCTACCGTCAAAGCACCAGCAATGGCGACCGTTGCTAAAGGCGTCCACTCCCTTAGATGCTTTGTTACGAACCCCTGATCACCAATCGATGACACTGCGATCATGGTCAGGAGGATAAATTCTACGAGGACGAAGGTGCAAAAATAGCGCAATCGAGAGCTCTTCTTGATGGAAAAGGTAGTGAAGGCGACGACCAGTAACGCAGATACACTCCAGAAACCGTATACAATCCAGTACAAGACGGGATGGGTATTTGCCTCGTCGTCAAAGACCGAGATCGCCAGGCCTGTTCCTACACCGAGTGTATTGAAGATAGGTATGCCCCATGTTGTTGATATATGTTGAGGGGCGGCTTGAATGATCGACAACTGGGCAAATATAGTGAGGAAAGTGAGTGCTGCGGGGTTGATACGGAGCAATTGGGTGCGGGATACCGTACGGGAGCGGTCACAGCCTTTCGGGGCTGTATTGGGGAATGCTCTGTATCGCGCCGATGATGCTTTCGGGAGGTAGGGCATGACGATCTTCTCATCGCCAGAGAGCTTCACAAGTCTGTCGTATAGCTGCTTGATGGCTGCACGCATATGCTCCTCCTTGCCAACCTGGAACTGAGTCCCCCCTTGCCATGCGGACGCTTCTAAATCATCCGGCTTCTTTGCTGCCCCGACGATGTGAGCCTCCATATCATCGGTTGGTTCACCATCGGTAGTGACGATGGTGTTGATTGGCTTGGTGGAGGCAGTATGGTTCAGGAAGTAGAGGTCGATGCCATCTCCGTCGTCTTGGGTGCAGATTGGAGTAATATTCTCTAGAGCCTTCCTGGTCTCTTGCCACGAGCGACCCGACATTGATCCGCTGTCATCAATGAAGATAGTGTCGAAGGACTTCAGGAAAGCATAAGGATCGGTGTCGGAAGGCTCAATATGTTCGCGATACGAATTTTCCGCCTTCAACTCGACCTTGGAGTTGCAAGGGGGAGCTTTGGGCACTGGTGATGCACGAGGAGTGACCGGATCGTAGTTCATACTGCCATCACCGCCCTGTTCAGATGCGAGTTGCCCTGATATATCTAGAAACAGGGAACATTATTAGCTCGTGTTGAGGCCAAAGGCAAAAGGTGCCTCACTTACGCATGGCGGCGAGCTAATGGTCCTGACTTGAGAGCCTTGCGGACGGATTTTGCTCGGGCAAGGAGGCCTTGGAGAGAGATTTGTTGCTACCACACAGATTGGACGGTGTATTGGGTGTATTTGACCGCGAACTTGATGTGGGATGAAGTCAACTTCATACACAGTGTAAGCTCAAAGGAAAGACGTCGAGGCAGTGCAGCCAACGCATATACGTAGCTTGGCGGTGGCCGTACCCCTCAGCTAGACTCCCACTTCCATCAACCATCTGCGATATCATATCTACTACCACTCTTATGCTGACAAAATACCTGAATCGACACAAGCGCCATATGGCTCCATCGTTCATCTTCAGAATCGACGAGATGAAGAACATGTAGGACCTTTGTTGCGACAGCCTGGCTCGCAATGAAGACTGACTCAGCTCCAGATCGGAACAGCATGAAAGCCGAGCCATATACTATCTTTGTGATGGAAGGAAGATCATACCCTTGAGTCGGGCGACAAAAGGTCTTGCGGTTGGTGCAGCGACAGTGGCCAGCTTGGTCATGAATGAATACCAACGTGCGGTAATGGCACAACAACCAAGTACCGAACAGAGGTCTTCAAGGATATTACCTAGCTTTGTGTTAGGGTCGCTCTTCGGCCACGAGAAGGTGTCTAGCGAGTCTGGACAATCAGTCAGTATACTCCAAGAGGTCATCAGGACTGTGATAACATTTGAACAGCAACCGCAGCGTCTCCTAGACATCATTCCCAACCCCGGTCCAGTTCATCTTGTAGTCGCTTGCTTAGTCTACAGCGCCGCGATCAACGTGTTCTACCACATCCACAAAAGGGACAGATATCAGCTCGGAATAGTTGCGTGCGGAACCATCAGCGCGTTGGCTGTAGGTTGGGCATCGAAACAAGATACAAAGGATGTGATCACAGGTCTGGGCACATGGGCGGTCATGGCGTCGCTGCTGCTGAGCGCTGCCTTTCATAAGTTGCTGCGAGAATATGGCGAGGAGGCGAGGATGCCTTCGTGATGGAGCGAAGGGACCCTATCCCCGTTCAATGGAGGGATGGGGCGAGCAATATGTTGGTCACGCTGCGACCTCTGTACGGCATTGAGTTCGTTGTAGTTTTCGAGGTGTTATAGATGAAGCAAATTGTGTTGATCCAAATGTCGCCAGACTCTTGGCTGTGAGCTAAATTACTAGGGTACCTTCCTTAGTAGTCACGCCAGCAAAGTCAGTACCTCGGTCATGTATCCAACCCTTTTCTTTGAAAAATACAATTGAGCCTCCAATATCCAAAATTTTCTCCCTCCACCGCACAATCCACATGCTCCTTCCATTTGAAATTTGTGCCCTAATGATCCCATGGTTCTAGTTGAAGCGGAGGCGGATTATAGCGCATGGTCTACTTGTTAGTATTAAGGCGCTAGCAAGTGGCTACAATATAAAGCAGATGTTGTGGCCAAAGAGAGTGTCAGATTCACGATACCCTTTTGGGGTGAGCTGAGATGCGGTAAAAACCCGTGTCAGTGGTGTAGTACTTATAGAAAGTTATAGAAAACCTTTCATAGTATACTTCAATATTTGAGAAGCTTATGCAGTAAGAGAACAATTACTAAGAAAAATATCTATGGTAAAATTTGACATTCATACACTACATACGTTACAAGGAATCTGAAAGTATAGACAAAAAGGTATCTCTCTACATAGCATGTCTCATTACGCATTGACCGGCCCTATTGTTCATGTACCGTCATCATCGGCCTGGGCGCCGCCCCATTCACGCTTCTTCCACCATAAACACTCCCATTCACGGACGGTTCCACATCAGGACTCGCGCCAAGCAGTGTTTCATTCCTCCACTGCTGTATCCTGGGATTAGTTGGCTGATAGTTGGAAGGCTGGTAGTTCGTGGGCTGGTAGTTAGTGGGCTGATAAGGCGCTTGCGGTATCCTGGCCGGATCAATGATATCTGCATTGCGGTGTCGTCTGTTGCGCCACCATGCCTTTATCCTCTTGCACCAACAACACCATCCGACTCCCAGCGCCAATAGAAGTACCACAGCGCCAACCACAGAGATTATAACGATCGACCTGGTGCTCAGTGCGGGTTCGTTTGAACTGGAACCGGTAGGCGCAGGGGAGTTGCGAGTAGACGTTCCAGTCGGGGACGACAAACCCGGGATGGATGGGAAGCCGGCAAGGGGGTCTGCACTCTCGGTTTCCTCGGCGGCGGGTTTGCCAGATGCAGTTTGTTTTGCGCCATTCGTTACTGTCGCGAGGAGAAGAACGTCTTCCGAGGTTGTCCCGCACGTTAACGAAACAAAGGTGATTGAATCGCTGAGCGTAGAACTACGCGCATAGGTAACGCAGTAGGGTGCTGCTTCCGAACTGGTTGATGTCTTTAGCGATCGCAAAAGGAGGTGCTAGAAAGTAAAACTAACCATTGGAGTATAGATCCATAGATCCGTGAGCAGGTATCGTCGGGAAGATTGTTGCCCATGCAGTCTGTTTGACCAAACGGACGACAAACGCTCCAATCGTTTATGCATTCTACATTGTTGCAACATGCGAATGCGTATTGAGCTCTGACGGTTGTGACGCAGTTGTATCCTGCTCCGCAAGTCACAGGCGACGCTGTGTTGGATGTGAGTTGCTGGCTGCCAGACACAGGTATAATAGAGGACTGTAAATACCTGAGTCACCACGAATAAAACCACATGTTCCGATCGCTCTTTTGAAAACATCCTCGTGTGCAAGTGGGGCGGGGGTGATCGCGCTCGCTGGTGCTAGTGTAGGCGATGTGGGTGTCTGCACTGGTACCTGTGGAATATCTCTTGCAAGAGCCAGTCCTGCTAAGAGTAAAAACAAGACACCAAATTTCGGGAACATTGCGACTGGTGATGAACGATGCGACACCTAGTTCCCAGGTATCGTATATGATTTTGAGGCGAGGGGCCGCAGCGCATACAGGTGTTGTGTCTGCCTTTCGGCTACCCCTGTACTCGAGCTGAACGGGCGCCTCAGCCTCGCTGTATGCAGGCACATGGTTGTCCCACATTGGACCAGTCCGCCGCCACCAATAAAGCTATCTGTATTCGTGACACTGTTGCATGATGGCGCCGAGGACAAACTGTATTCGGCCTGAGGGCTATCGGCAAATCAGGCAGACAGCCGTTGGGTGCAAAACCGGAAGCCTTGCTTTTTCCCAGTGTTGTCAACTGTCTTTGTCACAGCCACGCTATCCCTTGGTTTCAAGGGAGGCTTAGAAACCTTAGAGCACAAGTACCGAGGGCTTGTATGTGGTTCTGTAAAGCTTGCCAAGCACTCCTGGTAGGCTCATCAGCTCATTTCTGTCGAGGCTAGTCCCTGCGCACGGCCTAGATAGCTGTGCGCTTTTCCGTTCGTGGAGTGAGAATTGACTCATTGCAAAAACCTAGACTGTCATTTTTGGAGGACTTGCGCGGGTAACACTCGAGGTTTCGAGAGAGCTCCGGGGGTACCCGCAACCCGTGGTGACTACTTGACGCCAGGGCGCTAGTACAAAAAGCGACCGTGACGATGTTCGCGTAAGCAAAAGGGCCGAAGTTATATGAAAAGATGGGTGGGTTACATATCTGACTGACAAGGGGCTTCGTGAGAGCTTGGAAGGACTCATACGAACCCGTAGTGTGTTGCAGCGCCCTGTCGAGTCGGTGCCAAGCTCTTTGGCGTACAGTGGCCCTCTGTATTCAGTACAAGTAGAGCTTACTGTATACTAATATACAATTGAATTATGTGTCGAGAGTGAGTAAGAATCTCTAATGCTTTTGAGAGTGGAATTAACCAACCAATGGATATATAACAGTCTAGTGCTCGTACTCGTTGAACCACTCTTACTTTACAAAAAGTCGCATCGGAGATTATAGAGTGTATGGCTCTTGTTTCCAAGATACTCTTCGCTCGTCTCTCATGCGATCGAACCTGATGACACTCTGTAATAAGACTTGGGCACCCAAAGCGCAGTCTTCCTCCTTGCAAAATTCCCGGGGATTGTGGCTCACACCTTCCCTGCAAGGTACGAAGATCATGCTCGTCGGACAACGCTTACTCGCATACACGCTATCATGTCCAGCACCAGATGTCATTTCCATTGAGAGATGAGGCCCGACAATACTGCTCGCGGATTGGCGCACGGAAGCAATGCAATCGGCGTGGAATTTCGTCGCTGGGCTGTCAAAGTCCTCCACGATTTCCACAGTGAGCGGTAGGCCAGATGTACAGCCGTAATTGGAACCTTCCACATCTTCGCCTGCGGCAATCTTAGGAAAATCGCGAAGGATCATCTCTTTCATCTTTTCGACTATTTCATCCTTTGGAGCACGGATATCCAGGCTAAAAGTCACTTCTCCCGGGACTGTGTTCGTGGAGCCGGGCTTCAGGTTCAATATACCTGTTGATGCTAGTGCGTTGTTCGCGGTAGCCAGACGGTGAGAGTGTAGTATCATTTTGCTCGTCGTCAACAGAGCATCTGCCCGTGACTTGAGATCAGTAGTACCAGTGTGCGTATCTCGCCCCTTGACTTTGATTGTGAACCATTTGTACGCCTGAACCGAGGTGACCACACCAATCTTCTTGTTTGCCATCTCCAGCAGCGGACCCTGTTCGATATGTAGCTCAAAGTGCGCTGCCATAGGCGTGGCTTCATAACTAGCTGGCACATCTCCTAGGTAACCGATACGTTCGAGTTCAGACTTCATGGTTGCCGTGCCTGGATGTACTTCACGAAGGTTGTGCGCAGTCTCTAGTGGTATAGATCCTGCCCACACTCCACTTGAAACCATAGACATTGGGAATCGAGCGCCTTCTTCATTAGTCCAATTTACTACGCCAACGGGATACTCCGTCTCAGTCCAGTTTTCGGCAAGCACTCTCAACATCTCGATGCCGGCAGTGACGCCAAGAATACCGTCATACCGTCCACCGGTTGGTTGAGTATCGAGATGGCTTCCCACAAACGTCGGTGGTTTATCATTCCTCAGCCCCGGCCGGACTGCGAATGTGTTGCCCATATTATCGATGGTGACTTCACAACCCAACTCTTTCGTCGTCTGGACAAACCAGTCACGTGCAGCCTTATCAGCATCGGAGAGTGCGAGCCGATTCATTCCAGTTTCTGTCGGCTTGCTGCAATTGTCAGTCTGCAATAAGCCGCAGATGTTCCTGAATACTCACTCTCCCCACCGCTCACCTATACCCCATTGACAACTGTGGTGGATGTCATCCATCAATCTTGCTTGGTTGACCTTGAGTTCTTTCATCATGTCATCATTCATTTCCTTCGTCCTGATCTGCCATCTTGGCGAATTGGTAAAGCTCCTCGCATGTTCTTGCCCCACTCTCGCTATTACACTTGGTCGTGTGCTCAGAGCGGGGTAGCGTCTGCACGCGTTACGAAGAACAACAGGGGCTCTGCTCGCCAGGGAAGCCATTGTGTAGTAAGGGAGAAAGAGTAATGGGAGTAAAGGAAGACATCACGACGCGGCTCATGGAAGTCGGCATGTAAAGGAACGGGATGGCATGATAGGCGCCCTAGATGTGGGGAAGGGGCGGGTCGGAGAGCCGATAACAGTAGTCCGGTATCATGCCGCTTTCTGGGATACTTGTTGCCCGTCGGCCAATACCGAGCATCTGGCGGGATAACGGTCATGCGTTGAAATAATTCGACAACTATTGGTGCACATACTTGATATCTGGATGATAGCAATACGCGGTAGAGCGAATGGTCATTCTCATCTGCGCGATTGGTCCTATACATGGCCAATATAGCCTAGCTGAGCCCAAGTCCGTCAAAAAAAGTAATATAGAGCTAAACTTAGCAAATTCAGTGAGCCATCGGCAGTTATGTATAGTGTTCGGGAGCGGTAGCTAGAAAGGATACTTGGAGCTATGAACTGAGAATCATGTAATATTGGGTATCTACAAAAAATAAAAAGCACAATTCCCAAGCGCCGTATGATGCATAAAAAATCGAATCACGTCGAATGATGCAGTCAAACTGGGAGGAATTCAGACAGCCCTACCTTTTCCTTTGCCCTCGACAACGGGCTTCGCATCCTCTTCAGAAACATCGTCGTCTTCACTATCGCTCATAAACTCATCATCCTCGTCGTCCCAGCCAAACATGGTCCGCTGCTGAACAGGCTTTGATGCCGAA
Source organism: Bipolaris victoriae FI3 (assembly GCF_000527765.1). Lineage (NCBI taxonomy): Eukaryota > Fungi > Ascomycota > Dothideomycetes > Pleosporales > Pleosporaceae > Bipolaris > Bipolaris victoriae. Next base: position 85,408 of record NW_014575374.1, read on the forward strand.
GCGGCTGGCTGAGCCTCTACTTCCTCTTCCTCTTCTGAGCTCTCTCTCTGTGCCATCAGCATCTTCTCAATAGCCTCGCGGGTCTTGTTTTCGGCCTCCTCTTTGTTCTCCACCCACTGTCCATCTAGACGTGCTGTGCCCCTGCTGTGTTGCAACTCCTCCTGCTTGCGCTCGGTGCTGGCGACAATGTCTTCTAATTTCTTTCGACGCTCCTCCTTTTCTCTCCGCTCCATCTCAGGCTTGATAGCTAGATATTCGGCAAGTGCCTTCGCCTCGGTGACTGTCCGCAGACGCCGTCCGTCAAGGTTGCGAGAGGATCCGTTCACGTCACCCTGCTTCTTCTTGCGCGACGACATGCGGCCACCCTGAGCGCGCAAGATGGATCCGAAACCACCCTTTCCACCGCACAGAGGTACAGTCAGGCGTAGTGACAGAAATGTGTCGGCTGGCGAAGAGAGCAGTGATGAGACGGGGGCTTCATCATGGCAGACTGAGCGGCGCGAGTTTGTGGTGAGGATGTAGGATGAGTTCTGAATCCATGGTGCGCGTTCATAGAGCGTTTCGTAGATGGAGCTGAGAGGTGCACTCTTCTCGGTAGCAAAGGCGATGTTTTGACCACGGATGCTGTTGACGATGACCGTGACAGGCGACTCGGTGGCGACGTCCATAATGACGGTTTATCGTGAGTGGAGTTGTGATTCGGAGTGGGGTATATCCGTGTTTTTCGTTCGTTCCAGTAGTCGGATGCAGGTTGATGTTGTTATTGCTGTATGCTGGTGTTTGCGTGTATGTGTATGTGGTGTGAAGGCTGGATTGGTATTGAAGCAGGCGGCGGTACTAAAGACCTAGACGCGCGACTTGGCACAGGTGGTCATAGCGCCTCGCTTAGATTAGTCGCGCACCCTTCCGTCGAAATGCCTACGTCCGGCGAACTTCTACTCATCGACCTCACCAACCAGTTCAAGCATCCCCGAGTCTTTTCGCAAACCGTCAAGATGCTCATCCCCAAGGCCGACCGCAAGGCGATCCACGAGTTAGTCCACCTCTGCAACCGTCCTGGGAACTCGCGCAGTCGAGCTCTGAGTTTCGCATGAAATATTCCGACTTGATTCCTGAGCTTCCCTTGGCCTTTCAGTATATTCAATTGAATCAAACGGCTGACAATTATTTCACAGGTACCTCTTCCGAGGTTAGTATCCCCGCGCATTCGAGCCATGGCTATGGCACAATTATACATTTTGGCGGCTTTGCTGCACACTACAAGGATAGGCTGACACACGGTCACCACAGAGGGCGTACTGGTCGCAAAGAAGGACTTCAACCTCCCCAAGCACGGAGAGATTGACACCAAGAACCTTTTCGTCATCGTACGTGTTATTCTTCTACTTTGAAATCAATTGATTTGCTAACTCTAGACAGAAAGCTTGTCAGTAACATGTGCTACACCGCAACCCCACGTTGGTTCCTAACAGTCAGCAGGCCAGTCTTTGACCTCCCGCGGTTACCTCAAGACCCGCTTCTCATGGCAATACTACTACTACACCCTCACCCCCGAGGGTCTCGACTACCTCCGTGAATGGCTCCACCTCCCCGCCGAGATTGTTCCCCAGACCCACATCAAGCAGCAGCGCTCTGCTCCTCCCCGAGGCATGCTCGGCGGTGACGACCGTGAGCGCCGTGGCGGAGGCCGTGGCGGCCGTGGCGGTGACCGTGGCGAGTACCGCCGCCGTGACCAGGGCGAGAAGGGTGAGGGCGGTGCTCCCGGCGAGTTCAAGCCCGAGTTCCGTGGTGGATTCGGACGTGGCCGTGGTGCTGCTCCTGCTTCTTAAAGCAGTTGAGAGGGCTTTTCGGAGTAGGGCTAGATATCGTTTCATCTTCATGTCGGGCTTTACTGCATAACAAAATGGGTTCGGATACGGCGAAATGACCGGATGATACTACGAATGGATCGCTTGTCTGAGTTGCGATGTCGCAGTCTTAGATGACCGTGTTCTCAATGATACCCCATACGCTTCGGTGATTGTTCAATTGTTTTTGTCATTACAAGTTGTTCCATGACCACTGTCGGGAAGAGTCGTTGCAATCAGTCTCTTCAATGTCCGCCTTTTCCTGGCTTCAGTAACCCATCCCCACTGTTCATCCACATACTCCCTACTTGCTCAACACTCAACTCACCCATCTCCTTTTCAACCAATTCCTTCAAGAAACTCATTCTCTTTTCCATCTCCAAATCACCGCCTTGCATATCCCCTTCCTTATGTACTACCTGCCTCCTCCCCACCACTGCCACATTCCTCGTACTAGGAATCCTCAAATACTCCTTCTCAACCTCAAACCCCGTCTCCTCCGCCAAATGACACACCCACGAGCAAAGACTCGCATACGCCGATGGCTGCTTGTTCTTCTTCCGTGCCTTCTCAGTCGCCGGGTCTGCAACAAGGTGTTTAGCATGCACCGGCGCACGGAACCGTGTGCCGCCTAGATCATGGCTGCAGCATGGTATAGCGATGAAAGGTGAGGAATTCAGATATGCGAGAAGAGGAGTCCAGGGTGTGAGTTCGTCGGCATGATTGCTGATTATGAAGGTTTTTGGGGGGAAGATGCCGCTGTGGTGGGGTGTCGTTGTTGTCGTGGACGAAAGGGTTTCAGGCGTGATTGGTGAAAGAGAAGGAGAGGCTTGGATGATAGCTGGTACGAGTAGCATTTCCTTGAGTTTTTCAGCGTGCGATGGAGGGAATGTATCCCAGGATTTTCTGCTGCGCGCGTCGAAACCCCAGCCGGACCAGCCTTGGGTGGTTAAGATGGAAACGAGGAGGCCGTTGCCGCAGCCGATGTCTACGAAGCCGGGGAAGTTTGATTGTGCTGCCTTCTTTCTTTCAGATTTAGATACTTCGTCGTCGGGTACTTCGGAGTTGGCTTCGCCGCCGTACATGTCTACCCAGAGTTCCTCAAGAAAGGCGGCGATGCCTAGATCCTCGAAGACATGTTTCTCGGGTGGTGTTTGCTCGATCCATGCGGTGATGAGATCCTTTGCGTATTTGCCCTTGAGATATGCATACGTGTCTTGGAATCGTTTTTGTCCGATTATCCGATCATGATGCACGCGTTTCCTGTAGCCTGCCTGTCGACCGCGCGCATGCTTGTGTATGATCTCTGCAAGCTTGAGTGCTGTGCGCTCGAGTCGATTGTCCAGTGGTACTTGAGGAAAAAGGTTGTAGTAGACAGATAGCAAGCCCGGTGACTCCAGGCCAGAGGGTGCGTCAGATTTCGTAGGAAAATACGTGTACAGGATTGCCAAAGCGCGGACTTTGGGATGGTAGTAGGGAATCGCTTCGGCACCACTGTCGGTGTCGTCAACATGCGGAATGTAAATGACCATGTGTCTTTCTGCCTTGACCGTCTCTTCTTTTTCTTCATCCACAGTAGTCACCGTGATATCCTCTTCTGAAACAAACAAATGACAAGTCTGCATAAGTGCATCGTCCAACTTAGGATTCCGTGGCACCAGTTTCCGCACAACTGTGTAGTCAAGTGTGTATCCTGGCAGTCCGCCTCGGATTAGCCGTGGCCGGCATTCTGGGCGTAGGTGCTTGATGATGTTAGCGAGTTCCTCGGGCGTCTCGGCCTGCGGGTTGAATGTTGCGTCCGTGAAGCTGGTGTACGAGAGCTCTGCACGCGAAAGATGCGAGGCGGTGAGATTGGGGTTTTCGAGTAGATTATGGCACACGGAAAGAAAGTGGTCGGGCGTGAAGTTAGCGGGTGCGCATTGTATGGGGGTCCACAGATCAGAAGGGAGTCCAGAGGGGATCTTGGGCCATGAGGTGGGGTTGTAAGGTGCGAATTTTTCGCCTAGGATCTCTGGTGGAGAAATACACGGTACTGCTCCTGTTCGCTGTGTTGCTGGCGGCGTCTCTTGTTCTTGGTTTTCTTGTGTTACGCTCTCGTGATCTGGGACTTTTGACCTTTCCTGCGCCATGACTTCTTGTACCACTATCTCTTTCTGATTTGCAGTGACTTTTTTCTTTCCGCTTGTGACTCATATAATATGTGAAATATTTGTCAAAATACGGTTTTCGGACTATGTGTTTCGATAGAAAAGTTTGTTGACACAAACATGGCAGCGAATCAAGCCATTGTCGCGCAAGATTGTTATTGTAAAGATGGTGTTTGTGAGTAAGCGTCGAAGCGATCAAATTGGACATTAGCCCCTCCACTGTTTTCCTGGTATGAATGCAGCCACACCATGTCCAACATAACAAGACTGCAAAGTCAGCGTTGTGGGATTTTCTAGCAAACATATTTCGGTAACCTCTGTTCTAGTCGTTGTCTCGAGTGATGCTCCTAAATATGTTTTTTAACGATGCTGTATGCCCATGTATTTTGTCCTCTTGATTTGCATTTCTGTACAGAAAACTCGTAGATAGCTCGACAGAACCGGAAATAATCTATCATATCTCTCTATACATGTCCATGTACAGCATACCGTCTAATGATAACCTATACTCGTCAAATGGACGCAGACAGCAAAAAGCGCCTTATCGAAGTCCCATCACACCTTGCTTTTTTTAAGCTTTTCACCTGCCATAGTAATGCGCCATCTCAAGTCCTGCCCTCTTGAACCCACACTTGACATAGAACCCCTCGTTCGCCTCTGAGCAATCCAGAATAGTCTTGTAGCACCCAACCTTCTCCGCGACGAAATCCAGCGCTTGGATGATTCTCAGTCCGAGCTTCTTGCCCTGCTGGTCCTTTGCAACCGCAATATCCTCGATGTGTCCGACAAGACCGAGTTGGTGGATGAATTTGCGCTCGACAATAAGGGCGCCGGTACCGACAATGGCGTTGGACGAGTCGGTGATGCAGAGGAGGAAGTATTCATCGTTGCGGGCGGACATCCAGTCATAGCGCTTGTTCCATTGCTGGAGAGAATACGTATTAGTTGTACTAGATTGTAAAACGAGAGTGGTCCATTTCCTTGTTTGCTACATTTTGTAGAATATGCATGTCACTTACCTCTTCAGTTATGTCACCAACAGTAGTGAGTACACGTAGTACATCCAGGAACCCATTTGCGTAGTCCTTTCGCTCGAGGGGTCGGCAGTTGTAACCTTCTGGTAGAGCCTTGAGCACTTCTGGAGATATAAGATCGGTGCTAAAGAGCGGGCCTTCTCCTGCTGCAGACATTGTGGTGGTTGTATATGTCGGTGTAAATTGGCGGTGATTCCGAGGATTGTTTATATGCGTCGCCTCAGGGATGGCAAAGGATTATATATAGCAAATCGCAATTGAAGTGTCAACAAGATTCTACAAGCTCAGACGAGTACAGTTTTCTCCGCAGCGAAGATGGGAGAGCAGGGCAAAGAAATAACGGGCGTGGTTGGCTTATCGATACGATTGGCGGTGAGGCTTGGCATTACCCTGAACAAGACGAATGACGACGGATCATTTCTACCCTCGGACTCAACACCAAATTAGCCGCAAAAGAAATTCTATATTTAGAGCAATACAGCCCCGATACGAGACTTTGCCTTCATCGTCCGAAACATGATCGGTATCCACGACATCGCGTTAGATCATTACTACATTCTCGGATCCCCCGACTTCACTTTCTAACCACATTATAACTCGTGGGGCATCTACGCCCGCAACGACGCCCTCATCATCGTCTCACAATCCAAGTCATCATGTTCTAGCACCACGCCCACAATCTTCGCCAGCGCCTCCATAAGCCGCATATTCTGTCTCTGTAGCAGCATAACCCGTTCCTCCAGTCTTTCCGTCCTACGCACTGAATCCTCTTCCTCAAATCCCTCATCGTCATGCGCATGCATTATAGCGTCGTGAAACGCATCTGTGGTACATGCGGCCACGTCAACAAAACTGTCGCGGTATTTCCCTCTGATATTCCTGCTGTAATAGCCATCAGGCGCTAGTTTACGTTTTACGTGCTGTGAATCTCGCAGTTTATGAGCTCGTGCTTGTTCATGATAAGTCATGTGCGGCTCAGAGAAGGAGTGCATTGCTGCTTCAGATGATCCGTATAGGATATGTTGTACAGCAGAGTTCTCAGGCGGACACAGCGTATCTTCCTCGAAGCCGTTGGACGAGACATTGCGTGTGTGCTGTTGACCCTGGACTGGTAGCGCTGGAAGCGGTTTGACTATCATATCGCATTCGTTTTCCGTCGTTGGTATCACAATCCGCAGGTGTCTTACGCCCCCAGACGTTTTCGTCTCGCGCACCCAAGCGGGGTTAATAGGTGTCTGTTTGGCTATTCTCTCAGGAGAAGAACCTCCTCCATGTGCCGGTGCCTGCTTTTTTCGCTCCTTCGGTCGGAAGAATTTGATACTCCTTTTTCGTTGGCGGAGTTTAGGGTGCTTGGACTCCGTAGGCGATGGTCCGGTATGTTTGAGATAATAGCTGAGATCGTTCAAGCCAAGATTGGCGTTCGCGGTGAGTGCTTCGTGACTGAGGATTGGTGGCGCCAGTCGGCCTACCGGCGGATGGTCTCTCTGTTCTGCTTTCCCTACATCAAGGTATTTCGGGCCTCGCGCTTTATGTTCACCGTCCCGAATATGAATCTTCCTAGACAACACATCTTGTGCATGGTCTAGACTGCCGTTTTCACCAACCGCCGGCAAAGAAGGAGCGATATGAAACGGGAAGCCTGAAGGTATGACGCTCTTTGGCCCTCGATAGAGCAGTGCTGGTAATGCCTCGCGCATGTCCGATTCTTCAGCAGCATAGCTCACATATTGTTTCCTGACTGGTGCAGAGATTGATCGCTTAGGTAGTTCAGGAACAAGCATCTCTCGCGAATCAGACGAGTACGCATGGAACGTCTCAGAGGTTGAAAACGGTTCGCCAACCTGACTGTCCAAATACTCCTGCGTCACTCCAAAAACAGCCACATTCCCAGCCTGTTCGATCTCTTTCTGTGGCAGTTCACTAATGACTTCACGGCTAGCCTTCCGCCTGTTCTTGGTGCTCAGATGCTCCAGTGATGCATGTCGTGAAGCACTCCTCGAATCCGGCGCAGTGACCTTGAACGATACTCTGCGACCTGAGTACTTTCTATCCGGGGAATGATCGATTTGCGGCTTCGTACTCCAACCACCGACTTCATATCGTGTATACCCAGAAGGCAAGGCTACGCGTGGCTCGTACTTGAGAGCTCTAGCCACTGGAAGTGAACTCGAGCGTTGAATCGGCTTTACCGATAATAGATGATCCTCTCTTGACGATGGAGATGCTACCTCTTTCGAATCGAGCTCCACCGGAGTCGCAGGAAGAACAGAAATCTTGTAGTCCCCTTGACACGACTCTGCTGAAGAACTGTACCCGCATGGACTCGCAAATATAGTACTCTCATCAACCGACACGGCGCAACCAAACATCCTATGGCAGGAGTACTTTTCACGGGAATGCCCTAGCGATCCATATGCATCCATTGTCCTGGGCGTTTGCATTTCGTAACTCCTTGGAGTGTGATTGAGAAAAGTCCCTTTCCCCCTCTTCTGGGTCTTAACCTCATGTTTGAAAACTATTGGCGGCGAGAGGTCGAGGCTAGCCGGTTGCGTGTCTGCAGTGGTCGGTGGGGTATTTTCATCGAACATTGAGGATGTTGATATGCTCTCGAACGAGCCTGATGTTGTGCTTGTGCGGTTACGGGTGTCGTAGAATGTTCCAGCGTATTGAAGGGCACTCCACCCTGTGTGACCGAACATGGGGAACGAATTCAGGATTCTCTCTGTAGATACGGAAGACATTGGCGGCGGTAGTTGTTTTGGCCGGAAAACTCCGAAGTGAACGGTCGTGACTGCTGGACTCCTTCTCGGACCGGTATCAGAGCAGACGCAGGGAAATGCTTGCTCGGTAAGTGAGACTGATGAGAATCTAGTAGCCCAGCAGACGCAGTGTTTTTGTGTCTCAGGATCTGACTGGACGAGTAGTACCCGTGGCGTGCGATTGTTTTACGGAATCTCACTCTCTGGCAACCGACACCTCCTTTGGACCTATACTTCCTGCAAACAATTCGCGGTCTCTAAACCAAATGGGAAAATAATCATGCAATGCACTCTTTCCGCATACGCGTGTAAACAAATCGCTTCTCAATTTCGTAATCGTACAAAAAAAGACAGGGAGCTCAATCGTCGCACAACAGTGTGTCAAAGGCAAAACCGACAAGCAAACAGAGTTTTAAACAATGCAGCAATCGCATAGACACAGATATATCTTTTTTCGACGTCTGAAACAGAAACAGTGGAAATGAGGAAATGATGCCAAAAAAGAAAATAGTCGACGCAGAACACGAAGCCGAAAGAAAAAAGAAAAACGAAAATCAACTACCGTTACCTATCCAAATTCAGACTCTCCATCACCACAGTAATGAATCCCATACAAACTTCCATCTCTCACCGCAACATTTCCATACTCTCACTCGATAACAAAAAAAAATAAACTCACTCATCATCGATCCCTCAAAAACACCAACCCATCACCCCAGCCTCCCCTCCGATGCACTGATCCCCCATCGCGCACAGAGTCCCACGAATCCACGGTACACATTTCCATCTACGAAATCGGGAAAGCGCAACAGAAAATCGTCAGCCGTATGTAGTTACTCGTACCCCGGTCCCCAATCCTTGGTAGCCACACGACGTATGTCCTTTTTGCTTGTTCCGGCAGCAAAGACAAGGAATAAACGTTAGCCCCGGTATCTGACGCCTGCCAGATGCGCGAAAAAAAATAATATTGAAGTGTATAATGCTGGAGTAGGTAGAAGAAAGGAAAGGGTATTTGGAAATGGGGGATATGTAAGGGTGAAAGGGGGGGGGAGGATTGGCGTGTTTGGAGGAGTTGCGTGGCGAAGATGCAGATACATACATACATACATACTTTTACTGTCATGATGTTTTATTGTCAACGGCAAAGATTGCGTGGGTGACGCATGGGTTGAACAACGCATGAACCAGGCAAATGCATCTAGGAAGACAAGGGGGGGACCAAGGAAATCGGTCGATGCAATTCACAACAAAAATTCACCCACCCCCCCAGCTCCCAACACAGCCCAGCCTCCCGGGTATCGTTAACGATAAGTAGCTGCCCAAATAGAACAAAAAATCAGGCTTATGGCATTCCCCACACACACATATATATATACGTGCCTACCTACCGGGGCGGGAAGAATGCTTCAACTACCGTACGTGGCCAGTTTCCTGCAAAAGAAAAAAGAAAAGAAAGGCAAGACAAAAGACATATAACCCACGCACCATCATCTGAACCTCACACTTCCCCGATTAGCGGCGCGGATACCATCGCAGCCGTGCCAGAACGATCGGCTTGCGTGGCTTCTTTTCACATGGCAAAAGTTTTGAAATCCCCCCCAAAAAAATCAAAAAAACGGCATGCTGACCCATGTTGTCTTTGTCATGAAAAAAACAAATAAGAAACATATGCAGTACGTATCAAATGTGGCTAGTATCTAGATAGAAACCCCACACTCGATAAATATTGTCCGCCCCTCACCCTTCCAAGAAAGCGCCAGGTTAATGCCAATACACTCGCTATTTCGTACACATGGACTTTGACAAAACGCAAAAGAAAAAAAAACCCCCGCCCCCCGCTGCCCCTTCTTGCCGCACGCTGGGCCATGCCCATCTACTATGCAGCGTACTCGAGTCTCCAAGTTACCCTGTCCTTGGTTTCTTATTCTTGATAAAAGGATTCGCCGGTTCGCGGGGGCGACGCCGAATTTTGGGTTTGGCCATGGACATGCCTCCAATGACGTCGGTTGGAAGCGGGACGGCACTACCGTTTGCGGCGCCGCTGCCGTTGGTCGCGTCTGCACTTGTTGATGTTGTGGAGTTTTGGCGGGATGGGTCGGCGAGAGCTGGGGTTGAGCGGCCACTTCCGCCGTTCATAGGGGTTGAGGCAGCGTCCGAGGCGATGTCATCCATTTCGACATCGCTGCTTTCTAGTTTGAGACTGTCTACGCCGTTGGGTTCTTGGTCGAGTTTGCGCTTGGTGTGTTGGACAAGCTTGTGCTCGGCTTTGATTTCTTGTTTGATTTCCTGCTTGATCTCTTGCTTGATGTGCTTTGCGTCTGAGCTGGATGAGGTGCTGGCGGACTGGTTGCTTCCCGATCTGCTCATGGGTTCAGACTTAACTTCTGACTTGACTTCAGGTGCAGGTCGGTTGGGCTGCACGTATCCTTCCTTTGGTGCAGGGAACTTGCTCGAATGCTGGTTCAGCATCTTTGGAACGTCACCATCGGTAAACCGGTTCCTCTCTTTGGCATTGACAATCAGTTTGTTCCAATACTGTCCTCGCTGAAGCGATTCAGAGTTACCGAGAACCCAGAGAGATGATTTGGCACGCGTAAGACCGACGTTCATACGACGGATGTCCTGAAGGAAACCAATGCCACCTGCTGGGGAAGCTCGCACGCAGGAGAAGATGATGACTTCGCTTTCACGACCCTGAAAAGCGTCCGTGGTGTTGAAATCAATGTCTTCGATAATGCTCTGGCCGTATACCTGCATAAAACTCTGCTTCAGCTCACGCAACTGACTCTTGTAAGGCGTAATGATGCCGACTTTGCCCTTGAAGTCGTAGTCGGGGTAGTCAGAGGTCAGTCGCTTATACAGTTGCATTGCAACTTTGATTTCAGCAACGTTGATAAGCGAATGACCCTTTGGCGCAGCCGCCTGCTGACCTTTGACATCGAAAAAGCGATATGGTCCAAGGACCATGCTTTGATGCCACGGCTGCTTGCGAAGCCCAGCCATGTCACCACCATCCAACAGCCTGCCATCGTAAAAGGTCTGGCTGGGGAACAAACTGATTTCCGGATGCATACGGTACTGTGTGTCTAGCAAATGCACATCGTTTGGATGATTCTTCTGCATACGAACGAACAAACTTTGTTCGTACTGGAAGCGCGCCGCTTCTTTAGAGAAAACAGTTGGAGGCAATTGCTTTGGATCTCCGACCAAGATACACTTGGCGCATCCGTACTTGAGGGGAATGAGTGCGCTCATCTCCACACACTGGGCGGCTTCGTCAACAATGACGGTTTCGAACTCAATGCTCAAACCCTGGAACATTTCGTGACCTGATCCGCTCAGCGTTGCACAAATGACGTGTGCCTCATTCAACACTGCTTCTTGGGCTCTTCGTCGGTTGAGATCGGCATTACGGCTGGCAAGCTTCTCGTCGTCTTTTACGTTGTCAATCTTTGTTCCTAGAGCCGTCTTTTGTCTGCGCAGAGCATTGATGTCTTCTTCAAGCTTGGCGGCAGCCTCACCCTTGACCTCGCCAGAGTCTCGTTGCTGGTAAGCTTGCTTGAGCTGATCTGAGATCTTCTTGTGGTCTTGGAAAAGCTTTTGTGTTGCCTCTTTATCCTTGCTGTCCGATGGATCGACACCTAGTCGCTGGTTGACAAGCTCCTCAAGTGTCACATCCTGCACACTAGCTTTGATAGCATCACCTCGTCCCAAACGCACAATGTTAACTTTACGCGAATCGCCATTCAGCGTCTTGATTCCGTCCTTGAAACGCATCACCAACTCGTCAACGGCTGCGTTACTGGGCGCACAGACCAGCAACTTCTTTGATGCAGCCTCTGATCGCTGCTGGCCAGGAACAGAAATAGAAGTACCGCGATTGCGAAGGCTGTCACTGAGTATAGCTCCTACAATTGCAGTAATAGTCTTGGTCTTTCCAGAACCAGGGGGACTGCGATGGTAATTAGCATTTGTAGTAGTAAACGAACATGTGATGACTTACCCTTGGATCAAAGTGAATGCATCATTGTCAATAGCTGACTTGATGGCTTTCGCTTGTGCAGTATTGACGTTGTAGTTGGAGATGAGCGGCTGGATCTGACTATCCTTGTAGGTGAGGAGTGGAGACGGTTTCGCCCGGATGATCTCATCGCATAGATCATAGTACTGAAGACCCTTGAGCGCACCATATTCACGTTCAAGAGGAGTGATGGACTGCAGCTTAGTACCGAGTAGGGTGTTGTTTGGCTGTAGCGCCGAGTTCAGTGGATTGCCTGGTACGACGCGGTATGAGACTTCAATATGTTGTTGCTTTCGTTTCACACGGAACACTCTGGCGAGGCAAGTCGGTTCCTCAGCTGAGGGATTCTTTGACTGCGAAAAGAGAATAATGTCACCTTCAGAGATGAACACTTCCCTGTTCTCGACATGTGTCATAGTGCTACCAATCTCCTGGAACATATCGACAGCAGCTCGCGAGGTGATTCGTATCTCGTATGGCCTGGCTTGGTTCTCCTCGCGAGCTTTGACAAAGCCTTGCCACGCTTCAAGGGTTAGAAGCGGCTCGAAAGTATTTTGGTAGTCGTTGGGTGTGCGGAAAGTATTGAGGACCTTGGAATACAGCTCTGGTCTCGACTTTGGGGGAAAGTCGCCCTCGTGAAAGTAGTTCCAGCTGAGGATAGTACGGTGTAGACTACTAAGGTCAGGTGCCAAACGAGCACGCATGTCCTTGGCAGATCGTTGAGCTCTCTTCTTCTTCGTCGGCATTTGAATCTTGACTTCGTTGACAATGTTTGTTCTGGGTCCGGCCTTGACCTTTTCTTTCTTGATGCCAAAGAGATCTTCGTCAATGTCGCCCTCTTCATCTGATGACTCGTCAGATGAATGCATCAAGCCTTCGCCCTTTGCAGCCTGATCTTTGCCCAAGACTCCCAAGCCTTCCAATCCAGAACCAGCTTCAGCAGTGATGCCCCTAGCCGCTTTGGCTTTGGCAACCGCAGCGGCCTTCTCTCTCTCTCGTTTCTCCTTGTCCAATTGCCGCTTGCGTTTAAACTCAGCTTGCGTAGCATTCTTCTTGTCTTCAGCAGCCTTCTGTGCGGCTTTTTCTGCAGCCTTCATCTGCTCTCGTCGCTCTTGGAACTTGCTAGATCCGGAAGTCATACTAGCAAGCAACTTGGCCTTGGCATCAGCTGGTGACGATGAAGTAGCATCAGGAGCCATCCATTTGCTGATGGAAACTTGCTTGGGCTTAACGGGCTCTTCTTCTTTGACAAGCGGGCGTCCAAGATGCTCTTCCAAAGCCTGTTGGAGCTCAGCCTGCTGCGTATCGCTAAGCTTCGCGCGCACATCTCCTGAGAGCACGCGCTCCATGTAGGAGAGCGTATCAGCATCAATCTCAATAGATACCCGATGTAGCCGGACCAGAAGCTTGCTAATCAGCGTAACGGATTTACTCGACAAAAACTCGTCGCGAAGACGCAGCCATCTTGCTAAGCCTTCCATAGCATTTGCGGGTCGTGCTAGTAGCTCTTTGAGCAACTGGGTTTTTGACGTGGTCTCCTCGTCGTCTGTGGAAGGAGGTTTCAAGGCAGTTGCGAAAATGCTGCACTGGTCAAACAGAACATCAGCAAATTGCATAGTGTCTCTGCAGAAATCCATCATCATGGCCTTGTCATAGAAGCCCAAATTACTCCAGGCTTCGGTCGTTGCAAAGATCATAGTGAGTGAGTCCCAAAGGTTCTCCCACAGGTTCATCGTCGCCGCGGCGTCTCCGGATTCGTATTCTCGGCCACGCAAGATACCGTCTTGAGTGTTGCAAATGATGTCGATGATATCGTTGCAGGTCCTGATCATACTGGGCACGGGAGAGAATGCCTTCTTTAACCTGACCTGCCGCACTGAATCTGAGATACCTCGCACGACATGCCTGTAGTGGGCCTTCAGGATGTGTTGCAGTGCCCCGCGGCGCTCTTCTTCTCCACTGATGACCTTCAAAAGCTCAACAGCGGAGTTGCGGGTATCCTCCGTTGATGAGAACATCAACGAGACAATTGCACTGGCTGCGGGTTGTTGGCCAAACAGCGCTTGCAGTAAGGCGGGCTCGAATTCAGACATCTTCTCCACGACATCGGTAATAGATTGAGACAACAACCTAAAACGATCGTTGAAATGGCGCACCGTCGGGGGCACTTTGTCCACGCCCGACTTCATCTGCAGAGGTTCAAGGCCGATCAGGCCCCTCCCGGCAATGAGCATATGCGTTGCGAGTTCCAAACTGTCGGGCCCTATTGCCCTCAAGACAGTCTTCCAGATAGGACTGGACGGCGGTGTCTCAGTGGGCGATGGCTGCTTCGCAGATATCAATTGCCTCTCAATGATCAAAGACTGTGCCTCGAGCTTGAAAGCATGCTCAATGACCGAGAGTGCTAATTGAAAGTCCCCTTGGTCCTCTTTATTGCCCTTGAAACGCTTCAAGTTCACGACAAGTGCCTGTATATAGGTAGATAGCACATCAAGCATGCTGTTGACGGTGGGCTGGCCAACAAATCTATCAATAGTCTTGCCTTCTCCCATTTTGCGGAATGCATAGTCCAGTACTTTAAGACCTTCCCTGTAGCAATATTCCCTGGACTTTTGCGGGTACTTGTCTGATTGAAAGCGGCCAAGTAGCGCTTGAGCAAAAGGCCGAACCGCTGGTCCAAGATTTGCCAGCTTAATCGAGTCAAGAAAAGGCGGTATCCAGGCAAAGGCAGAATGAAGGTTGTTCATATTCTGCTCCTTATCTTCCGCTGCTGCTAAGAGTATTTGGTTGAAAACGGGACTGTTAAACACTTGTTCAACCACGGTTGCAATAGACGGGGTAACGGCGTTCATGCCGTCCCAGTAGTCGACGGGAGACTTTTCGAGTAGTTGCTTCATGGTGGCAATCAAGTCCAAGAAGCCCTCTGATTTCAGCGAAAGGTGGTCGAGCATCAACCGATAGAAATCTCCATCGAGTCCTCGCAAGGATTCGGTAATGAGATCTCTGTCCATCTTTGCGACTATGAGTCGCGCGCCACTCCAGAAAAGTGGTACCATGGAGATGTCGAGGTTGTACATCTGAATCTTCATCATGGCACTTGTGACGTAGTCCCGCACAGCCCAATCCCACTCCGACTTCAGCATATTGCGCTTGAAAGTAGACCACGACTCTGTCGCCCATTTTTGGCGCCGCTCGACCCTGCTGAACAAGAAGCGCGTCATGGCTGGAAGGTATGTCTGAACTTTTAATCGTTTCTTCGTTTGAACCATGTCGAAGGGAGCGTCAAAGTGTTTCTGGAGGAGCTCCTCGTTCCGTATTAGTGCATCGCAGCTCAAGGCTTCAAAGAAGCCATAGGTGCATTCGTTCGGCAGCAGTCGTACTGAGCGTGTTTTCGGTTCGGCTTTACGGAGGATTTCGGTCGCCTCGTCCAGGCCCTTGTGTATGCGTTGCAAGCATTGAGCATCCACCACCTCTAGAAATGGGCCAATGTTCTCCTCGTCATACGAGTCGAGCAGACGTGTCC
Source organism: Bipolaris victoriae FI3 (assembly GCF_000527765.1). Lineage (NCBI taxonomy): Eukaryota > Fungi > Ascomycota > Dothideomycetes > Pleosporales > Pleosporaceae > Bipolaris > Bipolaris victoriae. Next base: position 100,739 of record NW_014575374.1, read on the forward strand.
GCCACTCGGCTCTGGACTGATGGAAGACCCTCACACAGACATCGCAGCTCTGCATCAGGTGGTTGAGCCGGCTGATCAGCCATTCCTTGTGTGGTGCCGCCTCCTCTCCATCAAATGCCAATATCTCCGTCGCCTTGAGTGCCGTCCATTTCCGCTCCTCGGCTGCCTGGATCTTTATCCTGCGGTCTTCGAGTTCGGCGGGGTCGGTTTCCGGTGGGTAGGCAGCGATGTCTTCGTCGTAGTAAACAGATCCATCGTCGCCGATGCGGGGACAGAAGAGATGCTGGTCTTCAGGCAGCTCTCGAAGCTCGCTGCAAGGAGCCAAGTCAGCCATGGCCAGTCAAGGTGCACAGAGATGATTGAGGAAGGAACACATGGCGCAGGCTGGTGATCAAATAGACTGCGACGGGTAGAGGCACGACATGTGTGGTCCTCTGCGCGTCTCACTACTTACTTTATCTTCTCGAGTATTTCCGCCATACTCTCTCACCAAGACGCTCACTTGGGACGGAATGCCCTTTCACAAGTCCCTATGAGATGCCAAGCCGCAACCCAGCATTGAACGCGCCCAAGAGTCCTGTTGACTTTTTTTCAAATGCGCACCTGTGTCTATCTACAAGGCGATGACCTATCAATCGTGCCAGGAACCGAGGTACGGACGCTCGCTATCAATTACCCGGTGCGCGGCACCGATTCTGGGTCAAACGTGCGAGGGCTGCTGTGGGTTGCAAATACGGGACTTGGGAATGTGTTGTCAAAGGAGCGTCGGTGAGAGAGCGGGTTCAGTTGGAAGAGGGTAGGGGTCGGGGGCGTCGGTTGCGACAGAAAGAAAGAAAAGGCACATATGATGGGACGTCGGTGCATTGGAACAAGGCCCCATGCAAACGCGCGACGCGGCCTCTGCTAGCGCCCCGCGTCCGCGTTCCTGAGCCTGCCAAGCCTATTACGCTTCCTGTTCTATCCCCATAGCAACTCTTTATCATGCATTGCACAATTGACTTGAACTGAGATTGTTGGACTGGGATCGTTAGATGGGGATATCTAATCAGGTAATTTCAGACGTCAAAGTTGAGGTCACGAGACAGACACTAGTACCAATGTCACAATATGCACCACACTTCTCTACAGCATGTTTTTACATTATGATTTTCTCTGAACTCACTTGACATTGGACCGTAATAAATCCAGGCTTCTTCTATTAATCCATGACAAACGTTTCGGTCATCGAAATGTCAATACTGTAATACCCAACGCCACCTAAAAGCATTCCACTCTCCAACTACCATCTCATCTAACCGTCCACACCCCTCCCTTGAAGCACCTCTACCTTTCGCTCCTCCACCGTACTAAAATCCTTACGTGCGCTAACCAACCAATATACACCCGCAAAAGAAGCAACAATAACATATACCACAGAAACATCTATTCTCAAATCAGCACAATCCACTGTAATACGTATCCGAGCAGATAACTAGGAAGGGGTGAACTCACAATTCATATTACCCGGCTTAACAGGCTTCGCATAAGGGAACGAGTACATGACAAGCGTGAACAGCGTCCAGACAAGCAACACAACGTTTGCAACCGCACCCCAAGGACCCAGCCAAAACGGGCCATGATCGATATTGTTACGACCTCGAAGCAAAAGACATATAACGGGGATGGCGTAGCTGAGGTACAGAAGAACAATACATGCTGCGATCATTCTACAACACATCCCGTCAGTTCAGTCATATCCACGTGATATGAGAAGAAAGAGAAGGGAGAAAGAAAAAAAAAAGGGAGAACTCACGAATTAAACGCCGTCAAAGACGCCAAATACAAACACCCCATGACAGCCACAACCCCACAACTCGCCGCATGCGCATAAAGCGGTACATCCAGCCCCGGATGCACCTGCGCCAACCACCGATGCCCCGGCACACCCCTATCGCGCGCAAAGCTCCAGCAAAGCCGACTCTGCCACGTATGACTCGCCACCAAACACCCGAGGCCTGTAACGATAATCAAGCTCTCGAGCACAATAGCGCCCGCGGTACTCTTATCCAACGCACGATAAAAAATCTCGAGAATAGGGACGCCCGTTGCCGAAGCGCTGATATCAGCAAAGTCGCCTACGATGGAGAAGAAGATGGCGACGGAGAAGAACCAGCTTGTTACGAAGCCGATGGCTACAGTGCCCATGATGGCGATGGGGACCATTTTCTCGGGGCAATGGATTTCCTCGGCGAGATGCGTGGCGCAGTCTAGACAGGCAAAGGCCCAGTTTGTATTTACGAGGCCGACGATGAAGGCGATGCCGTTTTCGCTCCAGCCCGTGTTGTTGATGAAGGTGGCGAAGACGAAGCGGGCGTGTTGGTGCGTGGGTGCTACAGCAGGGACGGTGATGAGGATGACGAGGAAGGACACGAGCGAGGTCCAGAGCGTAGTGCTACCGACCGAAGGCAGGATCTTGCCGTAACAGTTGAAGAGGAAGCAGAAGAGGTTCGAGAGTTGGTAGGCTAGGAAGACGTGCCAGGTTTTGATCGTGCTTTAGCATGCACAGTATACTTAGTACTTCCTTCTTTCTATCTCTCTCTCTCTCTCTCTCTCATTCAGACACACACATATACACATATATCTCTTCATCACATGACATTTCATTCACCTCCTCCCCCCCCTCAACATAATCAAGAAAAGAGAACAAGGAAGGGGACGGGATATGGGGAAACAAGGAATATAAAAAAAAATCAAACTTACAACTCAGGATGCCCCAACTGCCAACACCCCACAACCGCCCCCCCAACAGCCAATGCAACAGACGCACTCGTAAACATAGCCCCCCACCACGCCAACCACCCCGTAACATAACTCGCGCCCCTCCTCCACCTCCCCGGCGCCAACACCCCCGCCCAAAAATACTGCCCTCCTGCATTCGGCATCGCACTCGCCAACTCACTTAGACTAACTCCCACCGCCGTCGAAATCAGCGCAATCAGCAAAATCCCGTAGATAACGAGGAGCGGACCGCCAGAATTGATGCCGGTGATGAGGGCGGCCGAGATGCCGAACCAAGAGTTTGTGATTGAGAAGCCGACGCCGAGGACGGACCAGACGGTGTATTTGCGGCGCATGTCCTGCGTGTAGCCCATTGAGGCGAGTTTGAGGGCGTCGGCGTCGACGGAGGTGAGGCTGGGGGGTGATTCTGCGTCGTGGGTGGCGGCAGCGGTGAGAGAGGCATCGTGGGTTAGGACCTCCTTTTGCGTTGGGGCTGGGGGTTTGGTTTCTGGTGAGGCATTGCGTGTCATTCTTTCAAGTGGGGAGTAGTAGCCTAGCAGCTAGATGAAAGAAGGGGGGGGGAGAGAGGGAAGAGTAAGTATGTTTTTAGAAGAAAAAAAAGCCAATGGATCAAGTTGCTACACGATTGTCCTGGTACAGAATGCTTTTATGCATGGTGCCAAGTGCGGGTTCGCGGAAGGGGGATCATTAAAGCTTATATGCCGGCTTGCAGGACGTAAGAACTCATCTTATAGGATGCTTCGGCACTATTATGGAGGGGAAGGGGGGGGAGAGGAACAAACAAGTCGTAGATAAGGAAGTAGCAAATCATCGTCGGTCGAGCTGATAAAAGGAATTATACATTTGTATTGGTTGCCGAGCTGTGCACAGCTTTCGTTCGCGCTTACTATGGTGTGTGGTGAGAGAGTCCAGGTCCCCTACTAGCACGGGACAATAGGGATGGCGTGTAACTTGCGCGAATGCACAAAGAGCTGGGCTATACAAGCAAGGTGAGTTTTTTAACCACGGCTTGATATTAAGCGAACCCTACTTTATGAGCAAAGCTGAAAGCATGGACTACGCGAAGCAGCTGTGAAAGTGGGTCAATGCAATCCTTCGGTCGGGAGACCATGTGTCGTGGTCGTTTATACCATGGTGCTTTTAATGCGCGGGCTGGCTAGTATACTTAGGTCTAGAAGAACAAAGCAACGTGTGGATTGGTGGAAACGCAAAAAGGTTCGAACCAACACACGGGACAGACGGTATCAATGGCCGGGAAAGGGTACTGGTGATGTAAAAGAAATCGAGGTCTGTGTGTCACGTTTGGTCCCCAGCCAAGGGCATTGGCTCTGCGGAATGCGGGGATCGCTCGAAGAAGTAAAATGCCCTGCGACGGGACGAGGCCGGCATCCGAGCGGCAGAGTGACGCGTATCGTGGCACACAGTCAATAAGTTCCCAGGATCTACACAGTATGGACGCGTGAGATCCAGTCAAGTGTACGAGGCGAGCAGAGCGGGTGGGTCTGCGCAATCCATGCTCAGACTTCCCCCCCCCCCCCATGTCTTCGAGAAAATCGTTGGCTGTGAGCACCGTGGGCAGGAGAAGAAGAAACGGTACAAGACGGGAAGCTCTCTTGTCGCACTACAGTTACATTGTGTGTATCTTTAAGTGGAGAGTTTCAGCGGAGCGGTCCGTTACTGTGGCCTTGCGGTAGCTGGCAGGGAAGAAAAGAGGTCAGCCCTATGGCGGCAGTAGTAGTCAGCGTAATCAAAAGACTTGTGGTCCGACACACGCCATACTTCTGTCTCATCAAGCAGTTACCTTGTCTGGGTATGTGCGTTGTTCGAAAAAAAGAAAAAAGCCAGGACCCTGATTTTTGAGTGCTGATAATCTTCATCTGCGTATCCATAGGGCGTTTCGTCATCCCCACAAGCCTCATTCGCCCAACCGTGGCGCTCTTTTGCATTCTCTCAAACACCCTCTTTATAGGTGCACGGCTTCTTGATAAAGTTCCGAACTTGCCGGTGGCGGGAGCGCTCGCACCGGTGGGCTGCCTGTGTTCCCCGTACGTGTACACCGACATGGTATCACCATGTGTACTCGTATTGAAGCAATAGGCCAAGATGATTGCTCCCTCCATTTCAAATGTGTTCATGTAGCCGGGGTTTCCTAGTCGCCTCGAGTCCTCTTTACGTATACATAGGGCTTCACAAAAAGTGATGCATTCGCGGGTGTAACGGAACCTCGAGGGCATTCTTTTGGAATCTGTGATCTAAACGGACCGCAAAAGAAACCTTGCAACAAACCTTGGGCGAGTCGTGCACAAGATTAGAGGTAACGTTACATCCTCAGACCTCGTGTCCCGAGTGTAGTTTAGCAATAGTAGAGTGGTGCGGGTAGAGTAGTCAGAAAGAGTGCGTGTAAGTGGTGTATGTGTGGGATCACTAGTCTTGAGTTTATTGGGGCTACGTTGTGGATTCAAAAGGGTGGTGATGAACAAACCGACTAGAAAAAAAAGGTAACCGCATGATCACAAAAAGTACGGAGAATTCGGTGTTGGGGCAGTGGGCACGTCATCTTCTCCCAGAAAGGCAAGTATGGGGCGACAAAACAGGAAGCAATGCCCAGACCAAACTAGGCTTACAGGGAAGTAGCGGCCCACGAACAAACGGGACACAAGTGAGAAGGTGGAGCGTAGAGTGAATTATCGTACTGCATTCGACCCGATGCCATGGGCAGCGAGAGAGAGGGGGAGAGAGAGAGATCTGATCTAAACAGTACCTGCTAAATGAGACACCAAATGCTAGAGATGTCGAGGGTGACGGCAAAAGGAGATGAGAACAAAGAAAACACCACACCACGCCAATATCCGCGTAAGGACATACAGTCGTCCGACAAGTGCAACTGCATTTCTCTCCAACATTGCGTGCCCACATGATATCGTGCCGCCGCTGCTGCTGTTGCTGCTACTACACTGCTGCTACCGCCATTGTAATGCGAAATTCCGCATCTCGTACACCGGCGCGACCGCTCGCCGAGCGACACCGTGATTACTTTTTTGCCATTATGTGGGTATCCATATCCAGTTACTATGCGCCTTGCGAGGAGTTGACCTGCTACCGAACCGGTAGAAGTATACATGTATTAACGTCTAGCCCAGCTTCTGGTCCTGGGGGTAGTGACCTCCAGGATGGCGGGGCATGCCTTGTTGCGCCATGGGGTACTGGTTTGACTGCTGCTGCTGTTGCTGCAGATAGCTCTGGTAGTGCAGAGCAGCCTCTGGGGTCATGTAGGCTTGGGGCATGGCCTGGTTGTTGGGGGGCATGCGGGGCTGGCCCGGTGGCACTTGAGCGTGGTTGTCCTCGGGCGACTCGACCGTGTCGTTGTCGACACCGTTTGCATCGCCACTTGAGGGCTCTGGGGCATTCAGGCAGGCCTGCGGGCGTGGTTAAGAATGGAATGCGAAAGGGATTGGGTTGAAAGGGGAGGAGAGCAGCCTTACCTGGATGAGGTTCTTGCCCTCGGGCTTGGTGACCAGCGGTTGCAGCTTAGGTGTGGTAAACGTGTAGACAAGACCCGTCTCAGAGACGACGAGCAGTAGAACTTGGGTGCCGGTAAGAACGGACAATTCGTAGGCCTGCGAGGGTTGCCACGGTCAGCAAAAAGAAGGGCTTCCTCTTGGATGCGCGCAGGTTGGGGAGTTGTAGGTGGATGCGTGTGCAGGATGAGTTCGCGCGGCGCGCACAGGGACAACAAAAAAACGGGCGGGGGTTTTTTTTGACGAGACAAACATACCTTCTTCATGATACCAGCCTTGCGCTTGGAAAAGGTGATATGCCGACGCGACTTGTCCTGGATGAACTTGATTTCAATCTTTCTTCGCTCACGGCCGGGCTTGTCGTCGTCGTCGTCATCGTCGTCGGCAGCGGCGCGCGCACGCTTGACGCCGCGGTTCTCCATGCCCAGGGAGCCATTTCCGTCGTCGTGGACAGAGGGCGACGCGTTCTGGTCGTGCTCGGTGATTTCGCTGGCCATGGTGGTTGTCGAGGACGGCAGTGTGATGGTGGTTACCGGCAGTGTTTGGCGGACGAGGGCCCTAAACTGGATGCGGCGGAGTGTGGGGAGTTGGCAGGCGTTCTTGCGTGGTTTGGGCGGGCTTGCAAAATGTTACAGAACGAACTGCAGACAGGTTGAGTTTGGTTAGACTCAAAGGTTGACCTCAATAGGAAAAGGAAGCGCGGCCTGTTAAAAGATCGGGCGCTGGTCCCTATGTGATGGCGCAGCAGGAAATGGCAAGGAAAGGTGCGCGGGGAGGGCACGCTCGGTCGCACGGTGCTGCCGGCGGAAAGCGCTAATTACTCGGCGAGCCGTGCGGCAGGGAGTGGCTGGGGGGGTGTGCCAGCCAGCGTGACCACACTGACCTGCGCGACCGGGGTGCGAGGGGCCAGGCAGGTGCAGCCAGGCGGGCAGGCAGGCAGGTAGGCAGACCAGACCAAGCCAAGGGAAAAGGGAAGGGGAGAGGGCAGGGCAGGGTAGGGGTGACGGTTCGTGACGGAAAGTACGCACCTCGTTGTGTGACTTTTTTTTTTCTTTTTTGTCCTGGTCCTCTTTTTTGCAGTTGCTGGCCGGGCGTGTTGCTTTTCACGCGCGCCGTTGAGGAGATGGAGGTGGTGGTGGTGGATGGGTGTGTGGAGCGAGGGCAACAGTGTAGAATGGGTGGGCGCGTGTGGTTCTCGTGACCCTGCCTTTTCGCTGTGGGGGGGGGAGCTGGGCCGCGGTATGCCAGGCGCGGACACGCAGGGACAGAAAAGAGTGGTGCAGCGTCGAGGTGTTAGGTATAGCCCGCGAGCTGTCTTGAGAAGGAAAGGGACGAACGGGATTGGGAATGAAACGGCGGGAGTGGTCAAGTATTTCTCTGGACGGCTGCTTTGGCTGCTTTGGTGCGGGCAGGCCGTCAACTACCCACTGGCAACTGGGGGCGGATGCCGCTTGAGCGCGACCCTGGTCACTGCTCTGAATCGCAGATCGGAACAGGAATCGCAGTCCTGGTGGCGGGCTGGCTACAAACGCGACCAGCAGCGGCGCAGGCTTCCTGGTGTTGTAGTATCTATACCACCACCATCACGACAACGACCATCGTCGCCATGGCTGCCTCGACGAGTGTTTTTGTCGAGGAGCGGGCATCGGGCAGTACGGGCGTCTGGACCAGCTGGACCTGTCAGGTCGCTTTTGGAGATGAACAGCAACGGCCCTCCCACACAAAAACAGCGCCGCCCGTGAGGCCGAGGGCTGCGCTAGACGCCAGCTTGGGCACGGCCCGGGACTTGCAACGCCCGTCATTGGCTGCATCGGCGCGCTAGTCCCGCTCAAGTCAGATTGACGGTCAACTGGTGAATGTCGGTTGCCCACCCTCGGGTCGGCCTATACTTGCAAGACACTCACAGACACACGACGCACGGCTTACTCACCCAACTACGCTGCACTCGCTGGCTAGGGCGTGTATGAGAGAGAGTGTCGCTGTCAGGACTAAGTAAGTAGCAAAGGGCCCGTTGGCCTTGGATTTAGCATTAGCACCACGGCCGGCCTATGTACACTACTACTTATCCACGCCCATATGCATGCCACCTACCTACTGCTACCCAAGTGCCCCCCCTCCCGAATGGCCCATGGGCAGCCCTTGTGCATGCAGACCCATCCATCATCCATCGCCTCCCTAGACAACGACAGCTGCCACTGACTGCCACGGTGGCCGACACTTTGCTTGGTCCAGTCCAACGTCCCGCGGCGGCCCTGTGTTTGGACGGTGCAGGTGCTTGGTGGGCCCCCCCCGACTGGGAAGCCGCCGCCTGCATCGCTGGGCAAGCACCACCCTTAGCCTCCTTCCCCGTGCGGTCTCGTTTCGCCAGCTGCCCGGTCTAGCCTTCCTCGCCTGCTGAGCGCCTTCCCTCGCCCTTGCCCTCGCTGCACTGTTGGTGGCGCCTGCCGCCTGCACATTTCCCACCCGCCAGCCCTCCAACAAGCCATCCGTCGTCCACTTTATTTTACTTTGCTTTGCTTCACTCTTACTACTCACTTACCCACGTGACCTCCCCCATCACCACTGCCGCCCATCACCACTGCCGCCCATCACCATTCTCCATGTCCTCCATATACTTCATACATACGCAAACCCTCATGTCGCATCCCTCACCTCACTCTCTCCATAAGTCCTCTGCTTGCTCCACCTCCCCTTCAGTGGCCGCACCGACGTCGCAAGCGCCAAAACATCGAACCACAATGCCCGTTGTGGCGTCCTCATTGGCCCCACGCTCTTGCTTCCAACACTACTGAAACCTCACACGCATCGTCATGTCTGCAAACTGCAACACAACCCCTCGCAGAGCCTCTTAACGCTGAGCCCTTAACACCCCTAATGCCGTGACTTGGTCTTTTTTCTGTTTTGTGACGCCACTTTTTTGCTGCTTGCGTGTGCTTTGCTGGTCGTGCTCTCTTTCCCTTCTTCTCCTTCTCCTTCTTCCTCTTACATCTAATCTTCCTTTAACCCGTCACTCACTCACTCGCTCGACGCAGTGGTTACCCATCACCGAGTACGCCGGACGAACTCTGTTCCATTCTCTGTTCCTATTTTTTCTTCTTCTTTTTTTTTGTTACTTTTGAAGTCTCTGCCAACTTTCAAATCCACTCACTCTTAACCGTATCCAACCGCCAAGATGCCGACCAAGCTGATGATGACATTTGTGGGCATGGACTTGCTCTTTGCTGGCTGTGGAGGGTTGTTGCTGGGCTTCTCCCTCATCTCGGAGCAATCGATGCGTGCCAGTCCTACTGTCGATAATGTCACTAAGAACTTGCTGCTTGGACAGTGTCCCTTGACAGGTACGATGACGGCTCCTAGTGAACACCACTGTGACATTTTGATATACACAATCTATCAATCTTGAAACTATCACTACAACGACATGAACTAACAATGTATTCTAGCTGGTGTCGTCAACGCCATCTTCGTCTTCGTCACCTTCCTCCTCTCCCTCCCAGGTCTCTTCCTCCCCAACAACAGAGGCTGGCTCCGTATCCAAGGCTGGCTCGTCGTCGTCTGCGCTACCTTTACTCTCGGCCTCGGTGTCGCCATCTGGGTTGAGACTCTCGAGACGCGTAGGAACCTCAGTGCCCTCTGGGGAGGCGAGTCTCCTCTTATCCAGTCTCTGTTGCAGCAACGTGTAAGTTCTTCATTAGCCCCCCTACTTAATTGCAAAGGCATACAAGTGTTTTATCAAGTTTGACTAACGTCAAATAAGTTCGACTGCTGCGGCTACGTAAACTCAACCACCCCACCCTTCGTCCAAGACAGCACCTGCCAAAACACGCTCGTCGCCGCGCAAAAGGGCGGCTGCATCGGCAAATTCTCCTCTTTCGCAAACAAGTACCTCGATCAGATCTTCACCGCTGCCTTTGGTATCGTCGGTGTCGACGTCATTCTTGTCCTGTGCATTGCCATGGTGCTCAAGTACCGTATGGAGCAGGAGCGCTACAGGCACATTGATGAGAAGAATGGCTTTGGTGGATTGTAGGGTGGTAATGGTGAGAGTGGGGAAGTAGAAGGGGGTTGAGAAAGAGAAGCAGAGGGGTGATGGGGTGGGGGAAGAGAAGGAAGATGAAGCAGTGTGAGAAGGGTATCTGATCATTCCTTCTTATTCTTCTTTTTCCTTCTCACTCTTAACCCTTTCAGTCCTCCCTTTTTTTTCCCTTCTCTCTTCCTTCCAGATGTTGTAAATGGTGCTCAGCAAGTGGAGGACAAGAAGAAGAAAGTATTAATTAAAAAAAAAACAGTGTCTCAGCAGCGCTGAACAAAAAACTCTGGCGGTTTTAAGTATCATACTCTTCGTTTCTTTTCTTCGTCTTTTTTTCACAAAAAACGTCACTGGGTTGTCCTCTTTGTTCTTTTTTCTTTCTTTCCATATAGATATACTGGAAGCTACGTAGCGGATCCTCCTTTTTTTCAATGTACATAAAAGGCTGAGAATCAGAGTTTTGGTTTTTTTTATAATGTTTGCAATATGTGTGTCTTTTGATTGAAAAAGTGGGGTTTACTCTGGACACACCGAAATAGATGTGTATAATTGTTAATCTTTTTTTTATAAGCATAAAGGGAAGAAAAAAAGAGATATTGTACTCTCGTTTTTTTTCTCCTCCTCTTCTTTCTTTCTCTGCATTTATTCTTCTTCTTCTTTGCTAAGTAATGCGTACACACGAAAAAAAAATATCATGTCGCCCATTTTCATGCCATAATCTCTAGTAAATACTGAATCTTTATAAGTTTTCTTGTTCTCTTTTTCTCTCTCTCTCTCTCTCTCTCTCTCTCTCTCTCTCTCTCTCTCCCCAATTTCAGAACCTATATATTAACAAAAAAATTATTACATATTTTTAGATGCCACTTCGTAGAACGAGTTTTGCGGAGAAAAACATCAGAATATAGTATCATTCTATTTTCAAAAACGTTATATGTTTTTGCTTAAGAAAGTTTGGTGTAATGCTACTCATATGCGTTTGCAAGGAGAAAATCACGAAAGAAGAACGGAATATGATAGACTCCAGACCTTTTTTTTTTGCCGTCAATAACATCACCGTATTTTACAATGTTCGTCTCTCTCTCTCTCTCTCTCTTTATTTTTCTGAATAGTCTTGTTCATTTGCAATTCAAACAGATAAACTACCTATCAAACACCCACCAATAATACATACAAAACCACCCTCACACAAGCCATCCCCATTTCACACGTCACCGCCCAACCAAACCCCTTCAACATCTCTAGTCCAAAACGTCCGTCATTCTCACTTTCAAAACCCGGACAAGTCATCTCGGAGAGATGGTAGTAGTGTGTCACAAAAGTCCGCGTGTCGGTACCCGAACACTTCAGCCTCCTACCCTTGTCTCCAATATATCCCGGCCGCTCGCCGCACGCCTCGACGCCTCACCTCCCCCCCACACACGCACACACAGACATGCCGTTATTCCCTGGACGCGAAAAAAGAACCGTGCGTGTAGACCCAAGAAAGAAACCCAAGAAAAATTCACATGCTTGTATCTTATTACAGGGCTGTTAATCCAACGATAATAGCGGGGAGACGGGGGAGAGCATAATCAAATAGTTTTAAGGACAACAGGAATACAAAGTGGCATTATGGGACTTTCCCCACGTGATGGAAATTGGTGTCAATGCAAACAAGCGTGGTTTAGTTTTTTTTTCAGGGTACAACGGGAACTAAGCAACGCAAACCCCCCACCCACGACGATTGAACCAGCACTTAGCTTGCATGAACAAGGCCGCCGTCTCGCAACAAGCCCCATGCAGCGTGACAGGAGACAGGCGACGGGCGACAGGCGGACAGGACGAGCTTGAACATTTTTGGGAGGTGAGGACTAGAGGTGCATGTGCGAGGGCAAAGTGGGGTTTCATCTGCCCTGTCTTGCAGATATTGGCTGCCGTGGCTTGGACGCGACCAAGCGAAGGGGTCAAACGTTTGAAGAGATTCCTTTTCAGGCAGCGGTTGGAGCCTCGTCTCTCTTTCTAGACCGCCTTGGCAATTTCGCTCAAAGGAAATCACGGCTTGCGTGCATGAAATGAGCGTCGAAAATCGTTGCAACTTTTGATGAGGGTGGCTCGGGCGACGCGGGGATGTGCGACACGTACCTGCTCCTGCAGATCCCCCTGAGAGCGTTGCGTGGAACCCAACCATGCCAAGCACTGAGCCGACGACGGTGGGAATTGCTTCTGATTGAGGGGTGCAGGGGTTGCTGCCATCATGGCGCAACTTGTGTGAACGAGGTTTGATTGTTGGTCATGGCTGACGGCATGCTTTGGGAACGTGGGGTCTGGGAGTAGCATCCGAACATCGAGCTATGTTCAAGTCTGCGCAGCATCGACCAAGTCAAGATCAGACTCTTCATTCTGCTTGAAGATGCCGCGCGAGGGTGCAGATGGCGATGACTTGTGTGTCTTTTTGAAGAACTTGCTGAGCCGGAGCTGGCTGTCTTCCTCGTCATTCCCAAAAACGTCGTGAATCTTCTTGCCGCCTATTCGCGACGCATGTTCCAATCGTGCGCACATTCGCTCTACAGAGTTTTTGGTTTCTAGAATCGCAATGTCCACCACCGCGCCAGCTTCGACAATAGAATTGCCTAGAAGCTTGATCTGCTGCGCAAGTGCATCGATCTGCTCGTTAAACTGCCTAACCTCTGATGAAGCCGGCACTGGAGCTTGAATTGGGGAAGAGCCTGCTTCGGACGGTGCTGAACTTGACAACGGCTGGTACGGCACAGCCAGGAGCCCTGGTCCAATGGCGATATCGAGAAGGGCCAGCCGGGCGGCGAGGCGGCCATAGTCAGTACTCTTATTTATGAAGAAGTCGGGTGAATTTGCAACGTGGTCAAGTACAAGGTTATGTGCCGTATGATCTGCAAGAGACGTGCTGACTGGTGTTGGGTAAAGCAGGAACGAGAGAGCCAGATGGCGCTGGAGGTATGCGGTCAATGGGCACTTTGCTGGAAGGGCGCAGGTCAAGTTTCTCTGTAATACAGGATGGGTGATTTTGGTTAGTAGCTGGGGCATGATTGTGTTGAGCTGGGAGGCGATTAGAAAGGGTACATCGTCTTGTGGAGGAGGGCCTCCTACGCCTGATATTAGCTTGTTGTTGTCGGTGAAATTGCAAATAATGGCTTCCATGGAGTCTTGTACAGCATACAGAACGTCAAAGTCTGCGGTAACACGGGTATCCAAGCATACGTGACATAGTAGATATAATGCATGGCTGCGAGTGGCTGTTTTCAACCTGTGGATGTCAACGACGGTGTTTTTTGTCAGAATCTCTTGTGCTTACCATGGCGCGGCTCGAGTAAGCAGTCTAGTGATTGGTTTCAAAAATGGCGGAATAAACGTTTTGATTTCAGATTGCGAGACAGATTGCGGAAGCAGCTGAGTATTCGACTCGAGTTGTGTGATGTTGGTGCCTATGCTTTTGAATATAGCGTCGAGTCTTTGTGAGTCGAGCAGGTCATGGAGATGGGCATGGTGAGCCTGGTGAATGTTAGAAGTTGTTTTGCATTGAACATGGGTGAGACGCCACCTCGAGGATTTCAAGGTACTTGCAATTAAGCGCCTCATTTTGGTTATAGCAAACTGCAAGGATTAATAGAGGAAAAGTAATAATGAGGCGGTGCGCGTACTTTGATCAATCATCCATGAGGCCAACTCTTTGGGAAGCTCTTGGATACGGAACACGTGCTGTGCAAAGCCGGTCATGAATGCCTGGTCTCTGGTGTCGGGCCGCTGGAAGTTTGAAGCCCAGCGATGCTGGGGAAGGACATTGATGGGAAACTTGGTCTGCATAGGGATCGTGTCTACGTCATGTTCAAAAAAGTAAAAGACGGTTTCCATTTGCGTAGCGTTTGTTCTTTGCATGGCTTGGAGGAGCCGATGGGCTTTGTGCGGGTCATCATCGTCATCTTGCACGGCCTGACCGAGTGTTTCCTCGTTGATGGTGATTCGCATAGTCACTGGCTCTTCCACAGCCTTGTTGAGCACGGCTTTGTGCTCCTGGATCTTGCGCTCAGTCTCGAGATTCTTCTGGGCCGTCTGTACTAGGGTGTCGAACTTTTTCTTATCGTCCCTGGCCTTCTTGGTGGGTATGCGTAGTCCGTCTTCATCGTTGTCGGAGGTGCGCTTGTATCGGGTGGTGATTGTGGCCGTCTTTGGGGGGTTGGGCTTTGGGGCAGTGACGCCAAAGTCGAGATCGGGGAGGGAGTCATCATCGGAGTCTGAATTGAGCACGACCTCTGTGCCATTGGAGGTAATGCGCCTGCTGGTGGTGGGTGGGACTGGCGCTGTCTGCAATGGTGCGGGGGGGTGTATATTTGTTTGCGGCGGGGCAGGGGAGAAGAAGTCACGGATGCTTCTCTTGTGCGGCTTCATGACTTCATGGCTTGTGGGGTTATATGTGGTGGCTGGTGGTGTATGGCTTCATGGCGGGGTGCAGTCGAGAGGCGGCGTCACGCGTCTGGCGGGCAGCAAGGTCTGGCACGGTATCACGTGATGAATCTTACTAAGAAAAGAAAGTATACCACGATAGACGTCGGGGGCGGTGGGCGCTTTCGACCGAGCCCGAGATACTAACCCGATGTGGGCATTGACGACATAGAGTGGCCGGGCTGGCGCCTCAGCCGGCATCCGTGCCAGTATGCTCGCTGTTTGGCGCACACATGGTTTGGCAGCTAACGTCGCAGGCTGTCTGTGTTCCGGGTGGGTGGGCTGGGCTGGGGCTGAAAACAAGGCTGTTTGGAGGGGTTTGGCTGATTACGGGATGCTACAGAGGGAGTGTGTGTATGTGCTATTTGTGGAGCGGTGCAACGGCGAGGGTGATGGCATGGAGCATAGCAACGAGGGCAGAGCAGCAGCACAGACGGACTCGGACCCGACCATCTCCCGCCTCATCCAGATGCAGAGCCTCGAGTGGAGTCGGGGAACAGAAGGGACAAATAAAGGGCGAAAAATGACGCGCGACGAGGTGGCTGTCCCCGTCAGCCAACCAGGCCGGTGCTGACTGAGACGGCGCATGCTGATGGCATGGCTGACTTTTGGTCCACGGATCTCTGCGTCTGTATGGTGCATGTCAATATTGCACATTGATAATGCAGATTCCGCACAGCCGTGGGCTTACTAGAAACCATGTCGGCGGCGTGTACTAAGTTAAGTACAGATGCGACAAATCCTATTCTGGCCATCTGGCAAAGACGGGCCACGCGTCACCAAATGCCATGGCCTGCCGCCCGTCGTCGGTACGCGTGCTTCGGACGGTCAGGTCGCAGGGCGGACCTCCGGAAACAAGAGGTGACCTAGCGCCGCAGCATCTTGGGCGAGCCCGTAGCGGCCGGCCGAGCAAAAAGAGGATGAGGCGTGTGCTTTGCCTGCCTACCCGCATCGCTGCCAGTGCCAGTGCCAGTGGAGCTGCTGTCGCTGGTGCTGAAGTAGTATGTAAGCAATCAGCAAAGCAAAAGCCCAAAGCAAAGGACACACCCGCCAGGACAAGCCAAGCCAGCGCAAAGCAACGCACCCCGTCAAGGGTCTGGCAAAGCAACAATAACGTACTTGCGCCCTCTGCCCCCGTTTCCCCTCCTGCTTGCTTGCTTGCTTGCTTGCCCTGCGTCTTACCAGTCGCTGCCATCATCGTCGCCGTCACCGTCGTCGCCATTGCACCGTATTGAATCATTCCCATTGCGGCACAGCCGCATAATCGCTCTCCGGCTGCGCGCCGCGCCCAGCCTAAACTACCGTTTGGTCTTGTAACCGCTGTTTCTCGTCCGCCGGCTTCTAATATCCGCGCCGTCAACCACCCATCTGTTCTCACCCTCCGCCACAACAACAACAACCACTACACCTACCACAACCACCCGATCGCCCTCGCCCTCCCCGCCACCACATGTACTGAACCTATCGTCACGCCCACCTCCCGTGCACAGCTCGAATTGGCTTGCACCACCGCGTAGAGCCTTTCTGGCTCAGGCTGCCGCCTCCCCTGCCGTTCCGCAGCTCCCCCGACGACAATCACCATGACGCTGCAAAACGAGCCCGACGAGACAGAGGTCTCGCACCCCCAGAAGCGCATCCGATGTGAGTCGCCTGCCTGCTCTTGAACCCGCTGCTTACCGCCTGCCTGCCTGCGACTTGTGCTGACACTGCTTGTAGGGGCCACACATCGCGCGACGGGCACAAAAGCCGCCATCAAGCGAAACTCTCTCAAGGAACGCCTGCACCGGCGCATAGGCTCGGGAGGAGAGAAGCGATATTCGCTCGGCAAGGAAGACGGTTCCCAGCACGGCGACCAGTCGGTCGAGGGTTCAGATGATGTCGAGCCCGAAGTGGACGAGAACGAAGGAGGTCGCAAAGTCTACTTCAACGTACCCTTGCCCCAGAGTGCGCGCGACGAAGAAGGCCACCCCCTCGAATCGTACGCTCGCAACAAGATAAGAACCGCCAAATACACGCCTCTCAGTTTCATACCAAAGAATCTGTGGTTCCAGTTCCACAACATTGCCAATGTCTACTTCTTGTTCATCATCATTCTCGGTGTATGTTTTTGCCCGCCCGCCCCTTCCGCCCCTTCCGCCCACCCATCTCTCCCCCAAAACTGACTCCAACCCCTTTAGATCTTCTCCATTTTCGGTGCCTCGAACCCGGCACTTAACGCAGTGCCCCTCATTGTCATTCTCGTCGTAACTGCCATCAAGGATGCCGTTGAGGATTGGCGGAGAACCGTCCTCGACATGGAGCTGAACAACGCTCCGGTCCACCGACTTGTCGACTTTAACAATGTTAACACGGCCGAAGACTCGATATCGCTATGGCGCAGGATCAAGAAGGCGACATCAAAGAGCATAGTCACAACCTGGCGGCTTCTCAAGGGTGTTAAAGGTGGAAAGGGAAAGCAGGGCAGCGATAGGGCCGTCGACGTTACCCGGCCTTCAGTCGACACTCGGCGAGCCTCGGTCATGTCGCATACTGAATCATACCTAGGAAACGAAGGCGACATTCAGATGACACCAGTCCCTTCACCTCTGCCTGGACAGTCCCCTACCCAGTCCCCATCCTGGCCGCTAGGACCCGGAGAGAACGACAAGATTCGCGGCGCTGACTCGAAACCCGAGATCACCCAGAAGTTTTGGGGAAGCGTCTTGAATCCTTACAAGTCTGTCCCCGATAAAGCCCGCTTCAAGAAGGACGCGTGGAAGAACGTCCAGGTTGGCGACTTTGTGCGTCTATACAACAACGAAGAAATCCCCGCCGACGTCATTGTCCTTTCCACATCTTCCGAGGATGGCGCCTGTTATGTCGAAACTAAGAATCTGGACGGCGAAACGAACCTCAAGGTCCGCAGCGCACTGCACTGTACCCGTGATGTACGACACGCTCGACACTGCGAACGCGCCGAATTCGTCATTGAGAGCGAAGGCCCCCACTCGAACCTCTATTCGTACAGCGCAGCCATCCGGTGGCAGCAACACAACACAAAGGACCCCGAGGCGCAACCCTATGAAATGGTCGAGCCTATTTCCATCAACAATCTGGTCCTCCGTGGATGTCAATTGCGAAACACTGAGTGGATTCTGGGAGTAGTCATCTTCACTGGTGACGAGAGCAAGATCATGATCAACTCTGGAATCACACCTAGCAAGCGAGCCCGCATCTCAAAAGAACTTAATTGGAACGTCGTGTACAACTTCTTCATCTTGGCCGCCATGTGTCTGGTGTCTGGAATTGTGCTGGGAGTTTCGTGGGCTCGAAATGACACTTCGCACTCCGTCTTCGAGTATGGCTCATACGGAGGCGCCCCTGCCACTGACGGTGTCATCGCCTTCTGGGCTGGTGTGATTCTCTTCCAAAACTTGGTCCCTATTTCACTCTACATTACGTTGGAAATCATCCGAACACTCCAGGCCCTCTTCATCTACAGCGACATCAACATGTATTACGAAAAGCTCGACTACCCGTGTACCCCGAAGTCCTGGAACATCTCCGATGATGTTGGTCAAATCGAATACATTTTCTCGGACAAGACCGGAACTCTTACTCAGAACGTCATGGAGTTCAAGAAGGCAACCATCAACGGTGTTCCCTATGGAGAAGCATACACCGAAGCCCAAGCCGGAATGCAGCGAAGACAAGGCATCAACGTCGAGGTTGAAGGTGCAAAGGCCCGTGATCAGATCGCAAGGGATCGTGCACGTATGCTCGAGGGCATCCGGAAGATGCACGATAATCCTTATCTGTGGGACGACGACCTGACTTTTGTTGCGCCCGACTTCATCGATGACCTACGCGGAGATGCCGGAATGGAACAGAAGCGGGCCAATGAGGAGTTCATGCTTGCTTTGGCTCTTTGCCACACTGTTGTTACCGAACGCACCCCCGGCGACCCACCCAAGATCGAGTTCAAGGCCCAATCACCCGATGAAGCTGCACTTGTTGCTACAGCTCGTGATGTTGGATTCACATTTGTCGGCCGCGAAGACGACAACCTAATTTTGAACATCTTAGGACAAGAGCGCAGGTACCAGGTTCTCAACACTCTCGAATTCAACTCCAGCAGGAAGCGCATGAGCGCAATCATCAGGATGCCCGATGGCAAGATCATCCTCTTCTGCAAGGGTGCTGACAGCATGATTTACTCAAGATTGATCCCCAATGAGCAAAGACAGCTTCGCGCCGATACTGGAGAGCACCTGGAAATGTTTGCACGAGAGGGACTGCGAACACTTTGTATTGCTCAGAGAGAAATCTCTGAAGAGGAGTACCAAGAGTGGAGCAAGGACTACGATGTTGCTGCCAACGCCATCCAGGGACGTGAGGACAAGTTGGAAGAAGTGTCTGATCGCATCGAAAATAACCTTTGGCTACTAGGAGGAACCGCCATTGAGGATCGACTTCAGGACGGTGTACCAGAGTCCATCTCGCTTCTCGGTCAGGCAGGTATCAAGCTCTGGGTCCTGACTGGTGACAAGGTAGAGACGGCCATCAACATTGGTTTCTCGTGCAACCTGCTCGACAACGACATGGATCTC
The DNA here is from genome assembly GCF_000527765.1 of Bipolaris victoriae FI3. Classification (NCBI taxonomy): domain Eukaryota; kingdom Fungi; phylum Ascomycota; class Dothideomycetes; order Pleosporales; family Pleosporaceae; genus Bipolaris; species Bipolaris victoriae. The sequence continues at coordinate 120,106 of NW_014575374.1, forward strand.
ATTATTCTCAAGGTCACAGATGATACCATTGCATCCGTGGAAGCTCAGCTCGACGAAAAACTCAAAATCTTTGGTCTCGAGGGTTCCGAGGAGGAGCTGGCTGCCGCTCAAAATGACCACGAACCACCTCCACCCACGCATGCCATTATCATCGATGGAGACACACTCAAGCTGGCTTTGGACGAGTCTGTCAAGAGAAAGTTCCTCTTGCTCTGCAGGAGATGTCGATCTGTCCTGTGCTGCAGAGTCAGTCCCAGTCAAAAGGCAGCTGTTGTCAACATGGTCAAGACCGGACTTGACTGCCTTACCCTTGCCATTGGAGACGGTGCCAACGATGTTGCCATGATTCAAGAGGCACATGTTGGTGTCGGTATCGCCGGTGTTGAGGGTCGCGCGGCTGTCATGTCTTCGGATTACGCGATTGGTCAATTCCGCTTCTTGACTCGCCTGGTGCTTGTTCATGGCAGATGGTCGTACCGCAGACTTGCGGAGACCATTGCCAACTTTTTCTACAAAGTGAGCCATTTTTCATAATTGCCAACTTGTTTATACTAATATGCAATAGAACATTGTTTGGACCTTTGCCCTCTTCTGGTACCAGATTTACACCAACTTTGACAGCCAGTATATTTTCGACTACACATACATCATCTTCTTCAACTTGGCGTTTACGTCACTCCCTGTTATTGTCATGGGTGTTTTGGACCAGGATGTCGATGACAAGGTGTCTCTGGCTGTTCCACAACTATATCGCCGCGGTATTGAGCGCAAGGAGTGGACGCAACCAAAGTTTTGGTACGTGTGATGCTCCAGAATTACTTGAAAATTTCTAACATATTTGTAGGGCGTACATGGTTGATGGTATCTATCAATCTGCCATTGCTTTCTTCTTCCTCTATGAGATATTCGAGCCCGCAACTTTTGCGACCTCGAACGGCTTGGACATTGCCGAGTACCGACGCATGGGTATCTATGCCGCTACTACTGCCGTCTGTGCCGCCAACATTTACGTTCTGTACAACACTTACCGATGGGATTGGTTAATGGTCCTCATCGTCATCATCAGTACCCTCTTCATCTGGCTCTGGACTGGCGCCTACACCTCCTTTACTTCCAGTCAACAGTTCTACAAGGCCGGAGCCGAAGTCTACGGAAACCTCAATTTCTGGGCATACGTTCTGTGTGCTACCATGGCTTGTTTGCTTCCCCGTTTCATCTTCAAAGCCACGCAGAAGATGTACTTTCCGTTGGATGCCGACATTATTCGAGAGCAAGTCAAGCAAGGCAAATTTGACTATCTTAAAGAATCCACTTCATTCATTCCTCCACCGCCAGAGAAGTTTGCTTCTTCACCAGATTCGAGCATCCCAGAAGCCGATGCTTCCAAGTATACGGCTGCAAACGCTACTCCTACTGACGAAGATGTACGACCAATATACCCCCCTTCGGTTGCGCCCACAGCCACGACGCATAACCCGAGAAGCCAAAATGGAAGCAATAGCACCGACTATACCTTCCGTCGCTCCATGGAAGGCCTCCCACCAGCACCCACTTCAGACGCTCCTCCCATCAACACCCGCATGTCGACTGAATGTCGTGTGCGACCGAGCTACGACCGTGCGCGCATGTCGATGGACCGTGTTCGCCCTAGTTTCGAGCAGAGCAACGATTTTACGTCAGCAGCTATGCTGACGCGACTCGAGTCGTCGCATAGCCGAAACAGCATCCAGGGCAACCGGGCCAGCTACCAGGTCGCAGATGGTGCCAACGCACAACCGGCCGTCATGAGCCGGTTACGCAACGCCATACGAAGAGCAACGATTACGCGCGAAGAGCTGCCCGAGCATCTCCGACAACATCAGCAACAACAATCAAACGGCGAGGATGTACCAGACGTACCGCCGGTACCCAAATCGCCAGTGCCTAAGTCGCCTCCTGCGAGCCCGCCCAGGTAGTCCCTGTGGCGGTTGGTTGTTTTGAAACGAAAACCGCGCACGCGGGAGGGGGGTTTGGGTTAGGACTAATAAAATGTTAATGTTTTGTGCTTGGCTTCTTTGAAAAGGGTCTTTTTTTGAACAGACAAGAAGAAAGAAAGAAATTAAAGCGATACAAAGGGAAATGAATGAATTGCATAGCGTTGCGGGGGGAGGGGAAACCTTGCCAGTCTTTTTTTTTTTTTCAAACTTCTGTTTTTTGATTTTTCGTTTCCCCCTCCCCCTCACCCAGTCTCCCATTCTTGTTTTGAGAATTTTTATTATTTTTGCTCTACCGTTTTGTCCTTTTATCTTTTTGTCCCTCCTTTTTTCCATCACCTGCCCTTCCTATCTGTTTCGCGCACTCGTATACCTTTTGTTTTTATTTTACCATTCGTTGCCACTTTTTTTATTGATGAAAGGAACTCTCATCCTACGACTCTGGTGTTATTTTCCTTTTGTGTAAATACATCCACTTCTCTTTTTTTTCTGCTTCTGTTTTTTTTGGATGGGTCCTTGGATTTACTCTGAATCCCCTTGGGTTCTCGACCCTTCTTCGTTAAAAGGAGGGATGGGTTGATATGGGAATGTCGTACGTGGCGATGAAAGAGGAAGGGGAAGGGACACGGTGAGAATGCGATATGAAGGGGTGGTTAGTCGTATATATACATATACACATATATTGGATTTTAGTACCCATGGAAATACCAGAGTCTGTCATTTGAATGGTTTTGTTGAAGACTGAGGTGATGATGTGTCTTTGTTGTATGTTTATTGCGGGTATCTGTGAGGAGCGTTACTACTTTGTGTACAGCGCCAGTGTATACGCATGACGAGAGAGTGAAACAGTTTCTTCCAACTCTTGATCACAGTATCATCTTCGTCTCACTTCTCACCTACACATCCAACGTTTCGAGATCAATCTCACTCTACCTCTAACCTCAACGCATCATATTGCACATACACCGCCTCAGGCAACACCGCACTCTCATTCCCCGTCGCATTATACGGCAGTGCCAACACAATCTCATTCTCCCCTTCCTTCAGTAAATCCCCCGAAAACACGAATTTGTGCGCCAAATGATAGCACGAGACTGCCGAACGCACAGCGCAGGATGAAGACTGGTAGTACCTGTATCCCACAATATTAGCTTTTACTTCCTCTTACACCGACAACCACACCATCTTCATTATCGATCTTGGAGTGGGGGAAAAGAAAAAGAAAAAGGGGGGGGGAGGGGGATAACATACGGAATAACCCAATCCTCCAGCACCTCCCCATTCACCATCACCCTAAGCGGAAGATTCGCCCATCTCTCCCCAGTATCTAGATCCGTATTCCCCGCCGCCGTCTTCGCACCCGCCAGTTGCACCGTGAACGTTGCTTTTCCGCTCTCCTTCACATCGCCCTCTTCTACATCAAACCGTATACTCCAATCGTACACGTGATCCGGCACAGGTACCGGTCGCAGGCTATTCGCTTTACCGCCGAACACAGCCCAGTGGACGTAATTGAGCGCTTGGGCTGGATCGTCTTTGCCGACGCGAAAGTGGATGCCGGTGGGGAAATCGCGGATGAAATCGTATGCCGCCCAGTAGAGTCTGTATTCTTCTGTGAGGAGGGGGTGGGTAGGAGAGGGTGCGGTGCCGTGGAGGAATTCGCCCGAGGATTTATCGGGAGTGCCGATGCGGAAGAGTTCTTTGCCTGCGGATTCTGGCGTCCAGGTTATGTTTAAGGAGGTGGTTTGGGAAGCGGAGATGAGGAGGGAGTCGTGGGTGTAGTCGCCGAAGATGGAGGAGGCGGAGAGGGTTAGGCGGTAGGATCCTGGTTTTACCCGGGGAATGGAAATGGTGCCGGTAGAGGGGATGGGCGTCCAGTATTGGTATGCGGTGCTGTTTGCGGCGTTGTCTTGGTAGTTGTGACCGGTGGTGGTGAGGATAGCGATGGGGTTTTGGGCGCCGGTGGGGAGAGCGATGTTTGCTGAGAAAGTACCGCGGGCAGATGAAGTAATGAGATTCGGGACGTGGGCGGCGATGGAGTCGTAGAAGGGGGCGTTCCAATCTGGACGCTGACCGTACTGTTCTGCATCTTTACGCAGTTCAGATAGCGTGCCGCCGGTGTTGAAGTGGAAGTATTGCGGGCCGAATGTGCGGTCGAAGCCGTTGGTTATGTTGGGGGTTTGGGCGCCGTGATGGTTGGAGACCATGTAGTTGTAGACAATTCCGTCGACGACGAGATCTGAGTGTGTGGGACCGCCGAAGTAGGTTTCGACAGTGTTGTGGACGAGCCAGGCGCCGTAGGTGGTGCCGTTTGTGGTGCGGCCATCGGCGTACATGCCGTGGGCGAGGTGGTTGCGCCAGCTATCTTGGAAGGTGTACTTGGTGAAGTAGTCTCCTACACCCTTTACGTATGGGTCATCTTTGTTGACGAGCTGCCAGGTGGCGTCTTGAACGACTACTTGTCCGTTTTGATCTGGACGTGGTGCGGAAAACTTGTCGTTGGTGATGAAGTGGGTGAAAAGTGGAGGGTCATGGTTGGGTCTGAATAGAGTCCGGAACTCCTGCAGGTTCCGCAGAAATGGCGTAGTCTCGTTGTGGTATACTATTCGGCTGAACGTGTGGAGTCCCGTCTCGCCTTCTCTCAGGAACCAGTATTGCTCAAGCCGTTGACCGGTAGGCGCATAGGTTTCTCCCATGCTAATACCGCCATATGGAGTGCCTGTCGAGTCGGTGCCGTTGAATAGTTGATAATGAACATCCTTACCACGACCAGGCGTCCAGAAGCCACTTGGAGTACTGTTTGAAGTGGAATGGTCAGCTCATCATATCTGTGCTCTTCGAGTATGATTTTCACCAACCAGTAGCAATCAAGATAAGGTCCAACACCAGTGTTACCAGATTCCGTTCCAAGAAGGTTTTGGCCGTCAAGTGTCAAAACATTGATATACCCTTTGGATTTGCTAACCGATGCAACCAGCCGGTTGTTAGCAATAGTGAGACTCTGATTGTTTTGACTGGCTTTCAGAAAGGCCCATGTATTGGTACAGAATAGAAGCGTCGCTGTGACCGTAATGGCACGCATGATGAATGCTTAGCGATGCGACAAAGACGTCTTGGCTCGATGGTGTTCTTATTTCCATTGTTTATAACCAAACATCCGGGAAAATTAATATAGAATGACGGGTGGACTAGTCGGAATCTAGGGTAAAGGAGGAGTCCGGGATACGGATAAATACGCTAGTCGGGCCTTCGGTGGGATGTAGGCCGAAAATGGCCACCATTGAAGTTCTTCTACTTGCGTACGGGACAAGTGGTGAACTAGTTCTTGACTAGGCAATGTGGGGCTGGAGATGTAAACTATGTTCCCAGGATGTTACCTGAGAACCTAGACATGCTTTGCGAGAGCCCCGGTAGTGCGTACTTTGCCAGAGGCTTTCGCACGTCACAGTGTGTTAAATTACACAGCATCACCCCAGTCTCTCTCAATATACTACGTTTGGATGTTTCGAAAGAGATTACAAATTTCATCAGATTGTTATACGCTCTAGTGTAGAATCTGAAATTTGAATCATCTGTCAACAGGCCCATATGCTAATGAGGTACAAAACGAAAACAATACTAGCGGTACATCGACTGTGCACCAATCCATCATGTCTCTCGATCTAGCGACTGCGCCAGAATCATAGCATAGCACCGACCTCTCCTCGCAACAAGCTCCCCATGGGTCCCCTGCTCATCTACCCGCCCATTGTGCATTACCAAGGTACAGCCACACCGTTTGGTTGTCGACAATCGATGCGCAACTGCAACACATTCGTCAATCATTGTCAAGTCACACCATATACTGTGCGAATTGAGATGATTCCGAGTCTGCTAGTTTTGGCAGAGTGAGGAAGTTCGAGTCATCAATACCACTACAGGACTGGTTATCAGGATAGAGTGTGAATGATCTTGTCCGCGGCATGGCGTGCTGGAATCGGGAATCAGCAATTGGCAATTTGAGTTTCAGACCAGCAAAGACATGGATCCTCAACAACTCAAGACAATACATCCTCAATTCATTCAGCAGTGATATGCGAATGTTCAGTGGTGGAGATATCATAACCCAAATGTAGTACAGAATGGATCGGTCCAATGAAATCGTGGCTTGGTACGTCATCATCCGGCGCTAGATCGCCATATCTCTCACGTGGCAGCAACACACCGTAAGCTGCGTCTTGACTCTGGACACGCCAGAAGACCTTCATTCTCTTTTTTTTACCCATGGAAATATGAGCTCCTCCCAAGCTGAGAGAGAGCCGTTGCTCTCCCAAGCACCGGCCAAAGTCATAACATTCGAACCTAACGATCCCGAAGACCCGCGCAACTGGCCTGCAGCGCGAAAATGGCTTATGGTTGCCGCGATAATACCTATAGATCTCAGTGTCTCTTGGGGCGCCAGTGGATTCAGTCCCGTCGCGAGTGATTTTGCAAAAGATATGGAGGTGTCTCCCAGCGTCGCATTGCTAGGGCTGAGCATGTACGTGCTTGGACTAGCTTTTGGACCTATGACTCTAGCACCACTCTCAGAGTACTACGGACGCAGACCTGTATACATCGTGTCTTACGGAATATTCCTACTCATGCTTCTGGGAACGACATATGTTGAGACTCTCGAACCTTTCCTTGTCTTGAGATTCTTCTCTGGCTATTTCTCTTCAACAACGATCTCAAATTTCGGCGGAACCATTGCAGATCTCTTCCATCACAACGACACGGGCCCAGCAATGTCCTGGTTTCTCTGGGCAGCCACGGGAGGAAGTCCAACTGGATTTGTGCTCTTTTCTTTCATTGCACAGGGCAGATCATGGCACGATGTGTTTCGGATCATGCTGGCCATCTGCTTCGCGTTTTGGATTATCCTGGTTGTAACTCTGAACTTTTTGGGAGAGACAAGACACAGTGTGATATTGCTAAGAAGGGCGAGAGCGCTGCGCAAAGCAACAGGAGACGATAGCCTAGAGGTACCAGATGCGCTGAAGCAACGAGGACCGAAACAACTGTTCGGCACCGCACTTGCGAGACCATTCCGATTTCTCGGTACTGAAGCCATCGTTCAGTTTGGTGCTCTCTACAATGGCTTTTTATACGGACTTTCATTCCTGTTCAACGGCGCTTTTCATATGATCTTCGGACCAAGTGGCTATGGATTTGACACTATTGGCGTTGGCATCTGCTTTCTTGGGATAGTTGTGGGCATAACGGTCGGCCTCATGACAAACATATTTCAAGAAAGATACTACCAATGGCGTGTCGCTCAAGCCAACGGTCATGATGTCCCAGAAGCACGGGTGCGTTATGCAAAACTGGCCGCTACAGTGCTGCCGATATCCCTTTTGGCTTTTGCATTCACAGCTACACCGCACATCCCCCCGCTATTTGCAGTATTTGCAAGTGCCTTCTGGGGATGGTCCTTCTATACTCTTAGTAAGTTTCTGTCTGTGATTAAAAATGCCCTGATCTCACAATTCATGTGTAGTACTCATGACCCTCACATACACTGAGGATGCTTACAAAACATACTCGGCATCAGCACTTGCTGGGATCGGACTCATCCGAAACCTGGCTGGGGCTGGGTTTCCACTTGTCGGCAGACATCTTTTTCTGAACATCGGCACTAGAAATGCAAGCTTAGTACTGATGGCCATCGCTATCTGCTTAGCGCCTATACCATTCGTACTCGAGGTGCGAGGAGCATCGCTACGCAAGAGAAGCCCCTGGGCAGCTGCGCACGAGGATGAAAATGAAGACGACTAAGATTCAACACCAGACGCCCTGAGCCTTCTGATGTCTAGCCGATTTCAGTTTCGTGCTTCATCTCCCAGAACACAATTGTCGCAGAATGGCAAGGACTTTGAAAGCTGCAAAGAAGATGGCCTGATCTAGGCAGTGGTATCTCAGTTTCAATTCATCAATTGTACGCATGTATCTTGAGTAAAAGCATCCACTTTACCAATGCAGCATGGTGTCATCTATTTAGGCCCGCAACGTGGGCGCCGTTACTCCCGGTCTTGCCGCGCCAACGAGGCCCCAAGATATTATTCTTGTCCAACAGCCTCGCGAGATGTGTGTTTGGTACCTGAAAGCCGCCTGTCATTACTCGGGTCAAGCGCATGGGCCTTTGTTTTGGTGGAGTGTATGGCACGTGACCTGTCTCTACCGCGCTATACTTACACCTTATTGGACTGGACAAAGCATGAAGACAACAAGTACTCGCATAATAATGTTTCAAGCACGACAGAACAGGTTGTTTCGGACGGGGCCGAGCATTTAGCGCGTAGTCCCGTCGAGCGTTACTGGCCAACCAACGTTGTCCCACAGCCGAGCTGCGGGCGCGTAACGCTAGGTCTCGCGCTGGCCCATCTACCCGCCTATCCACCCGCCAAATCCTGCCAGGATATTCTTAGAATCCGTTCTGTACATATGAACGAGGCTCTGCGCTCAACAATGGCATCATCCAACAGCCTCAAGATTCTCTTTCCTTCTGTCATTCCATTAGGTTCTTTTCTTATCATTCTGAGTGTGTTCTGCGAACAACTCATCATATCATTTCTTTGAAAAACTCGCATTCTTTCTTTCGTCAAATCTCAGCATTGCATCGGCGCCAAATTCTCATCTCATTTGAACGATCTCTATATTTTCTCTTTGAAAAGTTCGCTCGATCACACGCAAGCCGTGTTTAATCGAACCACCGTATACCAGGTCTCAATCCGATACACTACAATTCGAACGACTTCGATAGTCCACTTCACATCTTATTCATCACAAAAAAATATACAAAGTCGCAAAGATGTCTTGCCAACCTCTCAGCTCGGTTCCTCCACCACCCACCACCCTGCCCTCCTGCGCAGTACCCATCGGCGGCTCAAACAGCTCAATCCTGGATGCCTGCTGCAACGGCCACATCAACGCCATTGCCACATATTCAGCCCCAGAAACCACCTCATTAACACCCCGCGATTCAAAAACACCTGTAATTGTCAACTCGGAGGACGGCGATGATTGCTTCCAGTACTGCATCACCGACTCCCCAGACATTGTCGAGACCTGTCTTGCAGAGAAGATGCAAGCTTTCGATAAGGAGGGCGCTACCGGTGTTGGCATGTTTGGGTGCTTCAATGCTGAAAAGGCGGTTGGTCCGAGGAAGACCAACGGTGGCAATGAAGGGTCGTACGTGAACGCTGGGCTGAAGATTAGCGGGAGCTGGACACTATCTCTCCTGGTCGGGTTGAGCGTTGTTGGTGCGCTTATTTGAGAAGTTTCTGTTATCACTACGGGATTGTAGTGAAGAGCGTCGTTTTCTTTTCTTCTTTTGCATATCAAATGGTTAGCGTTAGCGATGGCATCGCGTACTCGGATTTTGCATTCATCGGCGTTGGTATTGAATTACAATGAGTAATGAGACAACTCAAATCAAAGGGCGGTAACTATCTAGTTTGACACTAGAAGAACGAATCCAATACATCTGAAGCTGAATTCACTCGTGTCCTGGTTATGTTCTAGTTGCATTGTGGAACCACCTCAGTACCGCGCAGCTTACCATGCCCGACTGTGAGTTCACACAGTGGTTGCCGAGATGCTATATTATCATGCGTGGAAAAGATTCCAACCAAAAACTAGGCCTATCAATCGGACCTGAATACGAACATCAATGGCAGATAAACCAATATATGTACGCTACAGTCACCCAGCAATGGCGCATCCAAGGCCTACGCGTAGACTCCCTACCGTAATGTTCGATTCTTTTGAAGCACAAGGAAAGCAAGGCTCACCCCTTGGCTTGTTCTTGCAGAGGCAGCAGCAGTTGCAGGAGGAAATGAATCGTGAGGGACCATGGGGGCTTCGCCCCGCTTTCTTGCCAACGAGCTATGCGAACAGCAACGCCCCTCCACCAACTGTCAATCAGGAGAGTATCGGAGGTTATCTAAGAAAGAAGGCAATGATAGCATATGCGCAAGGTACCGCTCGCGCTCGTGGGCAATCTTCATATTTTGCACAGCTGGCGTCGCTTGAAGCGGGGTTGAGTCGGCTGACGCTGGAGGATAAGAGGAATTGAGGGCGTCAAATATCATAGTAGATACAGATACAATATCCAGACCTGCTAGATGTGTTCTATCACATATAAAAATACACTTTACTTTGCTTTGTAAAAACTGTATTTGAAGATTGGTGACTGAAAGTGAAATGTGATGGTTCCCCGCAGTAACTAGCGCTTAGTAGCGCAGACCCCTGCCCGCCGATGCAGGAGCGTCATATCTTTTTTCTGGACGCGCGAACAGTCACAACACAACTACACAAACTTTTCACTTTTCTCATACACAAAATGGCTTCAGAAAAGAAGGTAGCAGAGAACATGCTCTGGGGTGGCCGTTTCACAGGTACGTGTTGTCCAATGACTCGAATGGCTTATACGAACTCGTTTGGCATGACTTGATAATACTGAGACGTGCACAGAGGGCCTTGACCCCGTCATGGAGCAGTACAACGCTTCGCTGCCCTACGACCGCCTCTTCTACGCCGAAGATATTGCTGGCTCTATTGCATTCGCCCGAGCCAACAAGAACAATGGCATCCTCACCGAAGACGAGTTCGCTGCCATTGAGAAGGGAATGGCACAGATCAAGGAAGAGTGGGCCTCCAACACGTTCGAGGTCAAGGCAAATGACGAGGACATTCACACTGCCAATGAAAGGAGGTTGAGCGAGATCATCGGCAAGGACATTGGCGGAAAGCTTCACACAGGGCGCAGCAGGAACGAGCAAGTCGCAACCGACATGCGGTTATGGCTGCGAGAGCAGCTCAAGGTGCTTGAGGGTTATCTCAAGCTCCTGATAAAGACTTCAGTGCAGCGAGCAGAGGCTGAGATGGATATCCTCATGCCTGGCTACACACATCTCCAGAAAGCCCAGCCAGTGCGCTGGTCTCATTGGATACTTTCACACGCAACCGCTTTCGCATCCGAACTTGAGCGACTCCGCGAAGTAATCAAGCGCGTCAACAAGTCCCCGCTCGGATGCGGTGCGCTTGCGGGTAACCCGTTCAACATCGACCGTCACGCTATGGCCAAGGAGCTCGGCTTTGAGGGCCTCTTGCCTAATTCGCTGAACGCTGTCGGAGATCGCGACTTCGTCTTTGAGACATTACAGTGGGGATCTAGCTTCATGCTGAAGATGTCTCGTTGGGCGGAGGATTTGATCATCTACTCAAGTCTGGAGTTTGGCTTCGTCCGCCTAGCTGACGCATACTCGACTGGAAGCTCTTTGATGCCCCAGAAGAAGAACGCAGATTCACTCGAGCTTATCCGCGGCAAGAGCGGTCGTGCATTCGGACACATGGCAGGCCTGTACGTCACCATCAAGGGTCTGCCCACAACCTACAACAAGGATCTCCAAGAATCGGTCGAGCCCCTCATCGACCACATCAAGACGGTCAGCGACTCTATCCAGATTGCCACTGGTGTCCTGTCGACGCTTTCCGTCAATGCCGATAAGATGCACGCAGCGCTGGCTCCTGAGATGCTGGCAACAGAATTCGCAGACTACCTTGTCAGAAAGGGCGTACCATTCCGCGAGGGCCACCACATCTCCGGCCGTGTAGTCGCATTGGCCGAGAAGGAGAACGTACCCATGGATAAGCTGAGCTTGGAGCAGCTTAAGGGCATTGACTCCAGGCTCGGTGATGATGTTGTAGAGTGCTTGGACTACGAGCGCGCGGTCGAGCTGAAGAATGCTACTGGTGGTACCAGCAAGAGCGCTGTCATGGAGCAGATAGACATTCTGAAGCAACTTCTTTGAGCGAAGTAGATCTGGGCGTATGGAAATTAAGAGTAGAAAAATACCGTAACATCGCTACGTCATCAGCGACGGTATATGAGAAATGATAATTGTACGACTGATTGTCCAGTATGACCTTGTGCACGCGTCTACCCCACTTTGCTGGCCGCGGTTCCGCGAACATGGTGATGTGACCATATTGAAGAAGAACATATCTCTACGTCACAATCGTTCGATAACAAGGGCTCACTTTCTCAAATTTGAGTAGATTTCCAACTATGCAAGAAACCCGTCGAGACTCGCAAAGCGGCGACGTCGTTGTCCCCATTAACTACTTTCCTGCCACAGGTATTCCGATCCCAAAGTCCGCTTGGAAGACGCCATTCCTAGATGATCACAATGAACACACTCGATACATGCTCATACGAGATGCACGCACGAGCGGTAAAACCTTTGATCTCGACACCAATGGGTTCACCTTCGTCACGCTACCACCGAAAGACCGAGTAACCCGCGAAAGCACCGAAGAAGAAGTAAAGCGCGAATACTACCCAGAAGTAGAGGAAATCGTAAAGAAACTGTAAGCCCTCCCATTTCGCATACTAATCTCAAACAAAGTTGAATAAAAGAACCCACCAACTCACCATCGTGACCAACACCCAAACAGAACCGGCGCCACAACCGCCCACGTCTTCAACCACGTAATCCGCGCGCATACCTCACCCAGCGAAAAAGGCATCCTCGACCCAAAAGGCCGCTGGCAAGACATTCCCTCAGGCCACCCACACGTCGACTACGCCGGCAGTCCCTCCGCCATCGCCGGCACCCAACTCGAACTCTCCCTCCCACCCCACATCTCCACCCTCTTCACATCCTCCCGCCGCTTCGCCTTCCTCGGCGCCTGGCGTCCGCTAAAACCCGTCCGCAGAGACCCCCTCGCCGTGTGCGACGCCACCAGCGTCCCGGACTCCGACTACCAGATCCGACAGAGGGAATTCAGTCGTACGGGGATTAAGAGCGAGAATTACGTGATGAGTCATGGGGAGCAAGGGAGGCAGGTGCATCAGTGGTGGTATTTGAGTCATATGATGCCGGATGAGATGGTGGTGTTTAAGGGGTTTGATACTGAGAGGGGGAAGCCGGGGTGGAGGTGTCCGCATACGGCGTTTAGGGTGCCGGGGACTGAAGGGGAGGAGGCGAGGGAGAGTATTGAGGTTAGGGTTGTGGTGTTTTGGGAGTAGAGTGGGCGGAAATGTAGGAATCTGGTTGGATTGATGAAGCATGATGGGGTTTCTATGATTTTAGGCATGATGAGACGTTCGTCGGGTAAGCGATTGTCAGTTCTGAGGTAGTGTTGACCTACTGTTTGTTCAATACTGTTGTTACCTAGTGCAGAATAGTATTATTGGTTATATGACCCGTACTTTAAGTGATGAAATACTTTGTATCTCACACATGTCATCATATTTACATCTACAGCTCAACTTTGTTCACTTGCCTACTAGTTCGTGGATTCCAATGCATCTGTACTATGCATGCTGTGATTGCAGCTTTAGCTACCTTTTACGATCAGTTCCTAGAGGGGAATCGTGCACGAGTAAATACAATATATTTATCTCTAAGAACCTCTACGCCCATTAGCCATGCCAAAAACTTTATGAATCTGCGTATTCAGAGAATGTATGGTCACGTGAACAAAGACCAGAATTTCCACCAGCCTAACTAACCCAACCAGCCAAAACGCCAATCATAAGATCATCCATAAAAGTAACAACAATTTAGCCGTCTGCAGGAGTAACCGAAGGTACCCATCGCCACGGTAGGTTTTTAAAGTAAGAGAAAGAAGTCTTCACGTGACTAGCACCATAGCCTCCACGAAACCGGTGAGAAAGTTAGTTGAGAACCAGTACTCTGCAGAAGCCGTGGGTGCGCCTTGCCTTCTATATGAAATGGGCAATAACTCTGTAGCCTGATGCTCACCGGTGTGTCTATTTAGGAAAGGTTTCGACCCACCTGGATGCCTCAAGAACAAATGAACATTAGTCAGGTAACCAATGACGGACGCCAGTTTTTTGGCCCCCAGACGAATCCCGCACACCATTGGCTCGCTCACCGGGCGGTGTTGAAATTCTGCCAGATCACTGAGGCTGTGCCAGAAGTGTGACGAGGCTGTGTAGGGTGCAAATGCAACGGGGAGCTACACAGCCTGGAAAATTGCGGCGATGCAAGCACAGGAGAACTGAGATAGTGAGACGTTTTTACGCTAGTCCCGTTCTTATCTAGTAACACATACATATGGCCGACTGTATGATTTTGACACTCATGCTTGGTCGTCTATTACGAGTATTCTATATGACTATCGTTGTTGGGAAAAGTTTCCCACCGCCTTGAAATTCAGATGGGTTCTAGCAACTTCGAATTAGATTTTTACAGCGGAGGATGCGAGGCCGACGTGCTTGTCCTGCGAGACCGAAGGGCAGATCAAGCTCTGGGACATGTGTTAGTTCTTGGTTGAGAAAAGAGCTTCATAACGTACCATAATCTTACCGATTCGCTTTTCGCTATGGTCTTCTTTTGAGAGACCAAATCCTCCACGCGCAAGTTGGAGTTTACGCAACTGGCGAGATTGGACAGCCTAACGAATGTCAAATGGTATCGTCTACGAGATCCCTACTCATATCATACCTCTTCAACACTTTCTTTCATGATGTAACGGAATATTTTAACTGTTTTCTCTTGACCGAGCCTGATAATGCGCCCGATGGCCTGGTTCTCGATCGAAGGGTTCCACTGGGGCTCTATGATGTGTACAATGTTGGCAGCCTTCATCTTATTCAAACTAAATTCGTGTCAGTCAAGCATGGGTATGATAGCGAATAAGACATACCCGACTGCCCCGGTCCCTAGTGTTATTAGCAATACCCGAACAGTTGTAGACTGCTCAAAGTCGTCGAGAACTTTACTCCTCCTGCTAGCTGGTATGCTGCCATGTATGCGAAAATACGGGACTGAGGCGACATCGAATATACCAGCCATGATGTCGAGAGTCGTCTTCCAGGCAGAGAATACGATGCTAATTATTGGGTGAGTTTGCGATGCGCTATTGGTAATGGATGCAAAGACGTACCACTTATCACTTGAGCCTTGTTGCTGAACATTGTCGAGAATCGCGCGCAACTTTGTAGGCCATACTGTAGTCCGTAAATCTGTAGAATTTTCTGTGTCCGAGGAAGGTACAATAACAAATGATGACCTCTCTGCTCTTAAGCCGCAGAACGGGCAGCAGCTACGCCCATCTTCAGAGTTTTCATCAAGGTCCGCCTCAAAATCTGGAAGACATTCACCACATATAAGATGATGACAAACAGTCAGTACACCTGAGCTTTTGTCGTCGCCTTGATACATTGCCGTGATTTCGCAGCCACAATGGATGCACACGGCATCTGAGGAAGTCTGCAAGAAGCTCAGAGCTTCTTCCGGTAAGGTTGGAAGGCCGTATGCTGAACTTCTTTTGGCAAGGGACCTTTCCCCGTCATTACAGAACAGTCTTAGGCCCAAGATAGCCTGGATGACTTGCTGATTAGCTTTTTTGAAACTATGCCCTGAAACAGCCAAGTCGATGTGATGTTTACAACCCGCTGCATAATCCTCATATTGCATCTGTTCTTCAGCGGAAAACCGAAGAAGTTTCGTTTCCACGACCGGTTCAGGTTGTTGCAGGATCAATTTGGTACGGCGCAAACATATGGCTTCTAAAAGTCTGCTGAGGTTGCCAAAACGATTGTTAGTCTTTGACAGGATTGGCGTGCTGATGTGCTTGCGAAATGATGCCAGGTCATCCAGCACCGGAACTCGTAAGAACTTCACGAGCGCAGCAAGGTCCTCTAAGGAGTTCTGAATCGGAGTACCTGTCAAACACCAGCGAATGTGTGCAGGTATGGTTTTGATGGCGCGAAACTGTTTCCGCAAGGGGTTGCGGATGTAGTGAGCTAAGTATGTGAGCATCTTCTATAAGCTGCGAAATGACAGGACAGAGTTACCCTCATCCAAAACTAGGCGGTACCACGCAACGCGATTTAGTGTACTCTTTCCACGACAAAAGTCTGCAGCGACAGTCGCGTATGTCGTGAGAACTATATCCATGCGAAGTAGATGAGCAAGATCCACACGTTTTCCTAAGCCATGGAATCGATGTACCATGAGCGTTCCAGGTTCAATATGTCTAATAAATGTTAGAGGACTCACTATGGCATAATTCTAGACTTACTTGGCAATTTCTTCCTCCCAGCTCTCTAACAGCACTAGCCAGATCAGATCAGGATGGGTGTGATGTTTGTGAGTTACTTACATGAAGAGGGGACGATTATGAGGGTGGTTTTGCAAGGGACGATCTCCGTCCAAGAGTTTGTTGAGCCTCTTGTAAGCCCTACAGCGTAGTTGAGCGCTCGTTCCAGAGATCCTACAATGACGGCTAATGTGGTTAGTGTCTTCCCGAGTCCCATCTCATCAGCGAATATGCCTCCTAGGGCATCCTCCATCTCGCTACTCTTTGCGCCAGTGATGACGTGTTTGTAACTGAAGTGTCAGCCGATAATTCGTAATCTTGGCATACGGACATACCAGAATGGACCTCCGGGAAGAGAGTGAGGTTTCCAAAGACTGAGTGAAGGAGGTAAGTCTCTGGTTTCTCTCCTAGTCATAAAGTCCACGGCCTCTCGCTGATAACTTCTCAAGGTTAGCGAAAAGCTTTCTTTAGTGATGTTGAGAACGCACTTTTGGAGCACTGTGCGTATTCGCCAACTTGTAGACACTTCTCTCAAAACTTTCGACTGTGGAATGTTATCCAATACTGATTCCAGCTCGGAGTATGTGCTTTCTTTCGCATTGCCTGAAAGCAGTGCCGCAAAGTTCGTGCTTGGTGCCTCCATGATCTGCAACTTTGAGACATTGGGCAATTTAAGATATTGAGGATTGTCATATGTGACCAGGCGTGTGACAAAGCTTGGGGATTGTAGAAAGAGCCTCGTATTGCTGAGAATTCTACCAGCGGCTTTAGCAACTCCTGAAGTGTTGGGACCGTAAACGTTGACGTCTACAAGTAGGTTTGCAGAGCGTCCTGATTTTTTCCATTCGGCTCTAGCCTTCTCTAAGCTGGTACGCGATACAACGCCTTCAACCTCGACATTTGAAAGAGATGTTAGTCGTTTCAGGGCCTGCGAAATCTTTTGATTTAAGCATCCGAACCTGATGGCGTCGCGTATGTTCATCCAGAGGTAGCTACCAACAAATGTAGTTTCAAGTTCGACAAAATCGTTTCTTGCATGCTGAGATGAGCAATCCCTAAACGTAAGCGGATCTTCTCTGACTTGAAGATTCAGTTCAAGTAGCTAAGAATATCAGTGGATTGTGCTATATTAATCAGTTTTGGCCATAATCGTTACCGAGCCGTAACAAATATCCTCCGCATTGGTGGGCGCCTCAGGCTGATATGAAGAGCTTGTGGCAGAGACTTGGGGAGCATTGCGTAGCCTTTCCTCATCAGGACTACTATCTGCTCTCCTAGAATTGGTATCTAGTGTGGGCAGATGATCATCTTCAGCAGTTATTAGTACTGGGTATCTTGAATGATTGCATCTACTTACATGATATGATTGAAGTGGCCCCTTCGCGCCGCTTTGATGCTTCTGAAATGTCGGTAGGAGATAGTGGTCTCTTCATCGTCTTCTGGCCAATATACTGGAGCTGTCTTTGGTCGCGTCTGCAAGTTGGACCCGAGCTTCAGTGCCGATGGTTTCTGGGGACACGCTGAGTTGCCGAAATCCTTTTCACGTCTGATAGCCCCTGTTCAACCCTTCCAATCATTGGCCAATATGCACTCATGATGTATCAGATAACACAAGGCAGACACTCTAGGTGCCATTGGCGAGCAAGGCGCAGCTTTGGGGGCGAAAGTGGAGATGCGCATCCTGCGCACAGACCAGGTATCATGTCCAGCTGCTCCTTCCTCTTCCACCACGACACTTTGATTCTCACTCTCCTTGAAGACGAGATGATAAAAATAAACACACGCAAAAACCTACGGCTATGAATTCCACGACTTTTCACCTTGTACTGGAAAAGTTCAAGTCTGGCTTGAGTGAGAAAGAGAAGCGACAATTCGCAACAACCACGCTGGATGACGTCCATGTTGCTATAGAGAAGATTCAGCGCAAGCAGCAATCCGAAAAAAGGCTGCGCGCCATGAGTAAGCTAGAGTTATTCTTGGAGGGTATGAAGGAATACGAAAAAGTTGTGTCCGTCTTTCTCAACACAAGTGCGATCCTGGCGTTCGTTTGGGTACGACCCGCCGACCCCAAAACTATTCACTTCTCAGGCTGAACTCGAAGCACTCAGGGCCCAATGAAATTTCTATTACAGGTACAAATCTTATTCAGTATTTTGAATCGCGCCGCATGAAGATCATTGTTCTCCAGTACGGTTTGAGTGCCCTCATGCCATCATACACAAAACAAGACATTGGTTGAGACCGGCAAAGCCAAGAGTTCTGACTTTTATGAAGGTAGCCAGTACGTTTCATGAGGCCTTTGACGCCTTGCTGGATGCATATCAACGAATTGGCGAGCATATGCCTCTACTAGCCCAGTACGAAGATTATTTCCGCAATCATCCGCAGATGACTCGAGTGCTACGACTGATGTACGAGGACATACTGAAATTCCATTTCAAGGCAATGAAGTATTTCCAGAAGCGCAGTATGTATTTCAAGTTTTCTTTCCCATCAGTATGGACACGACATTGATAAAACGCAGTGTGGCAACAACTATTTCAGGCGCTCTGGAAAAGTTTTGACACCGAGTTCGCTGCTATACTCCGGGATCTACGCGAACACATGGCATTGATCGAATCACAGGCAACTGTGGCTCAGTTCTCTGAGATACTTGCAACGCGAACGCTTATCGAATTACAGTTTGATCGTGATAGAGAGAATGAAGTGCGCAAGCGTCGCATGGTTGTTCACCAGTGGCTCGCTGCAGCCAACTGTGGTGCTGATCAAGAGGCTTATGCCAAAGTGCGTCAAGAGCATGCAGGAACAGGAAAATGGCTTCTACGAGAGAACCGTTTTTGTTCCTGGTTCGACCCAATCCTCTGCTCAACACATATGCTATGGATGAACGGCATTCCTGGAGCAGGTTAGTTCGTACCGAGACTTACCGGAATCTTCGCTTATCATCAAGACAGGAAAAACTATTCTTACCTCTTTAGTTGTTGAGGAAGCTATGAAGCTGCCAGATGTCCACGTCGCGTTCTTTTACTGTCGTTATCTGGATAGTGAACGCAATACGTTTCTTGCGATTGCACGCGGCATCCTATCTCAACTGCTCTTTCAAGATGACGCTCTATTGACTTATATCTACGAGAAAGCATCCACAAGTGGGCAGGTGACGCTTTCGCTTGAAGCGACCGCACGGGAACTGCTCGAAACATCATTGAAAGCTTTTGAGAAGCTATATATTGTTATAGACGGAATCGATGAGTGTGAGGGCGACCAACGCCAACAAATCGTGTCGTTCTTCCAGAGTATATGCGATTCATTGCCCCCTGCTGATGAGGATTCGTTGCGGTGTATGTTTGTCAGCCAAGATGACAATATCGCAAGGAAACAATTCGCCAATATCTCGTCATTAAAGATTACGGAGAGTCATACAAGAAAGGACATTGTTGAGTTTGTAGCGGGAAGAAGTAAGGCCATAAAACAGAAGTTTGACTTAACTACAGACCGACAACAATGGGTACAGGATCAGGTAATGAAGAGTGCTGACGGTGAGTGCAAACCTCCCTCATACATTTACCTCTCGTGTTCTGATCGGTACAGGAATGTTTCTGTTCGCACATCTTATGACTTCTTATCTCATGGATCAAAGCTCAAGAGCAGAGCTCGATAAAGAGCTCTTGCCAGAGAAGTTTCCCCAAGGTGGTACTAGACTTGAAGAGATGTATACATCACGTGGAACAATGTATAGAATACAGCTGACGTGAATAGATACTCGCGCATCATACGACGGCTGACCGCCAACCGAGGATCTTTGAGCACGAAAACTGTTCAGTTGTTAACATGGCTTGTATGTGCAAAGCGACCTCTTATGTGGCGAGAGATTCAATGTGCACTGTCAATAAATTTGGAAGACCAGACTGTGGACTGGGAGCGTGACCGGCTCCGCGTGGATTCAAAAGACTTGTGTGGGTCGTTGGTCAACATTCATGCCGATAGCACCGTTGTCATAGTCCATCATTCTGCTAAGAAGTGAGTCCTTTTGCCAGATCCGTGTACAGGGACCACGTCCAGCGTATGGGTTCTTCTCCTCGCTGCGAGTATACTAAATGTTGCAGATATCTAATTGACAAAAGTCTCGTCAACCTTGGATATGGTGAGGGTAATTTGGCTCTTCTATGCATATCGTACCTTTGCTTTGAAGGGTTTGATGTTGAAGACGATAATCGCAGCGTGCCTGATTACATCCCATCGGGATATTATGGATTCATGGACTATGCGTATGCATACTGGGCTCGTCACCTGGATGCATTCTTGCGTGTAAAGGAATCAAAAGACGCCCTAAACGAGATATCTGAAGCGGCGGAAGTTTTCATCGACATGTACTGGGCGCAGCCCCGGACCAAGTCGGTACCCCCGAAATCATTCTTAGCAAGATGGGAGGCGCTCTCGAGCAATCGCAATTTTAACAAGCTCACTATTGCTGCTCATCTCGCACAGAAACAGCTTATTGCCTCAACCGCTCACTCTTCGGATCTTCAAGTGCTCAAGCTCCACCACGCATTAAACAAAGTGCGTGAGCACCTTGAGTTGGAAAGCGCTTCAGCGAATGGGGCGACGAAGTTGCAAGCAATGTACGGCGAGAATATTTTCAAATGTCCAAGGGTCAACTGTATACGATTCTACGGCGGCTTCGCATCACAACAAGAGCGGGACGACCACATAAAGAAGCACGAACGGTCCTTTTTTTGCTCTTTCCCGGGCTGTGCAATGGCCACGCTAGGTTGTAGCACACCGAGGGAGCTCCACAAGCACGAGACGGAATTCCACAAGACATTTGATTACGATGACGAAGAAGCAGAGTATCCCGAGTTGCCATCGCAGAAGGTGTCCTTTGATTGCAAAGAGTGCGATGCTAAGTTCACTCGTAAGCAAAACCTTCAGATTCATATGCGGAGTCGCCATGCGGAGAGTGGAAGCAAGCCAGCAGCCCATGTCTGCTCGACGTGTAGCAAGAGCTTTGTGAGGAAGAATGATCTTACTCGACACGTGACAACTACACACGACGATGCAAAGTCATTTGTGTGTGGCGGCAAGCTCGGTGACGGGTCTGATTGGGGGTGTGGGCGTGTTTACAACCGTGGTGATATGCTGAAAAGGCATTGGAAAAGTACAAAGGGCAAGGTGTGCATCGTGCAGAAACAGAATGAGGAAGATGCCGACAATGCCAGCTTGAGTGCCTCATTGCAGCCCTCGGCCGCATCTACACCTCAGCCCTAAATGGGTGTGATGTAGCACATTTGTACACATGAGCTCGAGGCATAACAATGGTACGAAGGGTTCCGCAATTTACACGTTAGATTAGGCATTCGGGAAGAATTTCTCAAATTGGATGGGTTTGGATATGTGAATATCACAGATAGCGTTCGAACAAAACAAGGCTCGTGTCGCTCTATGGTTAATGCCGTTTTGCTTCCTTCTCCTTCTCCCTCTTCTTCTCTTCAATCAATGCATCCAGCCGCCAGAACGAAGTGATTCCCTCCACAAGGCAGGTGCCTACCCATTTCCACCATACTCCGTCCAAAAAGGTACATCCATGCTTTGCCAATCTCATCACCATGATAACAGCCTCAACTGAATGAATCGGAAGCATCATCATAAAGATCAGCCAGCCGTACCGAGCTACAAAGTTCGCAAACGATGGCACCATAAATAGAGCGTAATCGTAAATGGGCGAGCCAGGCTGCCAGTTCGCTGCACGAGGCAACAAAAGAAAGGCCAGCAGACACTGCGTAAAGTTCCACAGATGAGCCGGCCGTGTATATGCAGGGACAAACCGTGTAATGGAGATGTCGCTCCGGCCCAGGGTCTCCAAAGCGTCCTTGTCCATCTTTGCCATACGCTCGCGAGACTCACGCAGGGTCGTCATGGGCGGATCCAACCCTATAACAGCTTGTTGGCCACCGCAGCTGAAGACCATCTTGTCCAAGTCGATATCGATCATTTTCGCGCTGCGGCTCTGGAACATGGATCGTGAAGCATAAGCTTCGACGTATCGGCGGATCTGCGGTCGTAATCAGGAACTGGAGGGCACTCGACAAGAGACCTAGAGACGGCACGTACAGAGTCGTGGTGCTCGGTGTTCATATGTTTGACGATGCGCTGCCTGGTGGCTTCGTCCGTAGCTTCCTTGGTCGCCATTATGGGCGAATTAGCGGCCGGGCTATGGGCTAGAGATGCAATTGCTCTATCGTGGGTGTTCAGCGGGCGGAGATGTGATCGTAGATTGCCCATCTCTGGTCTGCAGTGACCCGGCGCTCTTCGGCCCGGTCATCGCGCGGAAGGTCATGCCGCGCCCCGCGATTGGTAGCGACGAACCAGACAACGTTTCTCGCTACCACAAAACCGCCGTCTAGCGAGCTCCCATATTGCGTTCTACAATTTTGTTTTTCTTCAGAATGAGAACATGGTGTATGTTCTGTGTAACGTTTGCCGCTTATGCTACATGGAACGGCAAAATCCACATCCGGTCAGCCGATGAGAAAGGCTGCCGATCATATTCGGACTGACGCGTTGCCATTGACATCAGGTCCAAGGAGTATGCGGCACAGTTGGCGGGGAAAAAGTTGGAACATACGCAATGGACAGGACACCCCGGTCGAGACATTCTAGGCCCCAAGACGATGGTCGCAACGTGTGCGCAGCTGTCAGCTAGGACGATGCACGCAGGGATGGCGTCAAGTTTTTGGACGTGTTGGAACTGGTCTCGCAGTGGGGTGAGTGTAGGCGCCACATGGTGCGTCAGACTGCATGCAAAGGTGGGCCAGGTGCGGCAGGGGTAGCAAGTACCTGGGAGCCTTCAAACCGGTTCCAGTTGCTCATGCCGCCTTTCTCTTATTAACGAATTGCTCCGTGGTCCTGGGTCGTGAATTGCTATTTTTCCAAGAGTTTTGTTCAGCGCGTCATTTTTATTTTTGTTGCGCAAATACATAACATACAACCAGCAAATCCCTACCAAGGACCCCAACTACACTTTTTTTCTGAAAACCAAAGTATCACACCATGGCGGACACAGTCGAGGAGAGCAAGCAATCCATTTCTGGAGAGGGACAGGCTGATGCCAATGCTTCTGTAGGAGCAAAGGGCAGTGCGGAATCATCGAGTAAGAAAACCGAAAGGAAGACGCCGAAGAAGCTGGGCGGAAAGAAGCCTCAACAGCAGCCCACTCCTGACGCCACTCCTGCCCCTGATAGCGATGGCGAAGGGAACGCTGAGCAAGAGGACGCAGAATCAAAGAAGCAAACCAACGGCGGCGACGCCGACGACTCGGACGAACCCCAACAAGAAAAGTCAAAGTCGCAATCGAGGCGCCGCCAGTCTCGAGGCCGCGGACGACGAGGCGTGGAATCTGGCGCCGAGTCTGATGCCCGATCAGATGTCTCGCAATCCGGAGGCCGTCGCAACCGCCAGCGCCAGAAGAAGGGCGGAAAGGGAGGCGGCCCACTGGACGACATTACCGAGAACGTGCCTGGAGGCGAGCTTGTTGGCGGAGCTGGCGACATGGTCCAAAACACTGCTGGAAAGGCCGTTGGCTCCGTCGGCGATACAGCTGGCAAGGCTCTCGGTGGCCTGACTGGCGGCGGCAAAGAAGATGACGGCGGCAAAGACGGCGGTGAGCAGCTTAGGTTGCGCCTGGAACTCAATCTCGACATTGAGATTCAGCTCAAGGCCAAGATTCACGGTGATCTTACCCTTGGATTGCTGTAAGTGAAATTGTATTTTTGGTGAGATTATCTTATGCTAACGATGAACTATAGTAACTAAAAGATCTTGGGCACGACGACAAAGACTTAATGCACGGCATGTTATTGACCTGTTAGTAATTGGAACCATTTGGAAGGCGTTTATATGAACTGGGAGTTTTGCATCCAAAGTGCCCCTCCCCCTTTGTTAACCTACTCGCAAAGTGTATGCGAGTAGTGGCCTACATAGGAATTGCAAATTACATGTATATCCACACGTATTTTGGCTAGCTTAGTTAACTGGAGAGTTTTGTTTGCAGCGGTATACCAAAGTTGTTAGTGTCCGCGTAGTTAGGTAGAGACAGAGACAGAGACAGAACTATTGCGATGTTATTTTTCTCTACACCAAAGTCATAAATCTCGCGTGATGCTCTCTCGCCATGTGTCTCGCTACACTTGTAATCGTGAGACAGCGACAAGGAAGGAATCGTACACTTGACTGCACCGTGACGTCATAGCTGCAATCCATACCAAGACGCGACCTGCGGACCCCTCCAAAAAAAGTAAATCAAAGCCAAAGAACGCGTGGAAATGGCAAAATGATAAACACTATTACATCATATCTGCTCCAAAAGGGCAAACAAACCGCTCTCCCAAAAAAAAAGGTCCAGGTGTATGTTTGACGGGTTACAAGGGCAAGGAAGAAAGTCATGGGTTTTCTTCCGTTCTAGATCTACCAAACAAAAGAGAAAAGAGAGAGAGAGAGAGAGAGCGACCGAAGCTCCCCCCCTTCCCCCCCCCTAGCACTAGCCCATATGTACGTTTGCGCGTCGTCGGACTAGGATAAAATCGACATGAACCGATGCCAAAACCAACCCAGTAAAAGAGCTTCACAAGCGCAAGGTTAAAGGATAACACGTATCCATTATCGTCTCTTTCCGCATAAAACGGCATTATCCGCGCAAATGATGCGGGAAGGCTGAATGGGAGAGGGCTGGCCTGTGGTGTCATGAAAGTGGGTACCATACCAAGGCGCGCCCACCTTTATTCCCGCTCTTTTGACATTGACGTCAGCACCGTTTGTCGCTGTGGGGAAGGAGCAAGGGTGGAAGCTTGCTTGAGTTTTTTGCGGGCTAGAGAGAGAGAGAGTAGCTTGCGTGGGTCGGGTTGATGGGATGAATTCTTGTTTTTTGGGTGGTTGTGGAAAGCAGGCTAGGTGGGTGGAAGGGGTGGTGCCAGGGCAGGGCCTTGCGTGTGGTGGATTGCGCTGATGCATGGGGGGCAGCGGGGTGGGTTTTAGGCTGACCTTGCTGGCCTGGCTGAGCTGGACCCGGTTGGTAGTGTATTGCTCTGGTCTGCTCTCTCACTCTTCTCTTTCCACTACTCTATTCTACTTACTACCTTGGAACTTTTGTTTGACTTGAATTCCTAATTCCCTAACCCCCCCCCCCCCACCCACATCCGCCAATTCCCCTCCTCCCCTACTGTCCCATAAGGATCTGATTTCTTCGTTTCCCCTTCCTTTGACGGGATACTATACAACAACCACACACCTAAACACCCAACCCACCATTGCATGATCGCGCGTCTCCCGCCCGACATGGCCGACAAGAACCAGAACGACTACTCGGACTCTGAGCCGCACGAGCGCTCGACCATGGCCCAGCAAAAAGCCATCAACAAAAAGAAGCAAGAGCGACGCGAAGCCGGTCTCCAATCCGCCCGCTCGCGCTCCTCATCGCGCCGTGCCCGCCGCGCCCGCCTCGAGGAAGACAAGAAGAACGGAAAGTACATGCACACGACGCCGCTCGAGGTGCTCGAGGAGGCCGATGCAAACGGCGACCTGCAGAAGATGGGCATGTTTGAGCGTATCGGGCCCGACAGCACGTCCATGGATGGTCCTGTTACGTATGCGCGTGCGATGCGTGGTGAGATTCCTATGCGTGGCACGAATCCCAATGAGCCGTTTCGCATGGAGCCGGAGAAGGGCGGGAGTGAGTTGAAGGATCAGGATGGATTGAAGTTGACGCTTGAGGCAAATCTGGAGATTGAGATTGAGCTTAAGGCGAGTATTCGGGGGGATTTGACGTTGAGTTTGTAGTAAGTTCCTTTCCCCTGTTTCCTTCTCTTTCTTGCCTTTTTTTCC
The DNA here is from genome assembly GCF_000527765.1 of Bipolaris victoriae FI3. Classification (NCBI taxonomy): domain Eukaryota; kingdom Fungi; phylum Ascomycota; class Dothideomycetes; order Pleosporales; family Pleosporaceae; genus Bipolaris; species Bipolaris victoriae. The sequence goes on from NW_014575374.1 coordinate 146,049, forward strand.
TCATATACCCTTTTTTTTCTTTTTTCTTTCTCCCTTTCAGTTCTACACTTTTCGCTTCTCGTTCCTCCTCTTTTTTTTGTTCGCTTACATGGAGAGCCAATATACATGCCATGTATACGGACTTGCACGAAAGAGCAACAAAAGAAGAAGAAGAGAGAGAAAAAGCGAGGGAAGCGGTCTTTCTCACCACGCACACACACACATCCACAAAGCATTTGGGCAAAGACAAGATGCTAATTGGCCTCTTTCAACAGCCAATAACATAATTGCCTCTTTTTGTGTTTCCCCCGCTTGCGGAGTTGTGTCGAGAAACGTCTGTTGCCTCTCTCTCTTTTCTCTCTTCATCATGGCAGCCAGTCTTTGAGCGAATGGTGTTTTGCGGCTTCCTCTCTACCACCACCTATCTCTTCTTCACCGCATTTCTTACTCTTTTTTGAATTCCTTTTTCCAAACATGCCAGCGGTTCTGGCCTGCAATAGTAACTGAACTTAACAGTGAATAGTGCTTGAATTTCGAGAAATCCTACAATCGGCATTCAATCAGCGTTTTTGGATTTTTTTCTTGAGAGCCATATTACTTTTCTTTTCCCAAACAAACGAAACCGGGAAAAAGATTTTACGAGACGATTGCGGCGGATTTACGACCCTTTACTACACCTAGGGGAGGCGTATATGAGAGGGGTGATTGCCGCCTTTATGAAGATGAGAAGAAGAAGAGGAGTGGAATATAAAGAAACTTGCACTTTGATCTGAGCGTTTGAGGAGTTTACTACTAGGGAAATCATTTTTGTCTTTCTGGGGGCTATCATATAGCATTTGTGGAAAGAAGAGAAATATTGATATAATGATTACATGCGACGATGGCTCCTTTTGTTGTTTCTCGAGTGGTCTGATTCTGTTTCCGGTATCAAGGTTTGTTTGTTTGTCGTTTCCTCGATAAAGAATGGGCGTGTAGGTTGAGTGATGTTGCAGAGTCGAACATATTGACAGGGATGCAGTTTGGTAAGGGCCGAGACGGCGACATTGCTTTGGCCATGGCCAGGGGGGAAGAAAGGGATGATCTTTTTCAAGGGTGGAGTTGAAGCAAGTCTGGTGTAGGCACGGATATGCACAGTAGTGTTGCGGGAGGAAAGTGGGGTGGTGATGGTAGCAAACGGCACGGGACGTGGTATCGACACCAGGAAACAGGGTATGATCACGTGACGTATATACCTATCGTCGCTAGTGATTTGTGCAGCATGACTAGATATTGGCTATAGATTTCTGTTGGACTTGCTGCAAATAAATTAACCAATGATTGAGTAGACATGGATCTGAACTCGTTCAATTGGAGCAGTGTCCTGTTCAAGCAGAAACCTTGTATCGAGTACTTTTGTCAACTTCCAATGAAGAGCGTTGAGTGTCATACTCGCTCTAGCGGTACTAGACTAAAAAGGCAATGTGGGATGAGCACGTTAGTCCGTTGCTTATTCGCAATGCCACCTGTCAATGTGAGAGTCGAGTCCTCACTAATTGATCAGGCTAACAGCGGGGAGCTGAGTGGAATAGAGTTCGCATGCGCTCGTGTGATAACGAGTAGCTTGGCAGGAACTCTGCATCTCATTTGAGCTTGGACTACAACACGATTGGTGCAGAAGTTGGGGTAAGGTGGATGCAGATGGGAAAGTATTGAGCTAGTATGTGATACTGCACATGTGTAGCATCTTGCAATGCACAGATGCATGTCGTCATGTATAAACTTTATCGGTACGTGCAGGCATGTTGAAAAGGGAGTGGATCGATGTGAATAGACGCATACGTACTCTTCCATCGGATGACCAAAAACAGATGGAGCGAGCAAAGGGGAGGTGAAAAGGGAAAGAGGAGGGGTGTGGGTGGATCTGCATGGATGTGAGTAGATGTAGATGGAAGGCGGCGAGTCAGGAGGGAGGAGATCGTGGATGTGGAAGGTGAGGCGTTGATGGGCAAGGGCAAGGGATGCAAGAGGGCAGGAACGGTGGGTATCAGCAGCGCCAGCACAGAGAGAGGTCTGGATGCTCGGGCAAAAAGGCACGTGAAGATGGTACTTAGTCCGTAGATGATGAGGGCGCAGTGACAGACAAGAGGTGACAAGTGCCAGTGCACGACGCGGGTCGGGGAGAGGCCAAAAGGTTCCGAAAGTGACAGGGCCGGGCAAGGGCACCGGTTGGATGGGAGGGAGGGAAGGGAAGCAGTTGGGATGGGGAGGCCCAGGCCAACCTTGCGCGGGGCAGGCGGAAGAGACAGCTCGGTCGGCGTGGGCTCGGAGGGGAGTGGATGACGAGTGTTTTCGGATTACGAGGAGTTGGAGATTGCAATACCAAGACGGCCACTGCTGGACAAGTCGACACCGAGTCAGGCCGCTGCTGTCCGTACTAAGTGTGCTAGCATGCACCGTCTACCAAGGTACGGACGTAGCAGTACAAGTATAGCACCTTTCTTACATGTATGCCCGTAAGCATGGCCCGATAGTTATCAAACGTGGGCCGAGGCTAGATAGCACACGGTTTGTTGTCCAGCTACTAAGTTCATGTATGTGTGTACGTACTCTACTGTCTCTAAGTACTCCACGTCCTACTAGATGCATCCATAATGGAGGGAGGGGTGGAGGCCCGCCGATCGCTCGGAAATATGGCTGCAGATCAGTGCAGCACTCGATACACACACATGCAAGACGTCTTTTTTTTCTCCGACTGCCATGTCCAACACTCCCGACACGCCGCTTTCTTGGATAGTACGCGGCTTGCACAGGTCCGGCTTCTTTTCGACCGTCAGCTTAAAAAGCCTCGGTCCGGCGAGCGTTGCCCCACCATGGACGTAAGTATACTTAGTATCTAAGTACGTTGTTCATGTATCAGTGTCCTTGTCGCTATCCTTGCCCTTGACCCTGTCGGCGGGGAACAGGCCATGCAAACCGACGACTCGAACTCGGGTGATGCAGCAACGCATAGCATAGTTGAAGCTTGCAGCACATCGAAGCTTATTATCAGCCTGTTGGAGGTGTTGGGGTAGCCCATTTCGGCCAATCCCACGCCTGTCCTCAACACACACAGCCTCTACCACTGCCTACAAACACCCAGGGGCAGGGACGTGTTGCGGCCCGCAAGGCCCGACCGTATTGTGTCCTATCCTCGTGTTTGACAGCCATCCAAGGGGCAGTGCTCACACGTGTGGTTAGCTAATCATAGCATCAGCAGGTGCCACGGGTGCGGTGGTGAGCAGAGGGGGGGTAAGAATACGTGCAGCGTGTCCATATCCTACCATGCATGTATGTAGTAGCAAGTATGTAGGAATATACAAGTAAGTATGCATCCAAGCCATGGATGGGCGGCCTAATGTGGAGAGAATGGGCTATCGGGGGCGGAAGCTAAGCACTCGGTACGCGCACAAGTGGATTGGATGGCCGAGCGAGACCCTGCCTTGCCTGCCTCTTTGCCCAAGCGACTGCGACTCTCTCCCCGCCGAATCCACATACACACACTCACACACGCCCACACTCATCTCTCGCCCTCCCAAACACGCGGGCACCACTCAACACCCACCCATCTACTGCATCCTCCCTCTCCCAATAGCCCCTTGGGCTCTTATCCACCCCCCACCCTGTTCCCCACCCTCGCACACGCCCCCGTCTTCTGCTCGGCACACGCGCGCCTCCAATGTCCCAACTGTGCCTGGGGCTTGTCGTCACGCCCGCATCCACGTCGTCGTACAGGCCATTGTCTGCGCACACCCGTGTCGGCTGAGCGCCCTGCCTCTGCGTCCCCACCATATCCACCATGCCCGCCACAGGAGGAGGACGCGCTGCCCACCCCCCGCCTTCGACGATGCATTCCTCGCGCAGAGAGAGTAGTGCCATGGCCCCTTCAACCCAGCGCCCGGGCATCAAGACACGCGCCTACTCGGCTCCCAACGTGCCCAAGTGCGATAGTGACGTTAGCACCGAATCTCCACGCACAGACGACGACCAAGAAGGCGAGGAGATTGCCGACGATGCCTTTTTCCAGCGATACCACTTCCCCCAACCCGTTCCCATAGCCCAGGAAGAAGAGGCCGGCAGCAGCGCCGAGTCCTCGTCCGACACCGAAGGCCCACTTTCTCCCACTCATGTCAAGGATCGTAGCCAAGCGGGCGACTCCGTCTCGGAGCCATCTACGGGGGTGAGTTGTGATTTTTTTTCCCTCCCTCTCTTTGGTTGTTGTTATTGTTGTTGTTCTACTGTTGTTGTTGTCATGGTGCTAGCGTTTCCACGGCGCAAAAAAAAGAAAAGAGGGAGGAGATCCAAAGTCAGACGAAGAACAACGGAGATTGAGCTTGGGAACAACACAAATGGGAAACCATCAAAAAAATAAGCCTCCCACAAAAAAACTTTAAACTGGCTGACATTGTGATCATCTAGTCCGCCAACAGCGACTCAGCCGCCACCACCATGCAAGACCTCAACATTGCCGTTGTGGGAGTGCGGGGTTCAGGCAAATCTACCTTTGCCCGACGCGCACTCGGCTTGCCCGAAGCTGCATCCGCAGGCAATTGCTCGCGCAGAATGACCATTGATGGCACCATCTATGTAGTCCGCTTGGTCGAAATGACCTTCACCGACGTGCAACTGGGCGAGCGCGGGAACATCAAGTGGCCAGACAGCACCGACGACTGTGCCACGCCTCGTATCCACGCCGCCGTTATCCTCTACGATGTTACAAACCAGGAAAGCCTGGCTAACGTGCCTGAAATGCTCAGTTAGTGCCCGTTCCAACCCGCCCACGAGGTGCCTCCGCTCCTGCGTCGTGCTAACCATGTTCGCAGATACGTTCAACAAGGTCCAACTGCCGTTCATCTTGGTTGCATGCAAATGCGATCAACACCCCGCTCACCGCGAGGTCGATCCATCCGTGGTGGAGCACAAAGCAAAGTCCTTCATTGGAGACGTGAGCGTGTTTCAGACCTCCGAATCGTCGCCGGAGGCGCACCGAGCATGCCTGTCGGTCATCACCCGCGCAGCAATAGCGGCCAAGCGACGTAAGTAATTCATTTCCTTTTTTTCCTTCCCTGACAAGCCCCCTCGTGACGTGTCGAGCGCGTCCCCCCCATGGCCAGCATTTGTCGTGCCTGTGCACAAGGATGCAAGTCATTGACGTACTTCAGCTCCCTCGCAGGCCTCGATGGCGCGGCGCCGGGCCAATTCTTCCGCAGTACAGTCCAAGACCCAAAAGGACCTTTGGAGCCGCAAACACGAGCGTGCTAGCTCGGAAATCTCCCTCAGGTTTCAACGTAAGCCTAGCGAGATCAAAGGCCACCGTTATAAGCCCAGCGACGTCAACAAAACCTTCTTCAACGCCGACGAGTCGCCCGGCTACGACTCGCAGGATTCCGATGATCAAGATTCGGATGCTGGCCAAAGCATCATGTCGGTGAAGCCCTCTGACGAAAATGGCTACACCTTTGAGCAGCTCGTCGACCGGCTACTGGCACAGCCAATGTCCAAGAATGACACCAAATTCGTCTCCGTCTTCCTCGCCCTGTACCGGAGGTTCGCCACACCAGGCCAGCTCCTCGAGGCCATTATCAAACGCTTCGAGGCTCTCAATAAGGAAAAAGACCTACCCATGATCCGCATCATTGCTCAATTCCGCTACCTGACCATACTACACCAATGGGTTGCCTACTACCCTGGTGACTTTGCCTACCCCACCACCCGCCGCTTGATTCGACGATTTGCTTCCTCATTGGCCTCGAACCGTGAATTCTCCGTTGCCGCAACCGAAATCCTCCGCGATCTGGAAATGGTCACCGAAGATGACGACACCGACTGGGCCTGCAGCGATCGCCAACGGATGCAGAATGAAAACATACCCGCATTCCACAACAACGTACTTGACGAAGACTCGGACGAAGACGAATTCTCAAGAGCTTTGGGCCACATGTCCATGGACGACTCCTCGCGAAACTCCATAGCCCGAAGTAGTTTGACTGGCGGCGCCCCATCTACAAATGAGTCCATGGGCTCATCACAGACCCTCATCACCCAGGTCGAAAAGAACGAACGTCTTGCCCGACAACTCGAGCCCAACCCTGTCAAACCCCTATCAAAGATACAATGGCACCAGTTCATGAATGAGCCAGAGGATGCCATTGCCAGAGAATTGACCCGCATAGATTGGATCATGTTCTCCTCAGTCCGACCACGAGATCTTGTCCGCCACGTAATCCTCAACAACGACGAAAAGAAGAGATGCAAGAACCTCGAAAACGTTACGCGCATGACCGAACATTTCAACTACATTGCACTACTCGTCACAAACTACATCCTCCTCCGCGACAAGCCCAAACACAGGGCACTAATGATGGAGAAGTGGATGAAGATTGCGCGGCAGCTTCGCAAGCTGAACAACTACAACATGCTGGGTGCTGTCATGGCTGGCATCAAGGGCACAGCTGTTATCCGCCTGCATGCAACCAAGGACTTGGTTCCACAGGCCACGACTCAAGATTTTTGGAAACTAGACATTTTGATGAGCCACACCAAATCGCACGCCGCATATCGACTGGCATGGGACAATAGCTCAGGAGAACGAATTCCGTACATTCCGCTACTTCGCCGCGATCTCGTATCCGCCTCCGAAGGCAACTCAACATTTATTGGCGACAAGAAGAAGACGGACTCAGCCTTGGCACCACATCCAGGTGTCAGCGTCTTCGAGGCCGCTGGAGGAAAACGCGACAGCCGAGAAGCATTGCCAGGGGGAGTTGTTGGCAAGGAGAGGATCAATTGGCGCAAGTTTGAGATTATGGGCGAGGTCATTGTCGGCGTGCAACGCGCCCAGGGCACGCCTTATCCAAACTGGCAAAAGTGCGAAGAAATTCGGACCCTGATCCTCGACGTCAAGATCAACAAGGATGAAGAAGTAAGTAACGCACCCTAGACTGGCGTAGTGTCAGGCAGCTAAGAAATCGCACTAGGAACTTTGGGAACGTAGTGCCCACCTCGAAGCCCAAGGAGCCAATGAAAAGGGTAGAATAGCTCGATGGTTTCGAGAGCGTTAGTGCCTCTTTCTTTCCTATTGTCTGCTTGCAGGCGTGTCACATTTTTTTTTCATTCTTAAACTTGGCGATGAGAGCAGAAAAGCTAAGCCAAGGACTTTTAGCTGGGCGTATATCTTTGCCTTCAATGCCTTTAGCGTTGACGTTGACCCACCCGGCGATAGCGGCAGCAACAGCATCAGGCACCTAACACACAAACACCTAACCCCTATGCGTGCATGCAACAAGGCATTGAGCCACAGATACCCAGCAGCAGCACCATCTCATCACCGCCATCGCTTGCATACTCTTTCGACAACGACAATGATTGCAAAGACGCCGCGCCGACTACTCTGATTCGTTTGTTTTTTTCTTTCTGAAAGACATTTGCGCCATCTCCCTCTCTCTCTATATCTCACCTGCCATATATACCCATCTCTGTTCCACCTTGCCCTTCCCCCTCCCACACTACCAAAAGGTGGGGGTGATTGGGGGGACGGCATTTGTAACGACATGTACCTGTGTTTTTTTTTCTTGCTCTTTTTTTTTCTACCAAATTACGAAGCATCTTGGTAGCCCTTGGTCTCTTTGTTTTCTTTCCTTTCTCTGTTGTTTTTTTGTGGGCAACCCTGCACGATACCTCTCTTTGTCTATCCTGTCCTGTCTTGTCCGTCCTCTTTGTCTACTTGTCGGTCTCTCGAAAATCTTCCACTTCTTGTCTCTAGATATCCATGGGCGTGTTTTCTTTTTTTGTACGTACTTTTGGATTTCTTTCACCACAAAGTATATCCACATGATAAACCAAACGAGGTCTTTCGTTCATGATGCCTTTTTGCGTGTGCCATGTGTGGACTTTTCTTTATGGTTGGGGTTTCGAGTATGTGTCTGACGTCTACTGGATATCTAGTGAAGAAGTCCTTTTGCCTTGTTTTTCGTACTTTGTTGGATAAGGATATACGGAGGTGTGTGTTTTTCTCCATCCCAGGAAGGGACAGAGACTCAAGGGAAAAAAGATGTTGGTTGGGATCTACATATAAAAAAACGGGGGGAGTTTTTTTTTCCATCGGATCAAGCTGGGCTAAACTGGCTTCGTTTCTTTTTACCTTGTTTCTCTCTCGCTCTCGGATTTTCTTCTTGATGAGCAAAGCTACTTTTGAAGTGGCTCGCTTTTTGTTTTGTATCCTGTTAGTGGCTCGATACGATGGTATTGAGGAATCCAATAGTCTCTGTTCATGACCTTGTGCGCTGCTTTTTTTTTGCTTGCTGGAATCATGACATGCTTGCTTGAGGGGATATGTTAGACACATGTCATGCCACGACAGCGAGTCACTTGATGGAGAGTAGAAAGAACCAATGCATGGTACATGTATTATTCATCTTGCATATGTAGCCTTATAGTATGTTATGTTGGGGACTCGAACGCCATGATGCATCTATTTGTTCAGCTCCTCAGCCCTCTTCTTCAGCTCCTCCTTGCTCGCGGGCTCGGGCAGGTTCTGGGCAATGACTGGGCCCTATACATACGTATCTTGTTAGCCTCATGAACATATCGCTTGCTCTACCAAGTCCTTGTGAAGCATAGTTTATCGTACCTTTGACTTGAAAGCCTCAGCATGTTGCATATTGCCCGTGTCGTGCATGCCGTGCGACGAAGCCGTCGAGTCCGAAGACTCCTTTGCGATCTTATCGGTGATGCCTGCAGCAAGGTGGAGAGTTAGATTTGCTTTGTGTGTTGACAAAACACTAGGTTAGAGAAGGGAAGACTTACTACCAGGAGCAGACTCTTCAACAGGGTGGTCAGGCATTTTCACTTTTGCTTGTCGGATTTCTTTCCTGCAAGGACTTCTGGGCCGCCAATGTACAAGAACTCGGCTACGTAGGCGTTGACTTTGTCTTGCTCTGTCGTCTCCTCGCTCACGTCGAGCTTCTGGATGTCGGTGGCTAGGGTTGCGGTCTCGGTATCTGTGGGTTCGGTTTGGCTCTGCAGGTATTGCAGAAGCGCGTTGAAGTTTGGCGGTTGTTTTTGTTGTTGCGAGTCAGATGGAGAGGCCATGGTGGACAAGGGGAATGATGCGGGTTATGTAGGCGGCGAAGTAGCGGGAGCGTGATCGGTGACGTAGGTGTGAGGGAGGGTGAGATAGGAGAGCGGGGAGCTTGCAGGTGCGGTTGCAGTTGCAGTTGCAGTGGTGATGGGCGGAGGGCTCCGTTTGGGTTAGTGCGGGGTAGGTCAGTGGATAGTCTTCTAGTAGTATGTACTACGTAGGTAGTTGGGGGCCCGTGGAATCAAAGCCTAGAATCCAAGGTGTGACGAAGCAGAGTAAGGCTACAATGATCTAGCTTGGAAGACTAGAATGTAGGAGCATTTCGTGTTTCCTCCGTGTCATATCGGCATCGGGTGTTGCCGCTGGCTGGGCTATTCTGAGACTCGATTTTGAGACGAGGCTGGGCCTCTTGATGTCTTCTAATCTGTTGAGGCTATCGGTGTATGGGGGATGCTCATGTATTTACTTGCTACGTTGAGAGTTGTGAATCAGCCTACACAGCATACCTGCAATTACAACGACCCACTGTACTATTCACAGATCTTGGAAGCCAGATACCTATGTCCATTTTCTGTGAGACGCAAGTCTTAGTCAAGTGTGTATTGGGTCAAGTTTCTGGTGCAATATGGACGGTACGCGCTAAAAGTAACCTGATTCTGATCTAGCCATTGCATGGTTGCTGTATACTAGACTAGCCATCGCCTATGATGCAAAAGACTTGAGACAAGTCACATGCACTCTGCTGCCGACCTAGCTAGAAGAAGCATGCACATATTCTGTACCCTGTGTATTCGAAAGATGTCCAAGTTTCACCATAAACCAATCAGCATTGCATGCATACACACCTGTTCGTTACATAAGAAGAATAGAAATGCGTAGTATTCCCGGCCTGTCGGATCGCATACCATCTTCTATTAATACGCTTGAACCTGGAAGACTTCTGGACGTTTGACGCCATTTGCTTTGCCAGATGGTGGCGAGGCTGGTGCCGTGGGTGTGTGGAGGTTGATCATGCTCCTTTGCCTTCCCCACCAAGACTCGCCACCTCTTGGTCACATTGTTGGCGACAGCAAACCCCCAAGGTGTGTGTGTGTGTGTGTGTGTGTGTGTGTGTGTGTGTGTGCACCATGGAGGCCAAGCTCAATCCTTGTGCATTTTTACTTGGACACTATAGCTATACGCCGTTCTTTTGACAGTCGGCAGGAAAATGGCGCGGAGAACGAGTGGCCCATAGCGCGCCCAAACTCTATAAGCGGCAGCTCAGCCACCGAAACGCGTCGCAAGGGTGCTTGACCTGCCGCCGCCCCTACCGAGCCTTTGCGACGTTTCGGCTTAAGCAGGCCTTCATTCAGGGACACCAGCCTTCACAGTACACACAATTCTTCCTCCCTCTTCTCAGGCTCTCCCATGCTTGACCCCCTTCCCGATTGCCATATACCCGGGAGCCATGTGAGGCCCGTTGTCTGCCGTCGATCGTCATAAGCCTAGTCTCATCATCAACGTCGTATCGCAATTCAACTTTCACGTTATACCCGCTGGTCGGAACACGTCTTCCTGACGCCTCCGTCTCCGCGTAAACTGTGACTTTGCTGTTACGCCCCCTGCCATCGCGATGCCGTCGTTACTCGGGACCTCGCTGTTGGCGCGCCAGAACCCCCTGGACGACGCGAGGAACACCTTTTCGTCATGGGACAACTGCATGGCCAAATCCTACTGCAAGTGCGTAGAAGCGGCTCTCCTTGCCCGATTTCCCTTTGCTCACATACAATAGATGGCCAGTTATTGTCGGAATCATCATTGGTGGTCTCATCCTCTTCTCAGTGATTACTTGCATTGCGCGATGCATATGTTGCGGCGCTGAGTGCGCCTGCTGTTGCTTTAGATGCTGCGCTTCTTGCTGTGGCGGCGGTCGCCGAGGAAGCTCGCATCAGCGCATCAAGAGTGACTCTGGACGTCCATATCCTCCTCAATCGTATGGCCCACCGCCTCCTCAAGCGAACCCTTATGCGCAGGCGCATGCTGCCGCGCCACCTCCACCAGTCTTCAACCCGCGACTTGCAAACCAGCAGCAATACCAGTCCAACCCCATGCCCACCTTTACACCTGCCCCGCAACAAGAAAGACCGCAATATGCCACATTCGATTCATCCAAGCCTGCAGCAAACGAAGACTCCCTTCCAGCTATGCCGACGTGGAAGGAAGGACGGGATGTGCACGTAGAGGTAGAGGAACAGCCAGTGCCGCAAAAGAAGGGAGACATGGAGTTGGACAGGCTAGATCGCAATGGTAGTGTGACAAGCGGATCCATGGGAGGCGTGGCAGCAGCAGCAGTACCTGGAGCAAGACGATCTCCTGGCCCGGGCAGGTCCCCAGTTTCGCCAGATTATGGATATCAACAAAACAACTCGTTTGTGAGCGATGCCCCGTCTTACAACAACAACCAGGGACAGTATGGTCAGCCATATGGCCAGCAAGGTGGATATCGCCAGGGCTCGCCTGGACAGGGTCGATCTCCAGTGTATGGAGCCGGTGCAGGGTACGGCCAGCAGCAACAGCAACAGCCATATGGTCGACGTTCACCAGGACCATCCCAAGCATACGGTTCCCACGACCAGCAGAGCCAACAGAGTGATATGCACGCACCGTACCAGGAACTGCCAACGTCCTACAACCAACCCCAGCAGTCATACAATCAACCACAATCATCTTACAACCAACCGCAGTCATACAACCAGTCAGCGCCCTACAACAACCACCAAGACACTTACGACCAACGAGACTACCCCGATGAGCCCACGCACAACTACTCATCCCAGGCACCCGCCTCCAACGCATACAACTACAACGCAAGCATAGCCCCCTCGTACCACACCTACGACCCAGCACCACCGCCCGTGCAACCCCTACCCTCACCACCACCACAATCCTCGGGCCCCCCACCATCCCTCACCCCCGGCCGCCCTGCCCAAACAACCTCGCCGGTATCAGCGTACCCAGGCCAGAGATCCTACACTCCGGCTGCGGACACAGTAGCGCCACCACAACAACAAGCACCGCCGCAGCCTTCGTACCGAGCTTTTACCCCCGGAGCTGAGACTCAGCAGCAGTCACAGCAGCAGCAGTATGGGGGCGTAGGCAGGAAACCAATGGATGGGTCATACAGGGATATATAAGAGGGTTTTGTGATGTGTACAAGTTTAGTTTTTTTAGTTTTTTTTCTCTATGTTGTCTGAATATTCTGGTGAATCTTCTTCCTGATACCCACCCTTTTTTTTTCTTCAACCTCTCAAGTGTGCTTTTTTTTCTTCTTTTCTTATATCTGTGAAGTTTAGTGGTGTGATTTCCCTTGTTTGTCATTTGTTGGGTAGTTGATGGGGCTTTTTTTTGTTGATTGGGTTTATTGGGGGAAAGCATGTGGCTGTTTCATTTTTTTTGGTGGCTTGTCGTGAAAGTTTAGTTTGGGTTAGTTTAGTGAGTTAGTAGTTAGGGCTAAGATTGTGGCGACGGCGTAGTTGGGAGACTTTGTAGACTAGAGATTCGTAGTGTGGAGACTAGGAACCGCAAGTATCATGACTTCACAAAGATGAGCAAATTGAGTGAACTCGTAACGTGATTAAAGTAAGGTCCATTCGTACAAAGCTGGGGGTATCAATCTATGCGCAGGTGGAGCTATCAAGAAAAGAAAGAAAGCCATGTTCTCGACTTGCCACTCCCCCTTTGCATCCATCTTGTCGAGCTAGACCATACAATAAAAAAGTTAATACAGACGATCAGAAAAAAAAGAGGTCGTTCGCTCGCTTCCATGCCATGATCATTACCACATCGTCCATCATCTTCCACTCCAAAGGGTATAACCGCTCTCTCAATACAGCGAAAAACAACAAAGGGAAAAGTAGTCCTTGGCAACGCCCATGACACGCACCGACCGTTCGAGTCCCAGCCGTCACGGTGGTTGTTGCGCGCTCAAGGTGCAGCCTCAGTAGTAGTACCCGTATCTTCTCAAGCGCCATGCTGACAGGGTAGAACGGTATCCGCGTCAGTCAAGCGGAAGAGAGGTACTGGGACGCAGGACTAGACTCTACTCGTGTGCGTTGTCCTCCTACGTCCGCCGCCGCCACGGCCGCAAGTCAGGCAGCTGATGATGATGCCGAAGAGCGAGACGATGGCGTTGATGATCGCCTTAAGACCAGCAGCGATGGCGTTGACAATGGCCATGATGCAGTTTCCGATGGTGCGGAACTAGAGTGGAATGTTAGTTTAGAGAGCTTGAGGGTGTATGTGAGAGCAGAAGTAGACGTACGATTGACTTGATGCAGGATACTACGGCACCCATGATTGCGGTGTTCTTATTGGAAGACGGCTAAGTGATGTTTGTTGTTTTTGTTGGCGGGATGGGTTGGGAGAGAAGAAGATTTGTTGTATAGGTATATGTGAGTGGTGTGTGTGGTATAGGATGGAGAAGAAGCAACAAACAAAGGTGGTGAAGGGAGCTTATATTGTGATTGTGTGAAGTCAGCATAGGCGGTTGCACAAACGCTACGTCACAAGCGTCCGTGCCTGGGTGCTTGCTGATGCTCGCTGTTCGCTTTCCGCATCTCATTTCTCGATAGTACGTACATACACCACACCTACTACACCGCAACCCAGCCTGCAGCAGCCGCAGCCCGCCCCTCCCATTCCCCTTTGGGGTGCATGGCATATCGCCCGCTAGTCAAATTTTCCGTCAAAGCCCATCATGGGCCTGCCAGCTGACTCTGGACCCGTTTCTGGCTCTGGGGCCTGCGAACCAACACACGCACAACGACGCGCAAAAACGTCAGTGGGAAAGGCAGGTTTTGCATATGGACAAGGCGTGACGCAAGACATGGGATTGTCCCCTGCCTTGCACGCGTGAAGGTGGATCTACCGCCACAACCTTAAACAGAGCATCGACGTCACTCTTGGTCCCTGAAACGGAAGCGATCGCTAACACCACCCCATCAACCACCCTGCCATCACACACGCTGTGCCCAAAGCAGGTAGCCCGACATTTACTCTCGCTACGCCCATATTGAATCGTTTGGCCAAATCAGCCTACCATTCAACACACCCACTCATCTCAAGCCTTAGTGCAATCACAATCTCCGCGTCTAGCCCTTCTACTTTTTTCTTATCCGGCAACGTTATACCGGCTGGGCTGCCAATATCCTCCAGAAGACGATACAACAAGTCAGGGTGACGTAGAACCTGTGGCTCCCGCTCTCGAACCCATGGGTCTTCGCTTGTTCAACCCAGCGAGTGACGCCACAGATCCGAGCAAAGAAAATGCACGGGGCGGTTATCGGGAACAAGGTCTGACTTTTTAGCTTCAAAGGGACATGGGCATGAGAAGGGCCCCACCGCATTTTCGCGTTTCCCATGTCTCGATCGCGTTCGATCTTTTCTTTGGCAAGGGGAGTGATGCGCATGTTGTCATTGTCCCGTAAGCGGAAGTGAGTTTCTTTCAGACTGCACTCCAAACGATAACAGGTTGTTTTGGCTAAAGTCTGCTATCGTCATTTTAATTCCCCAAATCCCCAGGGTCGCCCTAGCTTTCCCGCCTCGAGCTTGTGGAAATTACGGTCGGTCCTGGTCAGCTGCTCTGCAACAACAATCCACTAGACAACCCGTTTTGGCCATGTTGGCGCGCTATGGGTGTGTTAGCGCTGGTGCTGGGTGGATTGATGTGGCTGGTGACGCCCGTTGGCAAGCTCGACACCGCTCATGGACTTGTGCACCACAGGTGGGTCTGGAGCCGAGGCCTTGTCCCGACGACATCACATATTCCCAGCCATGCCAGCACTATCGCATAGCCGTCTTGACCTCTTGTGCTCTTGTTTGTTGTGCTATACTCATTACGCATATGTCATAAACATGCCACGGCCAGCCTCCTAAATACAGCCCGGACACGATACCCGTTGTAATGTCATAGACCCGTGACTAATGACGTCTCGTTGAAGAACAGGAAGTCTTCCATTGTCCTTTCATCGCCATATACACTCCCAGCCGATAATACAGAAACCCTCATGTTCCTGACACTGGGTTGAGATACTAATGCTTTGGAGCTATAGTGTCCAGGGCTATAGCAAACAAGGCTTCGCTGCCAGCCTTGTCATCCACCTTGACACTGTTCCTATTTCAGAATGATCAAAAGCCGTTGTGAGAAAACGCGCTCGCATATTCCGTATATCGCTGCTGTAGTATGACCATACTGTTTCCATTAACGCGCTTCCCGACAAGATGGTGTCCCCGGGAGAGAGCGGGAGTGTACATCTCCCCACTATTCAATCTCCAGTCTTCGTCTCAAACTTTGTTCTAGAGATCGTCTTCAATCTACCCAGCGCCACATGCTCCACATGCTCCATTCCACCCCCGTCTGCATACCAATACAACAGGAGCGCGGGAGTATCCGATCGCTTGATCGAAGCCCCACAGGGACTTGGCTTTCCCTCGAGCTTCTCTACATGCCTTGCACTTGATCGGGGAGCAAGTCTAGTATCACTCATAGCCCTGTGGCGTCTAGATTCTGTTGCGTCATTAAGGTCGTTCCCACTCCAGTTTGCACGATGTAAGCGAGCTGCTCGTGGTAGTAAGCTCGAGTATGAGGCTTGTGATTGGAAGCTGCCTGTTCTGCTGCGCTGTAGCAGAGATCTCGGCGAATCTGAGACTAAAGTGCGATCTGGAGATAATAATGGAGGGGATGGGTAAGGGATCTGGGAGATCTCCTCCATGAATTCGGTGTCTTCGTCTTCGATCTTGGCCACACGCTTTACTTGCTTTACTTGCTTTACTTCAAAGTATGGGGTTCTCGCGACACCGGTTATGATATCCTCTGGGTCTGGGCGCTTTCTCGATCGCGGAACATCTTGCTATGCAAGAGCCATGTGCTCAAAATATTTCTTGCGGGTTGCAGTCCAACTCTTTGGCTTCATTTCTGTACGGTCTCGTGACATCGACATGTAGCTCGAAACAGCGCCAATGAAGATGAGTATCATGACTGCAATAGTCAAAAGGCCCTGGATAACAATGATGACGATCCCAATCACTGTCGCGGAAATGCGGGCGATACTGAAGCGCGGATCAAACGCTGCAGAAAGCGCGGCTGTAGTAACCTTGCTGAAGCCGAGGAGATATATCGCTATTACATTTAGACGTTGTCCTTCAAACGGCCGGAGGAGAATAAACGTAACGAACGCAATGGTCTCGATTGCCAGTAGACCAAAGACCTGCACAGTAGGCTGACTGGAAGCCCCAGCGAGAAACCCAGCTCGGAAGAACTCGTAGAGTAGCCAGACGGCAAAGAACCACCATCGACTTTTTCGATAGCGAGATACAAGCCATCCAAACCTTGCTGTATACGCTTCATCGGAATGAATCGATGGCAAGTCCGTCGTGGCATGTATCCTCCACCACGGAATCGAGATGCTGCACCACGGTATCACCTTAGTTATTTGATGCTTCGATTCGTTGATCTGGTCTCGCTCGAAAACATATCCTCTGAGACGCAACCTGGAGAAGCAAGCGTACGCAGCAACGCTACCGAGTCCAAGCACCATAGTTACAAAGACTATGCAGGTGACAGCGACGGTTCCCGGTGACGCTGGCAAGGAAAACTGGTATATGCAGAGGAAACTTATCGTGAAAAAGCTGATGAAGATGGTGCGCAGTATTGTTACAACAATGTAGGCAAGATAGTGACGGCGAAAGTACTTGAGGCGATTCTGGCGTATAATGCGGAGACTGACCGATATCTCGACGATTGCTTTCAGAGAGAGAATTGAGATAATGGCGCATGCGGATAAGAACAGAAGCCAGAGGAGCTCGGTCAGAAAGGCATTGCGGACTGGAATTCGCTGCGTCGCAAGTGTGCCTGCAAACCCAGAGTAGTCGCCCGGAAGTGGTAATTCAGGCTTGACTTGCTTTCCGGAGTACTTGAATCCGCCGTTAATATCGGTTAGGTAACGCTTGTTGACAGTGTTCTGGAAACCGAGCTCGGTAGGTAGAGTATCTCGTCCATATATCCGATGAATATAGACTCCTCCAATATACGGATCGTTTTGAGCCGCACCAGCAACATGATTCCGTACCCCATTCCCCTCTTTCACACTGACAAACCTATCAATCATACTCTGCATTGGCTCATAGTATATCATTCCCCCCACCCAAGCATAATTGCTCCAAAAAGCCACCAGAACACTCGGCCAATCCATCTCAAGCGCCCCGCTGTAGAAAACATACTGCCACACGGAAAACACAACAGAAACCGACATGGAATGCGCATAATGACTCCGCATACCGAGCACATCATCGCCACACGCAGCAGTGGCAAACGACGCCGCAATCGCTACAAGCGTGAAAACAGCTACAACAGTCCCAACGCAGTACTGCCGTCGAAACGTCCACCCATTCGTAATCCCCGCTGCAAACAACCCAACCTCGCTTTCCGTCTTATTCGCAAACACCCGGAGAACAGCCTGGCCCTCGAAGTCCGGAATACCCAGTGCCACCTCCGGGATCCCTGCTACATCGGCCGGGCTAATCAGTATCATACCCGCGGCTTCGATGGGAGTTCCCGGTCGAACGGGACACGCGCTTTTCATTGCTTATTAGTAGTGTTATCGTGATAGGGAAACAAGGGGGGGGTGGTTTTACCTCCAGATATTCGCGTCACACGGGTTGAAGGTGAGTGAGAAACGAGGCTCGCCGTATGCGAAGACGGCAATGTTGAGCATGACGTGGTCTTGTAGTGTCGTCTCGCCGCGTAGATGGAACATGATCGTCATGTTGTCTTTGTAGTACGCTGCGTCGAAGCGAGTGATGTTTATGGCGCTGTTGCTGAGGCAGTCTGTGTAGTCGGTTGTGTAGAGGGATGGCTGGCGGTCGTCTCGGACGAGGCTGCGGATGCCGTTGATTGTTGCGCGGACATATTCGATCGGTTTGGCAATGGTGAAGTCGCTAAATAGCGGGAGTAGTAGGTAGATTGGTAGCAGAAAGGTGGTGTTCTGTTGTATGCGCATGCTGGCATAGGTGGTGGTGTATTGAGATTGCGGAGTGTGTAAACTGTAAACTGTGGGCGAAAGCTTTATGAAAGCTGGGTAGTTTCTTGTATATATGCTTGTTTGTTTGCTGCAGTTTTATAGTTGCGTCTGGAAAAGTCTTAGTTCTTTGGCATGTTTATGGGCCGGCGTAGGAGAAAAGTGAGCAAACTCAATGCGGAGTGAAGGTACCATCGTTGGGATGGCATCAGGCCTCAATATAAGTTGTTCTGTCTGCAATAAGTCTATGCAAGCAGGAGCATTTCATCATTATTTAGGGGCGTCTTCCAAGTTCTTTCCAGCCTAGTCACTGTACAATGTTTGTTTAGCATTGGCAAACTCCGGCAACCCCATAGACCCCTAAGCAGAGCATATACTCAGAGAAGAACTTGGAAGGGTTTTCATGTTACGTGCGCAATAAAGCTCACGATTGATCCATGGCTTGACACAAAATTAAACGAATGTTGTTGAGACAGGAGTAGGTGCATTTCAAAACTAGCTCTTCGCTCTTGGGTATCTCATTGTGCGCATCCGATCACCGACTCTGTGCTACTGCGCTACCAAAATTTCCGTCATACCTTTTATCAATTTAATCATCATTTGCCAAAAGTGCCTTTGGCTTTTACACACAACTCCCCCTTGATATTCTCAAGGGTCGCAATAATCTCCTGATGGGAAGCCTGTGGCTTCTTTGTGAGGTCCTTCTTTGGTGATAGCCATCCCAACCAGCTCTTTGTAGGTTCAGACTCCGGCTCAGGCGGTGGTTCAGACTGTGGCAGATCAGGTTTGGAGAAAGCAGCGCGTATGACGTAGAAATCGAGGCTGTACGTAGGTTTCGCGTAGGTCAAGGAAAGGGAGTCGGGGCGATGGGCAGATTCTGGGTGTTCTTGTCAGTGGGAACCCTGGGTGTGAAATGGGGTATGATTGCATCAATGTACATACCAATAAGTCCATCAGGACCCTTCGCCATCCTGGCAAAAATCTCCTCAAAGATAGTCGCTATAGCCCCTCCATGCGCGACGCCCGGCCAGCCAGTCAGTCCTCCTCCAATCCATACTACCGCTACCATCTCTCTGGTCTCGGCATTCCAAAATGCCCTCTGCACTCCTAATCCCCTTGCCCCACCCATAGCACCCAAAACTCCTTTCTTCCCGTCATTTTCCCTACCAAAATCTAAATCCAGCTCTAGCCATCCTTTGTAAGCTGATATCTTCCGACTTCCTGGAGCAGGTGCAGATGTCAATCCTGGTCCTGATCGGAGGGCAGTATCGGTGTGTAGGTTGTATGATTGCGATCGGAGTGATTGTACAATCTCCAGAGCGTCGACGTCGCGGCTGAGGGAGTTAAGGATTAGGTCATCATCTGGCGATCCGGGCTCAGGAAGACCGAGGGGCGCAGCGAATTGACGGGCACCCAAACCAGTTGTTATTCCTAGAGCGAGGATGCTGGCGTACCACAGGTAGGACCAGCGGATGCGGGATTGGAGGGGAAGCTCGAGGACTTGGGCATTGCGGGGGTGGCGGATGAATTGGCGCGAAGCTCTGCAAGGCGCTGTGAAAGGAGTGCGATTGAGGAGAAAGCGCGCTCGAGACATTTTGTATTCTCAACTGCATATATCGCAGTCAGTGATAGATGGGACGGAACCTTGAGTTGGTGACAGGGATTAGTTCACCGAGGCTCAACTTTAGTGGCTTGGCACCCCAGGTGCTCGACTTGCGAGCGGCATTATTCCGCCATACTACACATTTGGATGCATTGTTTTGGAAACAGCCATTGCAAGTATATACGGTCAATAAGCATTAAACGTTATCATTCCCTATACATATCGAACCATACTAATATAGATTATCACGATTGCTCCTTTTCTAGCTTTCCTGGTCGTTGTTTATCATCCACCAGTGTAATGTCCAATGCCCCTATGTCAACATCGTGGAACATACGAACCTACACAGTCTGTTAGCTACATTCTATCACCAACTAAACAAGCATACGGCATACATTCATACCCAGCAAATCGGGTCCAGTCTCTCCAAATCGCCACATTCTCGGATCAAACCAAACTGCGCTCCCACAGTTTGCACAAAACTTGTGCAAATTTCTTTTCATTCCAAAAGAATAGTCCCTTAGCATATCTTCACCGCTCTTTATGTGTAGCTGCGACCTCTCGGGATACACTAGCAAGTAGCCGTTGCGAGTGCAGATGCTGCAGTTGCACGATACGACCTTCCACTGGGGTAGTGGTGGGGAGAGAAGGACCGAGTACTGTACAATACCGCAGTGGCAACTTGCCGCGTAGGTTTGACAGTTTTCCGGATCAAACTTGGGGAGAGACGGTTTGGTGCTTTGTGAGTCGGTCATGACGATGGCTGGTGGTGGTGCAAAGGTGGGGTTCAGAGAGTAGTTGAGAGTATAGCCAGTAAATCTCTCCTCAAGTGAAGCGCATACTACATATATTGCCTTCAATATAGGCACGAGGGCATAGACGGAACGGAAACCGCCGTTTTAGACGGAAGCTATGCTCAAGACTGCGAGTGATTAGCAAAGAGGGGTGGTAGCCTTGGTTACAAAAAGTCTCCGTCTCCGGAATCCGGCGAGCAAATGTCTCCGAGGCCGCCAGAAAGCAATCGAGGATATATGGAGAATCATGAGAGTAGCAGGTTATGATGCTGTCATTAAGAATCCACCGGGGTCATGATCTAGCCAGCTTCTGCATAAGAACATCTTACTCGAGAAATTATTCGAAAGCTAGACGACTCTAAACAGAAAAAAGATAATCTCATTTGTTCATACAAAGTACAATCTAAAATTAAGTATCGCCTGAAATCACGTTACGATTCACACTATATAGTGGACTCTAACGAGGTTTCGTGCAACAATAATTTCTGCAGTTACAGGTCACAACGTGTCAACCTTCGAATCTCCCACCCATTACAACACGCATGACCATAGTGGGAAGCAGCTTTAAATAGAAATTTCAAAAAGTTGTTCATCGAGAACAAGATAATACGAGACATAATATAGAGATTGAAAACCTTCAAAGACATATACCCACTATGGACATTTCAATTAATTCACTGCCGCGACAGCCAGAAGTCCCCACACCAATCACTGTCCTGATCCCAGAAAAGCCCAATTTCCTACCCCAGCATTTATCCCCAATCACCATACTTACACAAACTTACCTCTTCACTGCGTCAGTCCCCCAATCTCGTCCGACCACCTCCTATATCTTGTAGAACCACATTCTCCCATCCACATTCCAAAAAACAGCTCGTACGACACCGCGCCTCCAAAATACAAGAGGCAAGAAAAGTCGGAAAAGGAAGTCGGCAAGTTCCACCGTTTCCAGTTACGAACATCAGCCCACAAAATCCAACTCATTGCCTCAATTCCCACCGATTTCCACCCCCAGTCTTACATACCGATCCCGTGTCACCAGACCTACTGTCTGCGACTCGCAGAAAAAAAACGCCAAAGGCGCACATTTCTTTGAGGTGCGATTGGTTGCATGGTATACGCGCTAGTGGAGCTGGGAGTCGCTGTTGTACGGCGGAGAAGAGGGCTTGAATGGGGCTGCTGGTCTTGTGTAATGTGATAGCCATGGACTCCGATTCGTGTCTTAGGTTGGAGGCGCTATTCTGGGGCGGGTGGTGGTATCCGGGGACTTGGGCTGGGTGGGTGGGTTGGTATGAGGGTTGCTTGACTGTTTGTGGGAGCGGAGACGAGGGCTATTGGTGTTAGGGTTTCATTGGGCATTTTGAGAGTGTTCTCTGTCGAAGGTAGTGAATTTGGAAGAGAGATTCATAACGAAGCTTCGAAAGTCGGCGAAGGAGATACTATCCTCGGATAGGAAACGGGAAAATCCGTACGTCTTTCGTGTTGATATTGTGAAAGACGAGTGAGAAAAATTAGTGAAAAACAAACCACATTGATCAGTGAAGGGCATTACCCAAGGACAAGACGTTGAGAAATTTCTACCAACACACAAAATCGTCTCTTTCTACGCTACCTGTTGATTCTAAAGAAGTGATCATAATCCTCTTGGCTTGTATCTGAGATCACCTAACTACATGTGTTGCTTTACATCACTTATTACTTCAGCCGTTTAAGCTAAGAAAATTCTAAGAGACTCAAGAGTAGATGAGTTATCACATATATTGAGTGTATGGTTTAACAGCAGCCAGTTCAATTGCAATGGCTCAAATCTCACTAGAAACATCTCGTCGTTGTTCTTACAGAGTGCAATACGTTGCCATTATGTACAAATATCCATGTACTCTTTTTAACGGTTTTTAATATACATCTTACTAAGCAGCTTAAATGTTCCTATACCATCATCATTCTGTCGTGTGATAGAAACACGATAAGACCTCTGTGTGAGATCACTTATCTCGCCAGTAATAGGATTTGAAAAGAAGCAGCCTAGAAGACCTCATGTTCAATTTTGCAATGCATACTGAAAGATGCTCAACTTAACATGCATCACCAACTCACGACTGAACTCGATCGTCAACTGAAATTGATCATGGTAGCGTGATTGAGACATGTCACCAAGATCGCAGTTCAACATTTCAAATCCTTGCGAAAGCAACCATATACTCTGTATGAGACTGAGTCTGAGCTTCAAAAGTCCCATACAATGCATTGACCTTGTCTATATTTGCGTTCGCCACATCTGCAAGGCCTTCTTCTGCCTCAAGGCCTCTTATCAAAATAATAACAATGTATTGATAATTCCTCGACATCGATGTCCATCGCCCCAGCCTCACTCCAGACGCCAAAAGTAAACACAAATATTCAAAACAGCACAAGCTCCAGAGCGGGGTGCCATGTTCATACATACTAATCAATCGGATTCCGAATCCATGCATCTCCTTCCTTACTTTGTACTGGAAACAAATTCTGGATCAGCCAAGTCGTGACTTGCTCTACCGGAAGAAAATCCGTCATCAAATCAGCATGTTGCCCATCAAACGGCACGCACAAGGGTACTGCAGGTGTAAAACCTGTTACCGGTAAATAGACCACCATCGCGAAAGCGAACCCCGCGGACAAAAAAGCCAGCCCAAGAAAAGCAAAACCCGACGCTCCTGCACTGCAACTGCACCGGCATGACGTGCTCATGATGCATATCGTTAATGCCGACATCACGCCAATCCAAGATTTACTGATCAAGAGAATGCAGGGCAAGGGGGGCGATGAGCGATTGATTGGAAAAAAGAATCAAGACTACATGAAAAGAAGAAGAAAGAAAACAAGCGAGCAAAATAAAAGACCAGGTTCATTCAAAAGCAACGGCCGTATACCTGGACCCTGTGTAGGATTCAGGGTGACGGAAAGCAAAAAGCCCGTACCACAATAGCAGCAAGCAAGCAGCCCGAGAAAAAAACCAAATTAGATGTTCATGACGGAACCTGAAGAAGGTACGGGAAGGGTACGTACGATAGCCGAAGCCAAAAGCAAACGGCCACCGTTTCTTTTCCCTCCATCCCCTCTCCCCCGTCCACCTTCCTCTTTCCTTTTCCCATGCGCAGCGTGCAGCATGCATGCACGTCTTGCTTGCTTCTTTTCTTTTGCGCTAGAAAGAGGGAGGAGCAGGAGCGAGAGGGATCAAGGACAATGCGTGCGTGTGTGCGACGCAACGTTTCGGAAGGTAAAAAGCAAACTTTCCCAGAACAAGCAAAGAATCACTACAGAAAGAAGCAAAAGACGATATCCCACATACCCGCTCCAACCATTCCCCTCCCTCCCACTCAGAGGCGAATACAAAAAAGAAAAGATGAAGCGAGATAGAAGCCCGGAGCTTACCCGTACCGTTCCCCCTTCCCTTTCTCGCCTTTTCGCGGGGAGCACACACACACACACACACCCTCCTTCCACCCAAACCAAAACCGGTAGAGTAGAACCAATCTTCCCCTACACCTAGTAGCACGCGAAACCATGGCAATCTTTCCAGAAATTCGCTCAGATCTTTTTTTTTCCTTCTTTCACCATATCGGCAATCACACGTTACCATCTCATCCAGAAGATTCCGTGTATCCAAACCCCCCACCCCACCCCGCTTTTTCTTTCCTTTGCTTTGCCCACGGATCCCGTATACATCAGCTTGGAAGTGAAAAAAAAGAAGGAATAGAGAGAAAGAGGGATATAGAACCCCTGCCGCACCCCCCCACTTGTTTTGGTTTTTTGTCCATTCAGGATTAACAAGCCATTGAGGAGATGCAGTGAAGATCCAAAAGGCCGATACGAGGTGCAGTGATTGAATTGTTTTTCCTTCTTTGGGTAGTTTTTGGCACTTGCTTCTTGTACTGTTCTGCGTATACCTGCCTGTACGCGGGATGTGGGCGTTTATTTCTTTGAGATGGTAAGGGGGGGCATGGTAACGTCATTTGGACAGTGCGGCGGCGCCCTTCTTTTTTTTTGGCTGGCCTGGGGCTTGGGGGCTTGTTATGAGGCCCTGTAGGCTGCAGTTTCTTGCTTAATTTGTGAGTCTAGCTTGATGTGACGTATATGGGATTTTGAAATGGCCGGCTCAAGGCTTGGAGTGAAGCAGGCTACTTGTCTACCGGTGGAGAGGAAGGGGAATCCGTATGGGGTCTGTCAACGTTGTACGGCTCCAAGACAGCCGTATCTTCTGAACTGTGGAATGCCCAATCAATTGATAGACTGTGATTTTACAAACACAGAGAATTATAGGGTGGGATGGAATGTGACGTTACAAGCCCAGCAAGTGTAGCTATGAGCCTATCAGCCTATTCTCTTACAATAACTTACCCGAGAAATGGACTGAAAACCGCAATAAAATCTATTCAAGTAGAAATTCACTCAGTATTACGCTCTCATACTACATCAGACCCATCTGTCATGACAGACAACTAAATAAGGCAAAAAAAAAGGGTTGAGTCTGAAAGACAGTCAGCACACTCACCGGCCATCCAAACACCAAAGTAATACACAGCAATCACTATCAGCGCTTACAGCTAATGTGACGTGTCTGTCTACTTTTCTTCGCATTGAAGACTTAATTCGGCAAGTACGTAACCGCGATGCAAGGGCAAGCGTTAACTCAGAGTGGGGAGGGGGCCTAATGGTCAGCACCGGTCTACAAGCGACAACAAAATCCACCCCCTGTAAGGCCTTCGTGTATGTATGTGTGTCACGATGGATTGCATAGCATGCCACACAGGTTCAGCCTGACGCAACTAGTTCGGTCTCGCCATGAAACCTGATCACGCTGCGATTCGGATGGTCGATGACAGAGCGGTAACTCGGTATCCCGCCTCAGGCTAGGTGATGCTCGATTTCAAATGCGTTCTCGTCTTCTTATCGGAGCAAGTGGCGATCCGATCTGGAGGGAGGAACTCGATGAACAAGTTGCTCATAACACTGCAACTCTTCAGCATGGCCAGACAAGCTGGACACGTGTTCAACGTACAGATCGATGTGAAACTGGGCCCTGTGACGTTAAATTCTGTTACAGTAAGTCAAGCGTGACTGTAACATTGTCGACTCCGCTCAGGTAAGCCTGCATCCATTCAAGCTGGGCACTTACGCCCCGTCCTGCTTCTGCTTCTATCCAAAGACGCAAGCGCAGATGATCAATACAGATATGCATATTCTTAGCAAAGTGAGACAAACTGTGGGTATCAAAGCAAAAGTAAGGAAGAAAAAAACCCTTGCTTGATCAGTTGCTCCGGGCTCCACTGTCGTTGGATCATCGTATAAGCAAATCGAGGAAGTACCGAGTTGGCATCTCTGCTTCTCCAAATCCGAAACACTGAGGATGTAAGCTGAGTGTACATGCACACTCAACACATGTATTGGTTTAGAGACAGGACAAGGTTATCGAGACCGGTATCTTATGTTCAAGCGGAGCAGCTAGTCTTCTGACTTTACTATGAAGCCGAAAAGGGACTCTTTCTCCCTCGTGCGGCATGAAGGAGACCCGAAAAGAGCTCTTATCGGTCTGGCCCCTCATCAGCATCAAAGTTTGTCATAGCCTGTTGGATGACAAAACTGCGTGCGGAAAGTTTCATCTGTACTTTAGTCGCCAGGCAGCACAGCCCATCAGCTCACCTCTCTATACGGGATACCGCCGGAAAAGGCCAACTTTGTTGCATGTTCCAATTATGGGGCGCCGTAGTCATTGGTATTCGCCATCGCCAAAGACTCAAAGAATGAAAAAAGCGCCTTGTTCGAATGGGGATGAAGCAGGACAGCTTGCATTGGACAAAGTCATCTTCCGAAGCGCCATCTACACAGTAGTGCGCTCAACGCACCCACCACCGCCGCCGCCGCAAGCCCACTTGGTGATTGTGTGCCGTGTTTCTTGGCAATCCTTCTCTACCTGACGCCCGACAATGAGTGAGTTGCAGCAACGAAAGCCAGCCACTCTCACAAACAAGCATACCAAGCGAAAGCAGGGCCAAAATGGCCCCCGAATAACCGGGACCAACGAGCGCCAAGGCGTGGTTGGAGGTCAGACGGCGTGCTCTGGTTGTAGCCATCGTGCTTGGGGCTAACCTTGCTGCACGTCAAGTGTAAGCCGCAGTAATCACAGGCAGCCGTGCTTGGATACTGGTACACGGGATTGGCGATCTCGCAAGGAATACCATTGCTTGTGTAGATATGTAATCATCACAGCACGGTGATTTCCTTGCAGCTGCCACACACATAAGCAACCAACTCTAACAATGTTACACTCAGCGACATGTATGCATTCTCACGAGGCAGCCGAGCAGATTTTCATCCGGCAGACTGAGACATGACTTGTTGAGGAAGCGTGGGAAGATTGCGAAAACGGTGACAGAAATGGAAAAAGCAAAAATTGCTATCGCTGATTGGATGAGTTGGGCATTTCTTGCATATGCAGAGTGAGTTGTAGCATCAGGCCAGGTCGGATTGATATTATGTCGCCTCGCCCTAAGCGTAGTCCAATTACTCTCCAGTGCGATGGCGTTGGGGGATGCGCGCGTGCGTAGAGTACGAGCAGATGAGCATCGTCGAGAGATAGTACTGAGAGCATAGCGTCAGGGTATGCACGTTTTTACGAGAATGGATGGATGAAACCAAGAGAGCGATACTGGCTGCTCATGATTGGTCCAGGCCACCCGATAGCGTGTGGAGAGCTGGTCGGCCTTGGGAATGCCGGACCCAGACCATTGGCGGAGATTTTGCAGACTGCGCGCTTGTCCACCAATATGGATGCACGAACAGCCGAGAAGGATTTGGCTGTCGCCTCGATGACCGACAGCCAAGCGACTACTACATGTTTGGGCGAATAGCGTTTCACCTGTGCATGTTATTTTGTTGACAGATATTGTGTCAGCGCCCGGTCGACTGCGCACCTGGGCACCCCATCTAGATGCAACTCATCAGGTGTTCTTTCGACCCATGATGGAACAAAACTTGCATGGGCGAGTCAGAAATGGCCGTCTTCTGGCTGGACCGTCCGGAAGTGGGCAAAAGACTCGGCAACGGCAGTCAACTGGTGACCAAAGCGGATTATCCTCCGACGACAGCAAAATATCGTACAACGGTGTACCCTGTGTACATCATCGATCAGTGGCGCACTTGCCAGACGGGAAGGCTTTTGCGGGCGTTTAGCTTAGCGGGCATAATAAGTGGTGCGTCCTGGTTCAGGCAAAGAACAAGGTGGCTGGCAAAGATCAGCGAGATCCTGGGTGCGGAGTTGAGATGATGGCGTCCGCCACACAGACGTATGGTTGAGGGTATGCCTTTGATGCAGGTACAGTCTTAGCAGACCGGATGCGATGCCGGCACATACAAAGCTTGGGCTTGTATGTATTCACGGCATGGCCGTGACTCCAACATGAACGTAATGGGCACGTACGCAGCTTTTGCTCGGGGAAATCAGCACGCGTGCGGCGAGTTTTTGCCGGCAATGGGGGGGGGAAGGGAGAGCGAGGCCAGGCTGAGCCGGACGAGCTGCGCGGCAGTGGAAGCATGCTGCCACTCGGTCCAGGATAGAGAAGGGATTGAAACTAGCGCTCGTGAGCGGGCTGACCAAGACTAGTAATCATATCATGGCCGTGTTGGAAGCGTTCCAGAGCGGTTAGAAGCGACAAAACAAGTATGCAGGTTGATGGGAGCTGGCCTAAACGTAGTTTGACACAGGTCAAGTTGGGTAGAGCAGGGGGAGGCGAGGCGAACCCGAGCCCTAGCCCTAGTCGCGAATTGGTAGCGGAAATCTTGAGGCCCAAACCTTGGGTTGTTTTCTTTCGGCTGCATCACGCAGGAGACGAAGCTATTGAGTCCAGAGCTGGAAACTTTAGTAACGTGGGGGGTACAGGACGTCATTTCACAGCGACTCAGTCACGCAAGCAGGTAATTGTCAACACGCCGGCCAGTCTGACTGGTGCAATATACTCCCTTGGCTGGTGTGACCCGTGACGAGGCCGCGGCCGTGAACACAACAAGCAACAAGACACATAATGTATACACACGCGCGTTCGCAGTGAGAATGGTAATGGTGACGACAGGCTGTGTATAAGCAACGAGGCCCTGGAGTCGTTCTTTGAGGAGGCTGCAGACGGCTTGAAAAGAAGCGCACTGGTGAAGCCCAGCGCGTTGGCTGCCATGACTGTGCTGAGGCGGGTGGGCTTGCGGGCGGTGGGAGAGGAGGTGCGGCTCACAACGTGGCCGCCGCAGCCTTCGGATACGGACTGGATGCGACGCGAGAGCGAGAGCGGTTTTGCTTCTGGCAATTCAGGCAGTGCGTCAACGGAGATCCAGGGGGGCGGTTAGGGCGTCGTGGGCGTCATGGGCACAGGCAGGCGTCTTCGGCTAGAGGAACAAGACTCCGGACCTGGGATGGGTGGACTTGGCGGTGACGGGGAAGGGGGGCCAGCTGGTTACGCTAGAGCCAGACACTGAGTTGGGTCTTGCAACCCGCGTGTTATCAAGGGCTAGAGAGATGTGGGGCCACGGGCACCCCGAACGCCTGAGACGCTTGTGCAGAGAGATCGGTAGGGTAGAACGGGCGGGACCTTTAGCGTAGCCAGCTCGGCGGGGGAAGCCGTTGATCTGGCTTGACGGGTGGCCGATTAGGGGGGAGGGGGAGGCCGTCACGTCGGGAGGCATGGTGGATGGAGCGAGGGAGGGGTGAGCGATGTGACGAGCTGGCGGCGCCGTGTGAAAGCAAAATGCCTACTGTACTAGCTGGTGGCCTTGAAAACAGTCGAGCGAGCAGTCATTTAGATGGGGCGGGCAAGGCTGGTGACAGGCGGGCGGATGATGACATGACGATGTGTAGTAGTGGGGTTCGGATTTGTCCAGGGCGTAGGGGGAGGGAGGGGGCACTGGCTGCCTGGCTGCCTGGCTGGAGCGAGTGCGAGAGCGTGCAGCTGCGTCGATAGTACACACTCTACTGTACTCGCACTCGTAACTGTACTTGCTCTGCAGCAGGTGCAAACAAGCACAAGCGCGTTGGAGCAGCCAAGCGAGACGATGCGTTGAAAGGTTGCCGGCGCGCTCAAAGGCTCCAGGCCCCCGTCCAGCCATCAAGAGCGTTGCAGGTGGGAGAGGGAGGGTGAGGGTGTGTGTGTGTGTGTGTTGGTACAGCCGATCAAGCGAATCAGGAAACCTTCTCCGGTTTCGCTTATCCGCGTATGTGATTGGCTGGGTAGCTCCAGGATTAGACCCAACCTCGCATCCCCATCACAGTGACAAAACACGCTGAGAGATGAAAGGGAGCATGCCGTCTTGCGTGCGATGCGATGCGCTGCGCAGCCCTGGACATGTGTTGTTTTCTTTTTTACCTTTTTTGCAACACTCGGCTGCACCGCCCCTGTCGATATCCGGCATCCCCAGCATAGGCAGAGACAGACATGGGCGGGGGTGGGTGGTGGGATATAGTAAGTACGTGTGTTTGTTCATTTATACACGGGCAACTGTGTACGTACATAATCGTATGTATGTATAGTAAGTACTATACGTACTTGGACAGTGGCAGGGCTTGACCACGTTGTGACGACGCCCACACGGCAACCCGACAGCGTACGAGGAGCCGGACAAGGCCCGCGGCTACGCCATCTGTGTGCGCTTGGCCCTGCAGCACGCCTGAGCTAGTCGTCGCAGCGGCTGCCCCAAAACAATGGTCTGTGGCATCAGCCTTCCAGCGCCAGCACGGGGCCTGCCATTATCCAGACGAACCCAGAGTCGGATCGACCGCGGAGTCGTCCCCGGTTCCTTGTTCTTCTCTTGTTCCGCCAGCTGGTCAAACCAGGCCGCCGGGAAAGGCCCTTTGGCAAGGCGGGCGGCACCCACTGCACCCAGCCTTGATTTGACGTGACTGCACAGCACAAGGACAAAGTGACATGTATATGCATGCTTCCACCACCACCACCATTACCGCTGCTATTACCACCACCACCAACAGTATTGCAGGTGGGTACAAGACCAGCAGTGACAGCAGCCATGTGTGTGTGTGCCTGCGCAGTCTGTCGCGCGCTGTTGGCTGGACCGGCACCAATCCCATCACAGGCCCCCCAGGCGACGGCAGCAGACGCGCGCAAAAACAATGGGCCGGAAACGTATAGCCAATGCACCTCCACGTGGAAAGGCGCCCGTCTAGGAAGAATGTACGACGGCAGTGGGCTGCGAGTGGTGAGGGACGAGATTGAGGCGGGCAGGGACCCAGGCCGCTGCTTATTCCACCTTGCCCTTTGCAGGCGCACACGTGCCCTAAGCAATATACCACTTCGCCTAATTTTAGACCGTCACCCACTTTGCTGCTCCGCCCAATGGCTTCGCTCTCGACGCCATCACCAGCCTTCCGCAATGACGCTCCGACCCTCATGCAATGGCTCCGCAATTCATGTCTTTTCCTACTATCCCTACCCTATAGCCTACAGGGAACGGGTATCGCGTCGATCGGCTGCTTGGCATCCATACACCCACCCCCCATCTTACCTCGAAACACACATGCTCAAGCGTCTTCGGCAGCCCACCACTGCAATCATGTGCAGCTGGCCGTCATGCTCCTTCTCGGCTAGCGCTGGGCCCGTTTTCCACAGCGCCATCTCGTCAGCTAACATGAGAAAGCGGTAAAAGCACGGCCGCAGCTCTGGTCGCCGAACTGGACCACCCGCAGGGATGTCTATCCTCCAGCTGCACTTTGTTTCTCGCTCGCTCGCCAGACACGCACACACACACGCGGGCACACCCATAGCCACCGGAGTTGACGCTGAGCCCTGGGAAATGTGATTGTGCAGCGCGTCATGGATGGCCGACGTCTGCTGCTGCTGCTACTCTACGCACTGAAGCACTCCTGTCCACTCGCCTAGCGCTCCCATGCCCCCCATCTGCACATCACGACGATCGCTCTGGCCAAGTCTGGTAGCACTGCTAGCTAACGGCCATTGGCCCTTCACAAACGGTGGGCTTGAGCAAAGGGGGGAAGGGTTGTTGTAGAGTTTTGGCTTTGTCTCTCTGACCACCCCTCCGGGCGCTCCTTGGGCCAGACCGCGTCCGTGCGCCATCAGGCTCTCCCAGGTCCCCTTGGCGCCAGTCCCGACGCACATTACACTCGCTCTGGGGGTGCTCCTGACCCTTGGTACTTGGGGGAGGGGGCAGACAAAAGCACTCCGCCGTGTGTCTGTCTCTTGTCGTGCCGCAAGCCTGGGTCAGGAGAGCCGCATGTCCACCCAAATCTGTCCACTCGCGCCACCCGCCCGTCGTCTTGTGCCAGCATCAAACAATCCCCCCCTCACGCCCATCCGCCTCCCCCCGGCAATATGCGCTGCCCATCATAGTGACCATCATCCAGCAGCATCATCATCAATATTAGTGAACGTGCTGACAGCGAACGTCCATTCGCTCTGCGGTCCGGCGCAAGCCATGAGCTCGCCCACTTTGCTGGTCCAAGCCGTCCCGCAAGCCAGCAGGACTTACTCCGACAGATGGTCTGCCGACAGGGTCTGGCTATGGTAGGTGCTTTCACCCCCCTGGTCATGCATTGCTGTGTGCGGCCCCATGTTCGTCTAGCTCTCTAAATTGAGTCTGAACGGTGTGGGTTTATTATTCATTCGTCGCATTGCTTCTGCCGTGCCTCGTTTGCATTGCCTTATTGTGACAAAGTGCGTCTGTGAGTAGCGCTCCCGCACCCTCACCTGAGGCTGGCTTTTGGGCTGATTCTTCATCTCCCATCCCGATCCAGATCATCCTCAAAAGGCTTGGACGGTCCCTATCGCCTGGTTGAGCCCTTGATAGTGCAAAAGCCCCAGCGCGCCAGTCAGCCACGCGAGCCCACCAACCCTGACAACCCTAGCCTGCCGTACATATACGTAAAGACCCAGCGCTCTCCACTCGCTCGCGGTAACAAAGCCTTCTTAGTCCACCCAGGTTCCAGCCTTCTCCGCCATCGCTCCTTCCTAGGGCGCCCAGGTCTTGAGCTTAACAAGGAGTGATCGCCACTCCACACGCCTCCAACTCCACCATTACCACCACCACCACTGCCAAACACTTGACGAGGCTCACCTTTGCTCCCCGCCAAACCATCACTAAATCACCCCTCCCCAACGCACAACACAGCCACTTTGCAACGCCTCCGTAAAGTACGCTGATTGTGACTACCTCTTGTCGTCTCCATCCTCATCTGGAATCACACGCCTCCATCCACAGCCTTGGGTCCAAGTACCAACGGAGAACACAGAGCCAATCCGGAGCATTCCCCAATCAGTGTCGGACTATAACACCAGTACAGTCAGAGCACATGAGCCACTGTCGTTGAACCCAAAACCCTCATACACAGATACTGTGTGACAGCCTACGTAGCACTACATCTGCGCAACCAGGAAATCGGGCCCTACCGAACACTTCGTGTTAGACATCAACCACAGTTCCACGAGAATCTGCTTTTGCTCTCTTGTACGCCCTCACTCCTCGACCTGAGACGACGAGCAGCACTAACAAGTCGCAGCGACTGAGACTTGGTCAAATTCTTTACGGCCAGACGTGCGTACCTTGGTATTACCGTTTGCCTCAATCAGCGCAGGTACCATTGCTCGGACCAGTCGTTAGCCCTCGGACACATCGACAGACTAGCAACCGGCGCACACCATTGCCATTCTACAGACCGACAGGACATTTGTGTACTTTAGAGGGTTCTTTCTACAAGTCCCTTTTTCCTTCACTCCCTGCCTATCATCAGCTCTTTGTTCCCCTTGGACTTGAGCCCCCCTCCAGCTTTCACCACTACGCCCTTGAACTTCAAGCTGTCTGTTACCCTTTGTGGACTCGCAGCTTTTACGTGGTCCGTATTGGTCTAATCCTGACCACTACACCACTCAGTCATTTGTAGCGTCGCCGCTGCAATATCCTCCAAGTTCTCCTCCATCCGAAGCAGGTAGGTCAACAAGACCTACCCGGAACACAACCGCCAACGTGGCTGCTGCCGTGGCTCATCCGTCTTCCATGCATCCTGGGTCTGACCCAATGGGTGCACCTCCTAGCTTTGCAGCGCGGAGACCTCACGCCCAGCAACTCGGCAGTTTTGAGCTGCCACCGCCACCGATGCACAAATATCCTTTCAGCAACACTGTTACTGCTTCACAGTCGCAGCAGTCTCCAGTCACTATTGCCAGCGTTGGCAACCTCCTGACTCCACCAAACACTAATCACAGTGACGTAATAAGCTCAACTGGAGTTTCAGCAGCTGGCTCACAATATTCCACAACAATGGCCTATTCCAACGGCCAGTACATCTACTCTCCGCCTGCGCAAGCATCCGCTGCGCAGTATGGCTATCAGACTGCGCATCACCAGCAGAACCAATACGGACAAGCCCGAGGAGGTATGTTCGCTCCGTCGCGTGGTGAGGGCCAGCTCGGACGACAGGACTCACTAGGCAAAGGGCTGAATCCGCCACCATATGAAATGACCCAGCAACTTCCACCTTTTACGCCTTCGTCCAACGGATCAAGCATGCCTTCCATCTCTACACAGCATCACCACCATCAGCAGATGATGGGTAATCAAACCCCCGTCTCCTCTTCTGGACCACAGCAGTCGCCCGCTCTCAGCCAGGACTCGTTCAGGCCACCTCAGCCCCCAACCCCTACTTACAGCTACCATAACTCAGGAACACCGCAACACTCAAACTTTCCCTACTCGACTGGACCATCGCCAACCTTGAGTCAGCAGCAAAGCCCCATCAGCGCTGGTGGTTCGATGCAGCGCATGTCGCCAGCTGTGTCGCAGGGCCCGATCCCATCGATCCCATCCAACAACCCAGCGCACTCTCCTTATCAATACCAGCAAAGGCCATCTTTGCAGTATGGAGGAGGACAGGCGCCTGTCTTTTCCAATGTTCAGAACCCTGCCGGAGGCCTTGCGCTTGTTGGACACCCCGGCATGATGTCTGGCTTCAACAGTGGACACGCTGCGCAGATGCCACACTTCCTGGGACATCCCCAGCACCAACCACCAACTGCCAACGATCGTCCATTCAAGTGTGATCAGTGCCCACAGAGCTTCAACAGGAATCACGATCTGAAGCGTCACAAGAGGATACATCTTGCGGTCAAGCCTTTCCCTTGCAACCACTGTGATAAGAGTTTTTCTAGGAAAGATGCGCTCAAGGTATGTTTTTTTCTTCTCCATGTACTATCTATCGTGTATGTAAACAGACTGCTAACGCATTCGTACAGAGACACATCCTCGTCAAAGGCTGTGGAAAAGTTGTCGGCGAAAACGACACCAAGCGCGAAAGTCACTCTCCACGGGCAGAAGATCTGAAATCCCACTCATAATCCGTCTCGCGGTTCACAGCTTCTTCCCAGAAGCCCCTTTCGGCCCCTTTACTTCACTTCTATTGTATTATCTACACCCTCTTATACGGAATTCTCCTCCAAGGTTTCGGTGCATACCTCTTGTAGGGAGCACCGTTACTACGGCTGAGCAAAGCATTCTGGTCACGACTTGTCATGGTATTCATGTTATTTTTTTTACGGGAGATTTACACCCTTGAGACATGTATGGGAGTTTTACATGTCTTTTTCTCTTATGCGCGTTCTTCTCCCTTGTTTATGTTACGTCTACTTGATTTCACTTTTTCCTTCCATCTCTGTCTTTGTCTGGAGCGCGTATACCTCTTGGTCATTTTGGATGTTTCTCGGTCTTGGGTCGGATCAGACTCTGTATCTATCAGGTATACCATGTATGCAGCGGGGGAAGTATGTGTTTGTGTCTGCTCGATTTGCGTTTTCCATAGCCAGTCGCTGCGTGTTTTGTTCTGTTTTGGGCTTTGTACGAATGAGGAAGGTTTCCTGACGGAGTGGGACGCGCGTCTGAGGAAGGTTCACATCTCCCATATTGGGCTGTAATGTTTTGCAAAAAAAAAAGGGATAGGAATATACGCCCCACTGCTTTTTTGTTCGCATCGCAAGCAACATCATCCTGTCATGTTTCTTCTACAGTGCATATATACATGTGTATCAGCGGCGCAAGCAACAAATGAATTTCCAAATGCATAATTTTCCGATATACAGCCATCTCCATGTTGATTATGTCCATGTATGCAGTGGATTACCTTGCACCGTGCGTATGTGCTCACGTTTACGATAGGCATGGCAGAGGGCTAGAGTAAGCGTGGAGCTGTAGCAGGTGGGTGGGGCTGGGGTATATCACTACATGCAATATTTCCCTAATAAAGTCGACTCCGCATGTTAATCAAACCTTCTCTTACCTGTTTGCTTGTGCCCAGGACCGGCCCGGTTGTACAGCGCACCCATGAACCCGGGCAAGGAATGGAGATCGCGACGGCATGTCCCGCGCATTAAGTTGGGGGAGGGAGCGATCTGCGGGTCGAGCTCCAGATCCATTTTTGACTTGACTTCATGTCATGTCAGCAATACGCGCAACCACGTGCCATTATGCTTTTGGTGTATGTTTTTCGTACAGAAATAGATTTTTTTTAAAGTTCTGCGATTGCTAGACATGCATGTAAGACTACTGCTATCGCAAGGGTTGGTGTAGAAGCTACAGCTCGCTTTCTTAGCCTACACGGCACAGTCTTATGCACCCATGGTAGGCAAGGTGAAAGGTAAATGCTCTCATCCTCAATATTGTGATTTTACAACGAAAACATTCCGATTTGTCCAACCAAGTAAACTATTCTCCCCGTTTTATTTTTAGACTACGAGCAATGCTTGCTATCCATCGCTCCAGATTTGTGCCATATCCACTGCTTCTTGAATACACTATTATGCATCTACCACGCGCTCTTGCCTATGACGGTTGCAACTGCCTACAACTCGTCTCGACGCGAGCCCTGCCGCGACAGCGTTTGCATTCGGTCACGCTTCCATCAGGGTCCGTCTGTGCACCAATTCCCCCTCCTACCACTCGTGATACTTCCACACCAACCCTTGTATAACCGCCTCACCGTATGCATCCAACTACTTGTTAGCTTTTTTGTTTGGGAGAAGTTGCAGTCTCAATTGGCAGTGCAGACCTACCCACTCCTCCCTTACTCACCAGTGTACCACCTTGCTGGCTCTCGACTGTCCAACGCGTTCAGTGTCACTGACAACAGTAAACAAACACAAGAGCATCCCGCTCATGGCACTTGCCTAGCCCCACCAAGCACAGCCAATTTGTTTACCACAACACTGACTACTGGTTTCTTTGGCGTTTGCACTCATACCACACGCTCTTTGTACACATCTTAGAAAGCCTAATTAGCAGCCTACTCGTCTGGTAGAATCGCTACTGCAGCACTACTCGAGGGCAGCGCCTTGACAACTGCATTCACTAGCCCAAGAACATGGACTCCGCATTCCATGGCCGTCCACCGTCTCGCCGCCGCGTCCTTGGAGACGTCACAAACTGCGTTAACGAGGGTCTATACAGCCAGCAACGCGATGAAAAGCAGGTCGATAGAGACAAACCAGTCTCTGCACCCCAGCAGATCCCTCAAAAAGATTCGGTAGTCGCAAATGCTTCACTTGCAGTTCGCAACGAGCTGGGTTCTCCAGAAAACAAGCGTCTCTCAGCCGTTCAAGCCCGCGAAGGCCGTCCTCCAAACCCCAAGCGTGATTCGGAAATTTCCAACACAAGCACTAATGCTTCCAGCTCAAACCGCCGTCTCAAGACACACATAGGCCCGTGGCAGCTGGGTAGAACTATCGGTCGAGGCGGCTGCTCACGCGTACGGCTTGTCAGGCACTCTGGAACTGGTCAATACGGTGCTGCAAAAATCATCTCCAAGGCTACAGCAGAGAAAGTCCGGGCGTTAAGTTTGGCCAATCTTATCCAGAGTGCCGAGAAGGACCCAACTCTATGCCATGACGGCAAGGTGATCCCGTTTGGGTTGGAACGTGAGATTTGTATCATGAAGTTGTTGGATCACCCAAACATTGTCCGCCTGTTTGATATCTGGGAGAACCGTGATGAGCTGTAAGTTTCATTGATTACTCAATTTGAGACCATTTTCTGACAAGTATCAGCTATCTCATCATGGAGTTTGTAGAAGGCGGCGAGCTTTTCGCCTACATTCAAGAACAGGGCGGTTTGATCGAAATACATGCTGTCCATGTTTTCCGCCAGATCATCGCAGCTTTGACCTACTGCCATCGAATCAACATTCATCACCGCGATCTCAAGCCCGAGAATATTTTGTTGGACAGAGACACTATGACAGTCAAGCTGGTTGACTTCGGCATGGCTGCCTTACAACCGGTTGGAAAGAAGCTCACCACACCTTGTGGCAGCCCGCATTATGCCGCCCCAGAAGTCATCAGGACTACATCCTACGATGGCGCAAAGGCAGATGTCTGGAGCTGTGGTGTCATCCTATTTGTTCTGCTTACCGGTGCACCCCCCTTCAATTACTCAGGTGATGACCGCGACATGAAGCATCTATTTCGCGATATCGCACAGGCTAAGTATGTCATGCCTGACAATATCTCTAAAGAAGCTCAGGATCTCATCAGGAAGATCTTGGTGCCCGACCCCAAGCGCCGCATATCACTTGAAGAAATCTGGAATCATCCTTTCCTGCGCAAGTACCAACAAGAGCTGAACTTTTTGGGAGACAATGCTCACCTCGATAATTGGACTGGCCCTTCTCCTGTCATAGCTGAGTGGACGGCACTAGACCGGGCCACTATTAATCGCGACATTCTGAGATATCTGCGTACGCTGTGGCATAGCGAGAAGGAAGAGAACCTGATTCAAAAGTTGATCAGTTCAGAGTAAGTAATCTCTGTCATATTGTTGTGTTACCCTTTCACTGACAAAAATCTCAGACCAAACCAGGAAAAGTTCTTTTACGCTGCTCTTTGCAAGTACCATGCCGACCAATTAGAAAATTATCAGCCAAGCTCGGAGTATGCTGTTACTCATTCAAACAGCGATCATCACCATAATATACGTCATGCACCTACACCCTTGGATATTGCAGAGCTTCCATTGAAGCGTAACAAGCGCTCCCAGTCCGCCTACTCGATTCTCAATAACGAGCATCTTTACTCAAAGCATAGCCTCTATGAGACTCCAGCCTCCGAAGCGAGCTACGATCCTTACCGAGCCTCGAGGCAGCCTATAATACCCGGTCCAGAAGATATTCCTCTCAGCCAGCATGTTACTGTACATCGCGGACGTGGCGGCAGCCGCAGTGAAAAGCCACGTCCCACTACAGCTCTGGGACACCGGAACGGCAGCTCATTACGCATTCAGGCTCTGCGAAATAGATCTAAACGTAGTCATGCGACATCGCGCAGTTCTTCGAGCCGAAGTAGCCTGTCTTACCGCGCCTTTTCTGTCCAGAGGCATTCGATGTCACGGTCATCACTCATGAGCTCCCAATGGCCCAGCAGTCCGCCTGTTGTTTCTCGCCCTAGCGGTATAGGCAAGCGCGGTGTGAGCTTCTCGCATCTGCGCGATCGTCGGTTGTCGGCTGCTACTGGTAGTAGTTGGCAGACTGAGATTGGATCTTGTACCGGTTACATGGCTCATAGACCTCACACCTCTATTGGATCGTATGGATCAGCCATGAGGACTAGCACTATCCGTTCGAACCCCAGATCAAAGGCTTTTGCTGGTACAGATACTCCACGTCTCAAGGTGTATAAGCGGGAAAGCCCAACCAAATACATTCAGGGTGAGGTTCGGAAGGTCAGTATGGAGCTGGGCAAGGTCATGGAAGAGGCTTTCAATCGATCATCTGTCGGTTCAAGTGTCTACTCAGGCGCATATACGTATAACGATGCTTCAAATTATGACAGCCCTCTGACATCTTTACCAAACACGCAGAATCTGGGCGGCAGCATACTCGCCACTCCCCCAGCTGCTAAATGGTTGTCCCGAGAGCGACCTCTTCCACCTACACCAGCTGAAACACCAAACACCTTCGTTCAGCGAAAGCTCGCAGAGACCCGTGCGGAA
This sequence comes from Bipolaris victoriae FI3, assembly GCF_000527765.1. Classification (NCBI taxonomy): domain Eukaryota; kingdom Fungi; phylum Ascomycota; class Dothideomycetes; order Pleosporales; family Pleosporaceae; genus Bipolaris; species Bipolaris victoriae. The sequence goes on from NW_014575374.1 coordinate 185,583, forward strand.
ATCGCCCGAAGGATTATGGAGGATGAGACCACTGAACGTTACCACAACCTCCTTGAGAATCTCGATCGCCTGATGATGCCTACAGCGATTGGAGGCAAGCGTATTGCTTCGGCTCCCACGAAGTCTCCTGAACATGGACCACTACATGTGATCCCAGAAGAGGCGAAGATTGACAGTGGAGGTGGGCTAGGGAATCCTGTTGTTCATCACCGGGTTTTCACTGATCCTGTTAGATCTCAGGGTTACCGTGTTGCACCAGACCAGCAGCAGACGATTCGCATTGTTAACGGATCGCCTAATCGTGTGGCGCCTCTAAACATCCGTAAGAAAAGTGGGGCAAGCCTTGATTCAAAGAAAGCTACCAAAGAGGTGACTGTTGAGCCATTGTCTGTGCTGAATAGCAACTCTACAGTTCGTCTATACCAAGACGTGCAGCATGATCTGCCTGCAGCAAGACTCAACAAAGATGTCTCTGTGCCTGCAAAGCAACATCCTGTGATCCGGAAAAAGAAGTCATGGTTTCGGCGAAACAACGATGAAAAGAACAAGGATCATGATGACGAGGAAAACCAAGTCACGAAGCAACCAAATGGGCTACTCCAGGTCCCTGAGGCATGGCACGGCCTTGATGATCGCACCAAAAAGAGCCCTGTGCCATTAGCGAATGGCGGTCATCCAAAGCATAATCAGAAGCAATCGGATGGAAGCAATGGGAGCGAGTTTCCTATACGCCATGACAACTCTAAACCTTCAAAGGGCGATGGCACAGCTCGCAAAGGTTTCCTTGCATTGTTCGGAAAGAAGTTTAAGAATGGCAAAGGAAATTACCCGATGGAGCTAGGAGGTAAGTGAATAAAGGGTGTTGAGGTCCTCATACCTACTGACATTGCTTCAGAAATCAACTTTAGCTCCTCTTCTATCTCGTCGAACTTCGATCTGGGGCCCGACCGCAATAAGGATGTAGTTCGTATCGCCCCTCCTGAGATGCAGATGAACTGGCTATCGCGCTTCCTGCATATCAAACCTGCTAGCAAAACCTTGTGCCTGCAAGTCGGTCGTGGCAAGGTTCGACAGGACTTGGTTCGTCTGCTGCGCGACTGGCAGCGCTTTGGCATTCAGGACGTGGCGTTGGATCGCAAGTCCAATTCCATCAGTGCGCGCGTTGATAGAAATAACCGTAAGTGCAGCCCGTCATCGCAAGCATGTTTTGTATTCTGTGGGTGGCGTCTTCAAAACCGGCGGTTTGACATTGAAGTTTTGAGGGTGAAGCAGACACTGCAACGTAATGCCACTTTTCATTTTCTCATTGCTATACGAGGCCTGAAGCTAACAAATATACATAGACTTGAAGATCAAGCCGGTTTCCTTTGTCATTGAACTCTTTGTCGTACTCGAACACGGGCGCCGCGCCAATCTCTGCCTTGCGCGCTTCACCCAGACGCGCGGAGCAGCATCCAGCTTCCGCAAAGTCGTCGATATTATCGAGGACATCTGTCGTGCTCGCTCCATGCTAGTCGAAGACGAACAAAAGAAAGCCACGATGATGGAGGTCTTGGATTAGGATGCCAAGATGGAGGCATGGGATGATGCAGGCTGTTTGGATACCAGATGGCATACGTCTTACCCACGGGCCTCGGGAGCTGTGCGTTGACATCGCTCATACCTTTGGTATCTTACAGCAGTGTGTTATGACTTGTATACGCAGATTTTGTGCTGTACTGGATATCGACGGACCATGTTGCATGCTTGCACACGATATCCGACCAAAAGTTGCACGAAATCGCGATGTGTCTGAATGCCTTCGTTACGATTGTGTGGCATCAGTAGGTAGACTTGGTTTCTCCATGTCTACTCGATTTTTGTTTCCCACCAAGCGCGTTGTTCATACGCAACACCCGGTATAGTAGCGGGCACTTAATACAGTAATGTCTTTTTGTACTGCGTTAGCTACAAATCGTTTTGATTCTTGATTCTTTCTTCTTTTTTTTTCGACGATGTTACGAAATAGCTATATTGAACTTTAATGATAATGAGACATTGACGAGATGTGAACAGTGTATCAAGTAAGAAGTGAAGTGATTGTACAATTCGATTGGCATTTAGGTATCACCCCCTGGTGGATGCCAGTGGTGCATGGAAGCTTTGATGGAATATACAACAACCATCTGCGTTCCCCCTCCCTTGGGGCATACTCACGAGTCGTGTCGGCAGCATTCGTATTTTTCGTAAGGACATGGTATTTGTATTTTGCCCTACGGCGCCCAGACGCTTCAATATATGAATGGGACAGTGTCTGGTAGTAGTAAACACCGATTCCAGAAGCAAAAAAACAGGGTCAGCCATGAAGAGTGCCATTTCCATTCATTCCATTTTTCCGCAGGTTTATCGGAAACAGAGATTCAGAGAGTAAAGGGAAACACCGAGTCATTCCGAAAAACCAGCCATAACCCAGACTATGCACGCCGTACCAATTTCCCCGCTTCAGCTTAACGAGTCCTTGCCTGCACCTTTGGTGCGGCACCCTTGGCACCCTGCTTGCTGACCTTGGCGGCGTTGCCTCGTGCGGACGCAGCGGCGTTCTTGGCCTTCTCAGCCTTCTTTGCTGACTCGGCGGCGGCCTTCTTCTCCTTGCCCTCCTTGACGGCGGCGCTGCGAGCAGCGGCACGGGCCTCGGGACGTTGGCTGCGGCGCTCCTTGATCACATCGAGAGAGGCACCGACGATGGCACGCTGGTGCTTGACTGTGCGGCGGGTACGCTTCTTGGCGACTTCCTGTTGTGGTGATGGTGGTTAGCATAGTTCGTAATTGCATGGTGATGTTGTATAGACTCCAGGGGGGACAACGACAACACGACAACATCAAACACCAGTGATGCTCCCTATCCCCTGTACATCTTCCGCCAGTTTAAACTGATGTCATCCTTCACTGCCTTCCAGGATACACGTCCCAAGATCGAATATGCATATGAAAATGGGCGGCGACTAACCTCAGAGATACCCTTCTTGTGCGCCCTTCGGTAGAGAGTGGTCCAGTGAATCTTGCGAGGGTTCTTGCGCTGGAGGAAAAGGGACTCGCTCTTGCCGTTCTGGAAGCGGAAGATCTTGCTGTCACCACGGATGTAAAGCTTGCCCTGTATATGCCATCAGCCAATGCCCGACCCATTATGGTATCCCCATCATCCCCCTCCGCCAGATGTTCGCTTTGTTGCGGCGCGATGGCGGAATGTCGACCTCTGGCGGCGGCGGACGGCGGGACACGGGAGCGGCATTGTAACGCACCTTGCCCGGGTAGATCTTTTGACCGCTGAAGGAATCGTCGTAGGTACGCATGTTGGCGGTGTTGGCGTGATACCTGTGTGTTAGTCGTGGGGTTGTCGTCGGTCGCGAATTGTGTGCAATATTGGAGTTGGGACCTGTGGGCGAGCGAGCTGTCTAGTCCGGAAGCGGTTAAAACCTTGGCGCACCGCCACTGTGGCTGGTCCACAATACCATCATCACATGTGCAGCCGCAACACAGGTAGTAATTATTTCATTTACATTGTGGAAGATGTAGATTTTTGCATTTACTTCAAAATATTCAATCAAATGGTGGGGTATAAAACTGACAACTCTATCTCTGCATCCCGCTGTGCCCAATCCTCAAAATGCGCTGAGACCATACACTCTCCTCGGTCAACGTTGAAGCCCTCGTTTCCATTCAACAACTCAATGACTTCATTCCACTGGGCGCTATTCAGCCCGTCGCATTCATCGATCAGATGATTCAGCTCATTGAATAGTGCTTGAGTACGCCTTTCTTCATCATTTAAGGACCCGCCTTTCCAAGGTTCATCATCATATGTATCTTCGTCCACCTCTCGCTCCTCTGACCACTCCTCTGGCGAACATTCATAGCTCGGGATTTTTGGCGAAAGACTTGGGGTGATGCTTGAAGTTATGCTGTTTTGGATATCTTGGCTCGAGTTCAGGCTCTCCATATCGTCATCCGCAAATTTATCCATGGTGTACAGGTTGCTCAGTGTCTGAATGAGCAATCTCAAGGGTGGTTTCGATGTATCGAATGACGGTTTTGTGCTCGAAATTGTGGCATATGATTGAGAAGCCAGTTGCGACACATTGTTGCAAACTGCGCGGACGACAACCGGTATCGCCCAAGGAAGCTCGAGGAGCTCGGAGAGAACAAAAAGAAATAACTGTGTTGATTCCGGCCGAGAAAATCCAATTGTGAAGGCGGACTCCTTGTACATGGCATCAAGTGTTCCAGAAAGCTTATCTACTCTCCTGTCAGGATGCGAGTAAGATGCTGCTGGTACAAATAGACTTACCGAAGGCAGAAGTAAAGCTAAAGTAGCTCAACAGCGCCAGCAATTGTCCTTCAAACCCATGGAGCCCACCTGCATACAAAAAAGCAATGACGCCACCAATGATCTTGTGTTTCAAGTGACTGCTCGCAATGGACGTGGCTAGTAACGATAGGATGGCGGTGAAGGGGCCAAGTGGGAGAAACGACACGATTGGTCCGGCTAGTACCACACCTGCAGCAGTAACAGCTGTCTTCGCAGCCTTTGTAGCATTTTTGATTGGCAACCGCCTGGTCATCAGACCTACTTTACTGATGACTGCATTTTTCCACTCGTCCCGACGACGCGCTTTCTTTTTTGGTTGTTTCATGATTGTGAGTGCGTTGTTCGCTGGAATATTGGACTTGCAACTTGCGGTACTGGTAAGAAACGATCACGGGAATGGTCAGAGGACCGAAGTAGCATGGTTGGGTAAGATGTTTTGACTGGGCAACCCTGGATTGGAAGCGGTGAATATGAAATACACAAAACGAATGGTGAGGTCTCGACCCTCACCGCTAATGCCAGCCTTATCCGTGAAGTGATTGAGCGATACAACAGCTGCTCTGGCATACTCGCGTTTCGTGTAGGCTTTGGGAGGTCGAACCAATCCTTTCAAGTTGGCGAAAACTCCGTAGAGGTTAGTGGGGTAGGGCTGCCAAGAAAGCTCGCTGGTTGCTGTTGTGACGTAGGGAAACTTCCATGCCGACCTGACTGCTGGTGAGTCATGCAACTGCAATAGTGATCTCCTTTACTTTTTGAGCAAACAACATGTTGACCAGATTCATTTTATTCTGCTATCGCAATCCCAACTGAGGACTGGGAGCCAATCTCAAGCAGCAATTAAGATTTACATCCGAATCGCCTGCATCAGTATAGTTTCTGCTCTGCGCAGATGACCAGTCGAACTAACGTCCTTGAGTATACATAGCCGGGAGCTCATGACATCACTATACGTACTTTTGGCTCTGGTACAATTTACCTATTTTTGTCCAGGCCGAGTGCTAGAGACGAGAGAATGTGAGGCGAATGGTACACTAGAATAAGCGAGCCTCGATCGCCTTCGGCCGGGGTCCTCGGGCTTGAACGTTACAGCATCACTTTCATATCAAGCATTTAACTGGCCCCAAAGTATAGATAGCATTCCCACGATCGTAAATTAATTGAGTCTACTTAGTAGGGCCTATAAACATGTGCGCGTCACCGCTACGCCAAAAGTGCCATGCTATATCCTAAAGGAAGATACAGCACGGCGTTGCAAACACAAGAAACCCTAGTCAGGTTTCGTGATTCCGCTATCCTGCTTATCATAATATCGGTATCCAGATCTCCTACGAGTTGCTTCCCGCCACAGCCGCACACTACATGTCATGTGTCAAGAACATGAATCGCTAGCTTGCTGTCAGCCTCTCCCGAGATACGGCGTCATGGTAGCAACATCATCGTGTTGACTATACTGACGAGCCTTCTTTCCCTTTCTTCACCAACCAGTTTGGGGCTTCAAGGGCTTCAAAGCCAATCTTGCCTAAGCTTTCACATGTCAGGAATGAGAAGGCATCCCAAAGAGCCTAAATTAGTTTCTCGATGTGATAAATAAGAGATCAGAAGGCCTGATTGCAGCATACGAATCAAGTCCATTCCTCAAGAGTACACAGCAAGTAAAGCATCATAAAATTAATCCACAAATGGACATCGCTTATGCTCAACCGAGTGAATCGATCCTCAGTATTACCAATTACAACCAGACCATTTTCGGCCCTTCTATTCTAGTATATCACAACAAAAATCATGTTCCCAAAAGATCCATCTTTCGACCTTACCAAAAGTTTTTAACTTCCAAACTAACCCCAGGATATATATATCTCCCCCAAAAGCAACTTCACCAAAAGGATACAAGAAGAAGAGAAAGAAAAAAAAGAAGCGCTTTCATCACCAATTCCACCACTTTTTTTAAGCCTTGGATGAAGCACCAAGACCCTCAACACCCGCAAACGCAGCACTGAGATCCTGCTCTACGCTTCCACCGCTAACACCGACACCGCCAATCAGCCTTCCATTGAGGTAAATGGGAAGACCGCCACCAAAGACAATAAGACCTCCGTTGCTGTTCTCGGCGCTGTAAAGCGGGGCGCCGGGCTGAACGGCAGCGTAGAGGTCTCCGCTGGTGAGGCCGTTGAAGAGAACGGCAGTGCGAGCCTTCTTTTGGCTGATGTCGATAGAGCCGAGGTATGCGTTGTCCATGCGGTGGAAGGCGACGAGCATGCCGGCTGGGTCGACAATGGCAATGTTCTCTGGGATTTGGAGCGCGGTGGCGTTTGCGACGGCGGCTTTGATGACGGTCTGGGCTTGGTCGGCCGAGATGACGAAGCGCTGGGCAGGCGTGCTGCCAATGCCGTTTGTGTTGTTCATCTGGGCGAGAGGTGGTGCTGGGCCTGGTGCTGGGCCGGGACCTGGTTGTGCGGATGCAAGGGCCGATAGAGAGGCAATGCTGGCGATGGTGGAGAGGAAATGCATGGTTGGTAGTGTGTGGATTGGAAATATAGAGGGTACAAGAAGGAGGATCGTTTGTCGATCAAAGAGAATTTAAGTTTCTGGGGATGAGTAGGTTTGTAGTATGTAAACTGGGGGTTCCCTAAAGAAGAAAGTGGTGTGCAGATATGCTTTCGATGATCAATCGTAGTTCCAGATGATCGCTTTTCTCTTGCCATGCAGACTGCAGTCTCAGTTTACTTTATACCATGGGACATGCGGAGGGCCTGGCCATACCGAGTGCTAAAAAGTCTTGTCTCGACCAAGTCCTAACGTCCGCACCTGGTCAAACCCCCTAATGTTCTCCCGTTCGTCTAGCTAACTGGCACCCGCCCCGACTAACTCCATAGCCCGCTGACCCTTGTACCTAGCGGTGGCCACTCACAATCTCTTCGCCAGGAGGGACATTTGCCGGATTCGCCAGACCTGCATCATCAGCGACTCAGCCTTGGGCTAGGTGTATGGAGGTATCCTTCTGCCTTGTGGGCGTTCTCCAAGTCACCGACTACTCAAACACGCCTCAATACCTACGAGGCTTTGCGGTCCCACATTAATGACAATTCAGGCCACCTGGCGTAGGAAAGCTCAACATTTCACACTTTCGAAATTTTCCTTCCGCAGCTAGGCAGGGCCGGTAAACGCTTCTTTCTTTGTTACCAAGGGTCTGGCTCCCGCCTTGGAGGCGCCATCAATCTGTGCCAGCAAAGAGGAAAAAAACTAGATTGCAGGGCGGCACCGCGTGGCAAGGAGCTCGAAATGGGCGACCGCTCCGTCCCGTTAGGCTTGTTGAGGTTTGGTTGCCAGTGGCGCTCGGGCCGGCGCTACTTAGTGTGCGATGGGATCTGTCGCCCCCCGATCCGAACTTGAGCCGTGGCTGCGACAATGGGACCGTTGCTGGCCTAACTGATTCAAGTAGTTGCAAGTGCTTTGTTGCAAGAGTGGTCCTAGACCACTACCAGGCCCGCCATCTATTTCAGATGATGAGGGATATCGTGAACATAATGTGGTGGAGACGGTGAAGAGTGTCGGGTGAAGGTATGCGATGTCGCCCAACAAGGGAAGAGTTGGCTAAAAGTAGTGACTGTGGCGCTTTTTCTATATTCATCCAGACTCAAGCATGTCACTATTTTCACCTCTCTAATACCACCACCATAACGATCGTGCACGCGGATACATCTTTCCGCAAGTAACATCACAGTTCTTGATAGGCCCTCCGTCCAATGTGCATACATATGAATCTGCCGAAAAAAAAATCATGACAGCCGAACAAAGCCATGTACTACCGTGGCATAGGCTCGTAGGTCTCACTCCTTTCCATGCTCTCGACCGCATCTCTTGCGGCAATCCTAGTCTTTTCCGTCACGCCGTCCATCTTCCCAACCGCAGCAAATCTCTCCTTCCACAGCGCCCATCGATCTTTGCTGAACTCGGCCTTACCTTTCCACAGTTCCCCGCCTCGTGCGGGGTTACCCTGCTTGGGATCGGCAGGTGTAAGGTCCTTTTCTAAGCGGAAGAGCTGACGTCCATTTCCGAAGATCCAAGCGGCGGCAGCGGGGACGTACGCGTCGTATTGCTGATTGGCTGTCGCAGAAGGTTCGTCAAAGAGGGGTGTTTCAAGTGCGGTTCGCATCGAGAAGATGGCATATATCCAGAGATCTTGCAGCCCCTTTTGCGTTACACGAGCATAGAAGAAGTTCATGTTTGCCCATGCTTCCACCTCTTGGTCGAAGAAGCCGTGGTGAGCGACTGGAGCGTCGTTGTAGGCTTCACGGCAAGCCATTCCAAAGTCGGTCATTTCGCTGTAGAGGTAGTTGTAGATTTCGTTGTTTGGTATAGAGTGCTCCTTGAATGCCTTGATCAAGTCGACTAGTTTGTCGTGGTTGTGGGACTCTGTATTTTCGCGGCATGACAAGCGTCGTGCTGAGTGAATGATACTATACCAAAGGTCCATGAAGTCTACGTCGTCGAGATGGGAAGAGTTGATTTTCTCGTCAATAGGCCCGAACAAGAGCGACGCCGTCTCGCTCAAGTCGATTCTCTCGTTGAGATAGTCTTGCACGGCTGAATACGCCCCACTTCCATCTTTTGGACGAAACCACCCTCTAATTTTTGCTATTTCGTCAATCCGCTGGGTGCCATTTTCTACAGAAGCAAGAACTTCGTGGATCTGCTCGTGTTGCTTCTGCAAGGAAAATTAGACACGTCTCCGTAATAGAGTCTTGACAAAAATTACCGCTTTGCGTGACATGGTTCTGATGGATGTGGACAGGAAGTTGGAGCCAGTGCCAGGGGAACCCCCAAGAATTAGTTTGTGACTGTTCGTGATGATGTCATAAACCGAGGCTGTGCGGCTGGTCCCGAAAAAGAAAACACGTGCGTATGCTCGTAAGACGACTGGAAGTCTACGCCAGGCCTGTCGAGGCCCGCCCCGAGATATATCCCTAACAAGACACGTGTACACTGAGGGTAAACCGTACCGGAGCATATTCCGGAAACCAGGCAAGACACATGTTTTTGTTGGCGCGCAAAGTGTCTCTCTTCTTCAGTGTTTTTTTCTGCGGGGTAAATGTCAATATTGCGATTGCCATGACTTCTAAATCAGGAACAGTGCGATTTGTTCCACATGTATCAACTCTACAGATGAAGGCATTCCTTCGTACATCTATTTCTTGGGGTCTACAGCTCACAACTTTGCACTCTTCTCACGCTTCGCCAAAAGCCTCAAATCTTTCCTGAGAATCTTTCCACTGGGACTCTTAGGGATCACATCCAGAAACACCACGCCACCCTTCAACTGCTTGTACCCAGCCACTTTGCTCTTCAAAAACTCTGCAACATCGCGCGCACTAATCTTCTTGCCCTTAGCAGCGACAACATACGCTCTAGGAACCTCATTGACCCCGTCATCAGCCTCGACCCCAATAACTGCCGCATCCAGAATATCTGGGTGAGTCACTAATATGGCCTCTAGCTCTGCAGGAGCAACCTGTATGCCCTTGTACTTGATCAACTCCTTCTTACGGTCGACAATGTAAAACAGTCCGTTGCGGAACTCTGCAATGTCGCCAGTGTAAAACCAATCATCTGCAAAGGATTCCTTGTTAGCAGCATCGTTCTGGTGATATCCTTTGCACACCACAGGCCCTTTGATCAGAATCTCTCCTGGCTTTCCCGGCTCGACATCTCGGCCGTCATCATCAACAAGACGGGCAACCACATTCGGCAACAGAGGGCCTACGGACCCAGTGTCGTCATGCATACCCGCTGGCATGATTGAAGCACTTCCTGTCGTTTCGGATAGCCCCCATGTCTGATCGATGAAGCAATCTGGTCCACCTAGCTTTTGGCTCGCTGCATACTGCAAGTCCTTGCCCAGTGGTGCAGCACCGCTGACCACGAGCTCCAGAGTCTGGAACTGGTCTGTTACCTGGTCCGACTTTGCAATGAGTAGGAAGATAGGCGGCACGGTGAAGAAGAAGGTGATGCGGTATTTCCTGTTGTATTCGAGGAACTGAGCAAAGTCGAACTTTGGCATCCAGTAAACAGGGCCGCCCAGGTAGAATCCGTTGAAGAGGTAACCCTGGATGCCAGCGATGTGTGCAATGGGTAAATGAGCGATTGTTCTATATTCAAAGTTCGGTCGCTTCGCTGATATCCATGACTTGACCAGGTTACCTGGGATTACAGTCTCGGCTACCAAGTTGCGATGAGAGATCTTGACACCTAACACCGGGATCAGCACGCGTATGAATCTCTTGGAGTCTTCTTGTCTCTTACCCTTTGGCAAACCCGTAGTCCCAGAGCTATAAATCAGCACAACAAGACCATCCTCCAGCTCCCGCGGATCGGTAATCCTCCTCCAAGCCAACCTATCCCCCTCATCAATCAAATTTTCTCCCAACGCTCCATTTTCCTGAACAATCCTCAAACTCCACTCTCTCCACTCACTCATAACAAGCACTCTCCCACCCCCATTTCTCCCCCATCCCGCCGCCTCAGCAGCCCCAATCGCAACATCCCTCGTCCCCTCAACCGCAACAAGAATTCTAGACTTAGCACCTTGAATCTGCTTGCACAGCTCACCAGCTGTGCTAGCCGTAGATGCAGCAGAGAACACGCCTTCCGCGCCAATAACGCCGTACGCGAGCGCAGGAAGCAAATAATGTCCCGTTGAAATCACCGAACACACATCTTTTCCTGGACCTCCTGCACCAATGCCAAAATGCTTGCGTAGCGCCGCAGACGTCGCTTCCGTCAAGACGCGCGCCCGCGCTGTCGTCAGCACCAAGCTTGGATCTGCGGCTGAAATGTGAATGGGCGAATCCGGTTTCGCCAGCCCAATGCCCGAATCTACATGAGCATTATGTTTTAGTACTTGCTGGCATACGTGTATGTATTTCCAAGGGTTTTTTTTTCCAAATGTAGATGATGGGCTTTTTGGGGGGTGGGAGAAAGGGGGTAAGATGACGTACCGAATAAAAGAGTAAGGATATCGACATCTGGAGTCGGATATACATCTGAAGCTCGATAGATGATGCCATGCTCTGTCTTCTCTACTATCGTTGTCATCTTTTTTGCTCGAATTCACTTTTGATTATCGAAGAAGGACAAGTAGCGAGTTTGGTTTGGAAATGTGAGAACGCTTGAGAGGAAAATAAGAAGGGATATCTATGGCAGTGCAAAAGCATATATCAGCTTTACTGAAAGTTTGTATTTGCTTTTTTGGGGACTAAGATTAGGTTGGTGGGTGCCTGCATTGCTCCCTCTCTCCCTTGCCAACTATATCCTCCCCTACGCTTCATTTGATTCACTCTAGCACTAGCGGCCCTTGCGGCTTCGGGGTAAACCTTTGATGCTAATGCGGCTGAGAAAGCGGGGTAGTAGGTTTGGAGACGAATACTACGTACAACTATGTAGAGCCCGCTAAACCGAGGCTGTCCGGCATAACCCTGTGATGACTCGAGTAGACTATTCGAGCACGTATGTTGATCCTTGCGCACTCCGAGGCGCGATACTTGTCCGCATTTGCTCGGAATCGTGCTTTGATGATTGCTTCAACCTCTACGCTTAGTATTTGGCTCATTATCTGCATCATCGTCATCGGCATCGCCTGTGTTGAGAGCGGATTTGTTCGGCTTTCGCCTCTTTCGCTTCTTTTTGCCTTGTTGACTATCATTGCCAGCATTCTCCTGGATAGCCTTTACGGCTAGGGGAAGTACTGCTGGCCGCGCAACTGGAGGAAGCTCACTATCATCGACTTTGGTCTTGCGCATGCCCCTGGGGTTCTGCTTCTCAAGCAACGCGACATATTCTGCTGTGCGTTTTGTATGCTCGACCTTGGTCATAATCTTCCAGTTCTCAGGCTTGTCTGCTTCTCTCCACTTCTGCCAAACGTCTTCGTGCATTACACTGCCACTGAGAACTACGAAAGCGCAACTGTTCCATAGTGTATGCACAGCTTGCACAGGAAGCCACTTTGGCCGCAATTGGCCATGTTCTGTAAGCCACTGAGCCACTTTAGCAGGAGTTTGACACATGTTGCGGATGTGCGGTTCAACATAGATGGTGCGCTGATCCCAGAATGCCAAACCATCATCATCGACTACTTCGAACGAATTGTGGGGCAGATATTTGGGTGGATACGAAGAGGGTTTGCGACGGATATGATAACCATTGTTTGACACTTGAAGTATTCTAGAGGGGTGATCTCGGAGCGCTTGTTGGAGCAAGACTTGGGAGGCTTCGGGTTTCAACGAGGAGATGTTGGGATGCTCAAGGATGGCTGTGAGATGGATGTCTGGGTATTGGGTTAGCTATACACAGACCCATAGCCCAGCAACGCCTACAATTCTCCTCATCATCTACTGTCCGGTATCGATCCCGAAGCCACTTTGCTCGCTCCTCTTCTTGGTGCGCATAGTCGGTAAAGATGAGTTCTATACCAGCAGCAAGTTGAGCAATGTACTCAGGGGTGACTGGTTTGACAGTGAACCTAGGACCAGGCTTGGTAGCCTTTTGGTCAACCTGCTCTTCTGGTTGAGGAGTGAGTGAGGTTGTCCTTGTATTTTGCATAGCCTTGACCAGGGCTTCATCGCGATCGGTCTCAGCATTGCTCACTGACGGGTTGGAAGTGTTTGGTCGCGGCTTCTCACGAACACCCTTGAGCCTAAGCGCTCGCGGAACAAACATGATGTTGAAACGCCGGTACGATGGTGAAGAGACAAGCAAACATAATTGCGACAAAAGTCGGTCGCGATACTATGGCAGGCGACTCAAGACGCGCCGCGGCTCAGGAGCACGGACCTTACGTCAGTCCCCATGTTCTCCATTTCCCTGGGTAACATCAACACGCACTGCATCTTTTCTCAATCCGCACCAAATCCCGCGCTCAATCCGTCGCAATGGCAAAAGAAAAGAACTACAACCCCGTTCAGGAAGCCAAAAAGGCAGAGAAGCAGAAGCAGCTCCGCAAGCAAAAAGCCAACCTCCAGGCGCAGCGCAACGAGAAACTCGCGCGGCGGAACCCACATCGCATACAGCGGGACATCGACGGCCTCAAAGAACTCGAGCAAAATGGATCGATACGGCCACATGAGAAGCAGCGACTGCAGGAACTAGAGAAGGACCTTGCAGCGGTGAACAAGGCGCGCGCAGCGCTCGGAGACAAAGCCCCAGTATTCAAGCCAGAGCGACGATTCGACAACGACGACCAAAGTCGAAGAGGCGACCGAGAAAGCCGAGGCGGCGGTGTTCTCGGCAAGCGAACGCGAAACGGGCAGCGAAAGGACGACGACAGCAGCGACACCGACGACGATGTCAAGCACATTCCCATGCCTCGCGATACGCCACCGCCGATCCCGCGAAAGTACCAAGCGCGCGCCTCGCAGGCCGATGAAGCACCGCAAGAGGCCAAGAAACCGACGATTGTGTACGAAGCTGCGCCTCAAGTGCGTGACTTGCGCAAAGAAGCCACAAAGTTCATGCCTGCGGCTGTGGCGCAGAAGTTGAAGTTGGCAAAGGGCGAGGGCCGGTTGCTAGAGCCTGACGAGTTTGATAAGTTAAAGGACGAGGGGTATATGAAGGAGCAGAACAAATCAGAAGGTGAGGCTAGTGGAAACATTGCGCCCGAGGTGGATGAAGAGCTTGAGGCGTTTATGAAGCTACAGTCTATGAGTGCTGGACAGATGGCCGAGAAGGCGGCCGAAGCAGCGGTGCAAGAGGCAGAATATACGATGATGGCTGCTGAAGCCAAAGGGCAAATGCAGGGAATATCAAACGAGGCGCGCACGGCAGAGAACACACTCCGGCACGTGCAGATGGAGGAGGTTGAAGACGAGGACCTGTAGATTGAATCATACCATTCACCATTCTATTGGTCAACCACATGACCCTTGACGAGGCGTGTTGTCGGGCCTGGAAGGACTATGCACAACCAACATGCGCAAGCAAACGATTCATAAGGTCGCCGGAAGCAAACACACCACATACAAGCAGCCATCCAAGCACCACAGCAGAAAAGGGGTATTCAGGATAATGTTTCATTCGATTAGGTGTTAGGGTATAATATGTGTGGCTTCTAAGCTACAGTCATGTTGCACCTATCGCAACGTATCATCGATCGTCATTCCCCAGGGTCGTGTCGTGAAGAGCGTGGGCGTGGGAGAGAAGCAGTTTACTTCTTCTGTCCGCCAGAGAGGGTGTCGGAGATGGCCTGGCCAGCGTTGCTCAGAGAGTCCTGAGCCTGCTTCATGACACCCTCGCTCTTGTTGGAGGCGTCGTCGTGGCCGGAGCGGGTAGCGTCACCGAGCTTCTGTCCAGCAGATTTCTGGCCCTCTGTTGTGGTGGTTAGTGGACATGTTTAGACGAGGGCTACTTGGGGCGTCAGATGCATACCAGGCTGAACGGCACCAGCGATGCGGTCACCGGCTCCGCTGAGAGTCTCGGATGCCTTCTCAGTGTTGGACTTGGTGGAGTCGGGCTGGACTGGAAGGCTGTCAGTATACTCGACTCGAGGCACAGTCGGAGTGAGGCATCTTACGCTTCTCGGAGGCCTGCTCGCCGAGTCCCTTGCGCATGGAGTCAGACATGGTGATGTTGGTGTGTGGTTGGGTTGTTGTTGTTGTTGTTGGAAGAGTTGTTTGAAAGGTGTAGTAGTAGCTGAGTTGAGTGTGTGATGAGAGTTGATGCAAAGGGCTGCAAAGACGGTACTTTATAGGCAGCTGCCAGGCATCGAGACTGGCTACGACATGTGTACGTCATTCATAATTGGGCGGTAGTAGCAGCAGTAGCAGCAGTCACGGCAGGAGAGGAAAAGGTGGGTGAGATGGATGGAGCCTTCCTCTTTCCCACGAGCCACAACCGACGGCCAACATACCTGCAAGCTCTACTGGGATGTAGACCAGTTTGCAGGCGCCACACGCCGCCTCGATTGGTAGATCGGCGCGTCTGCTTGGCTGGATTGATGGCATTCTCGCGCCCGTCCATGGCATTCGCGTCATCGGCCACGCGCCTGCCAAGATGCAGCTTCTGGCCTCCCGGTCACAAGACGGACATGTGCCTTTACCCTACTCTATGCCCAGTCTCATAGGATGCGTTCACTCGAAGTCTTTGTCCACCGCGGAAAAGGGTCCACAGACCGTTGCCCGCTGTGCATGGTGGGGTAAAGCAAAGGCCCCGCTGACGTAGCTGCAGTGTCACGAACGGGTCGCGCATCACGTGACCTTCGTCATCCCATCACATGCAGTCCACTTGGACAGCCAACAGTGTGTCCATATGCATACACTACACCTACACCTATCAACATGCACATGCATAGCTACCATCACTATGCTCCTTGAACAACCTGCCTCTGCAATCACCGATCACCCCCCTACATAAAGCCCCATCGGTACTCGACCCACCTTTATCCCCCTCAGGCAATCACTGCTACTCTCGTCGCCGCCGTGCCCCTCTGCGAAATCAAGTTTGACTTGTGTCGCAAAAATTCCACTTTTCATCTCGGTACCCTATTTCATCCCATAGCCTGTATTGCACCAAATCCGCTGGCCCGTGGCGTCACGCTCGACACCCATTTCAACCAGCACACGGCCTGGAATGCCTTCAGCCGGCTTGTCAGGCTGCAAACCGCTGTTGCCCATCCCACAAGCGTTCCTTGCTCATTTCTCGCTGTACATGGCAAAGTAGAAATCGCTTTATTTGCAGCGGCGCATACATGTAACCGCATCTACATACCATGATCAAGAGTTGGCTTTGTTGCACTCCAGTCGAGACGCCTTTGATGAACAACACCAACATCCACCGGTCATGTCGCTCCTTGTTAGCATATAGCACACCACATGAAGACCTCACACTACGCCAATTCTCGTCTTGCAGTGCTTGCCAGCAACAGGTTACCGCCCTGCATGCTCCCGCGCGTCTGAGGCGGACAAAATCTGCAGTTGCTTCTTTTACAACCTCACGAGCCACAACGGGGCGCCCCTTATCATGCTAATTAGTCGCGTAGAATTTTGAACTTGTAGCCAATCAGATTTTTGAGCAAAACTTATCCCACGCAACATCCCACTCGGCGGCTATCTCCCGTGTTTCACATGGGACCCACATCGCACTTTTCCTAGACAGCTATCGCTTCATCGCCTACCACAAGGGTCTATGTCGACCAAGCTCCGACATCCCTAATCTTACTTGCCGCTGTACAATGGCTTTCTTCGTATGCCGTCAAACACATACATTGACTCGCCATGCCATGTTGGCTGTGCCACAACTGCTAACAATAGTTCACGCTGTGCCGAGCACAAGGGTACGTCTATGCAGCGACAAAGACAATGGGTGGTCTAGGTGCTGTGCAAGTGGGTTTGGCCTAAATACATATACCTCATGTACATAGCTTGCACTTTCGGTCCAAGGACTCACCTCACACATTCGTTTACTTGGTATACTCGCCAACCAGTCACAGGCTGTTGTTGCTTCTGTTTCTGGCATTGCCTTGTTTAGAAACATCAAACACCGACGGGCTCATCTTCGTTCGTCGTCGACTACTTATGAATTAGGGCACCCTACACAAAGAATTGCCGAATCCACCACATTCATTTATATTACAGTCGTTCCTTCTTATTACCACACTCGTTCACTACCATGAAGTACCTTCAAGTACTCTTGTTCCCTGTCGCTTTCTTTAGTTTTACTTTTGCCGACTTCACAGACGATGCTATTGCTTCCATCCAGACATTGCAGAAGACATGGTACAATTTCAATACTGGCCTCTGGTAAGCAATGCGCCACCTCGTCACTTCCAATTCCTAATGAACCCCAGGGACGACTTTTGGTGGCAGTCAGGCAACATTCTTGAGGCCATAGCTCAATTTGGTATAGAAGATCCAGACTTCAAAGATGTTGCAGCAAACATTGTCGCAAACACATACGCCAAATCACCCGAGCAACACGGTGCGAAGCAGTGGACAAACAAATTCTATGACGATATGGGATGGTGGGCTATGGCTTGGATCGCCTCTTACGACCTGACTGGAGACAAGAAGTATCTGGATAGCGCCAAATCTATTTTCCAAGATATGACCAGCGGCTGGAACACGCCCTGTGGTGGTGGAATATGGTGGTCAGAGGACCGCGATTACATCGCTGCCATTGCGAACGAACTTTTCCTCGCCGTGGCTGCACACCTTGCAAATCGCTGCAGCGGCCAAGAGAGACTGGATTACCTCAACTGGGCTGAAAGAGAATGGGAGTGGTTCAGCAATTCCGGCCTCATCAACTCGGATGGACTGATCAATGATGGAATCGACCCGACCACCTGCAAGAACAACGGCGGGACAACCTTCACCTACAACCAGGGCGTCATCCTAGCCGGTCTCTCTGAACTTTCGCGCGCAAAGTCCGATCCCAGCCTCGTCGATCGTGCATACGATATCTTTAATGCTGTATCAAAACACCTTACCGACCCCAGCGGTATTCTCACCGAACCTGTATCCGGAGCTCTGGATCCAGTCGCATCACAGTTCAAAGGCGCTTTCGGACGAGGCCTGTTGACACTATATCAGTATAAGCCACGAAAAGAAGTCAAGCAATTCATCATGATCAACGCCAATGCTGCACGAAGCGCACGAAAGGGAGATGGTGGCATTATTCCCGGTCGCTGGCAGGGAGATAGCAGCGATGGAAACACTTGCACGTTGGCTAGCGGCATTGACATCCTGGTGGCTGCGGCATATGCTGAGAAGCATTAGTCTAACGTCTCCTTGTGGTCATTTGTAACGTTCTATACCCCGTTTGCGTTCTTTTTTTCTTATCTCAATGGGTGTTTGGCGCTATGGCGTCTTGGGTCTTATTCCAGAAAAGGGGTAAGGCAGCTGGGTTCTGCATTTTGTGTATACTGTAATGATGAATGTTTAACGTAGTTCCAGCCTTGACGAATTGCAAATCGTCAAGGTTTTGGCTGAATCACATTTATACTACCACTACTCGCTTTCAATTTGATCGTGACATGTTGAACACATCTTGGCTTTTCGTACACACATATTCTCGCACTCAAGTTGATGGTACGTATATGGTCGGTGCTTCGACCAAACAGGAGTGTGTCTTGGTTTCACCTTGACATTCGACCAAACAAGGATTTAACCTTTGCGCAATGCGCGTGTTTAAAAAGCTTGTTAATGCCAGCGGTTTTCATCCACTCCCTGTAGGCAAGGATACCTAGGTCGAATTGATTTCATCAGCACATCGTGCACCCTTGATACCGTTCTGCTTCCGCCCTTTGATCCTAGCTGATTGCTATTTATGTAATTATCTACGAAACCATGCTCATACCGCACCTAATTAGGGCAACATGAGTTTGTCAATCACGTTCTTTAGTCCAAGCGTATATGGGGAAAACGTGACGGCCCGTCACGTGCACGGTACCGCTCGCTAAACCTTAAGCTACACTCTTCCTGCAGGGATCCTCCTGTACTCAAGGCCACACCGATCTACCTCAACGCTCCAGTAAAACTCAATAAATCTGTCAGCACATACATTTCACACCTTGTTCGCGCCATAGACAGTCAGGAAACAAAAAACTTGGGTCGATGCAGACGTTCTCAAATTGACCCAAGACATCGGTACCAACGGCTTTTTTGCCCACACCAGCTCCACATATCGCACTTGTCCGGATCCGCATACAGGCCTTTTTTTTTCTACATAAAAGCTTACCGAAGGGTCTTAGTCAAGAATACGAGAGCATGCAAGGCGATAAGGTGACTGTTGTGCGCTCTCCGCTTTACCCATAAGCCCGAGGCAAATCGACGTCAGTCCAGACTAGAGCCTGCATGTACGGCAGCTTCATTCGTGACAAGCTACATTGCATTACCTCTTTGCTGTAGGTAAAATTCGCGCAACTATACCGGTCTAGTGGCTATCTAGGTTATTTTGAGAGATTTCTTTTTACTCTTTTCTCCATATTGCTCCGTCTGAGCATAATCCACATAGGTAAGGTCAAAGGTAATATGTGCAGCAACGTTGGCCCTTTCTTTTCGCCTCTTCGTGACTTGCTGCGTATTTAGGCCAAAATACTGGGGTTTTTCTTCTACATACATAACTCATTGCCGGTCGCCTTGGGATAACTCTTCTTGCTCGACACAACGGTATCTTTTCTTTGCTTCAACTCATTTTCTCCAATCATGGATTCCGGAGTAAACGAATCTCGGTCATGGATGCCGAGGTTTCTCAGAGCGCCGGATCAGAAGGATAGCCAGCCAGATGAGAGAACATCGCTTCTGCCCAACTCGCAGCATGAGGAGTGGTCTACGGGCGAAACTACGGAGCTCGACGATGAAACCGCGACATCCCTTCAACTTCTTCTCCAAGAATTCTGGATACTCCTCAAAGGATCAGTACCCGTGGTCGTAGCATACGCATTACAAAACTCGTTACAGACAGTCTCCGTTCTTATCGTTGGACGCTTATCACCAGAAGCATTGGCCACAGCTGCATTCTCATACATGTTCGCAATGGCTACCGGCTGGCTCGTTGCTCTTGGTGGAACAACAGCAATCGACACTTTGGCGTCCGCCAGCTTTACGGGAAGCAAAAACCGCCATGACCTTGGAATCATCCTCCAGCGCTCCTTCTTGGTGCTATTGTTATTCTACATCCCAATTGCTATAATCTGGTTCTGCTCTGAACCACTTTTCAAAGCGCTCGGTCAGGAAGATTATATTGCGCGCGACTCGGCAAAGTTTCTCTCTGTACTGGCGCCTGGTGGTATTGGGTATGTCTATTTTGAGGCGCTGAAGAAATACATGCAGGCTCAAGGTAGGTCTTCTATAAATCTAAAACACACCGGTCTATCATACTCACACATACAGAAATCATGAGGCCCGGAACTTACGTCCTTCTCGTAACATCGCCTCTCAGTGCCGGCCTCAACTACTTGTTCGTGTATACCTTCAAGATGGGGCTACTTGGCGCACCCCTTGCGACGGGTATTGCGTACTGGGCATCCTTCTTCCTGCTGCTTGCCTATGCACGCTTCATAGACGGATGGCAATGCTGGGGTGGTTGGGACCGAAAATGCCTTCAGAACCTATGGGTCTTTGCACGCCTAGCCTTCCTTGGAGTCATACATGTCGGCACAGAATGGTGGGCGTTTGAGATCGTCGCACTCGTTGCAGGCAAGCTTGGTACCATACCACTCGCCGCGCAAAGCGTTATCATGACTACGGACCAAGTCATGAACACCATTCCTTTTGGGGTAGGTGTTGCTACCTCGTCACGAGTTGGTAATCTCCTTGGGGCACGTAACGCGAAAGGTGCCGCCAGGGCTGCAAACACTGCCGCTGTCCTGAGCATGGTACTTGGTGCGCTCGTATTGGCCGTGCTCATGGGTGTCAAGGACTTTTACGCTAAGATCTTCAACGATGATCAAGATGTGATCAAGCTCACCGCCAAGGTGATGCCGTACGTTGCATTGTTCCAGATCGCGGATGGATTGAATGGAAGTTGCGGTGGGGCACTCCGAGGTATGGGTCGGCAGCACATTGGAGCTACCGTGAACATTATCAGTTACTATTGCGGTGCTTTGCCACTGGGCATCTGGCTTGCATTCAACGGCTGGGGTCTCGCGGGCTTATGGGTCGGGCAATGCATTGCTCTGTACCTTGTCGGGTTTGCTGAGTGGGCGATTGTTGCTTGGAGCAACTGGGATTACCAGGTCAAGAAGGCTTTTGAAAGGATGGATGCGGATGACAGGGCCGAGCTGGGTGTTCCTCCCAATGAGGCAACGCCAGTGCATAGATAGCTACTTTGCGGGGTCAAACCTGCTGGCAACAGCCATGGTGATGGAAGAGTATTAGCAACGCTTCTTAGACATTCGATGTACGGAGCTTGATAGGCAACCCGGAGACGCCAATGCAAGAGTTGACGAAAAATTACCAAAAACATTAAGCGAGTGACGTTAGTGCGATTGGTATCTGGACCCTGGTCTCCACGATTCAACCTCACTCCTCATTACCTCCGCACTTTCTGCTGCATTACCCCCCACCTTGCACTGCCTCTCGGTAGTTTATATCTATGCGTTGTACATCTAGACGCAAGTAAGCAATTCAGGGAATACAAGGAACCCCGCTTCGCTCATTAGGCGCCCAATTGACTACGGAGATGATGAATACCATGAAATGTAGGACCGTCTCGGGTCTTTCGTTTCTTATCGAGCCAATCCGCGTAACAAGCAGAAAGTACGCAAGGGATTTGCGTCGAATACGCAGCTCATCAAGCAAGTAATGACCTCACCGGAGTTGCTTTGCATGCATAAGTGTGCAGCACCACTCGATTCTGTCCCGCTGCAGATAAGACTGGTGCAAACGGATTTCCACCATTGAGTATAGCCGTTACGGAGTTTTCCATGGTAGATTCTACTGGTTCGATTCCCGGTATCTTGACCATGGCATCCGTCATCGCACATGGCGGGGGTGGTCTCCACATTGATCAACAACGTTGGATGCGAGATAGCCCAGTAGCCTCAAGTGATGCAGAGATAATGGAAAAGACGCTGTATAGCCATCAAGGCGTTCTCTGATTGCTTTAAAAAGGTGAAAAGAGCCTCAGATAGCTTTCCATCAAGACTACTAACGCCTAGGGCATTGTAGTCTCGAGGTATGGGCAAAGAGTGACTCCAGTCGCTTCGTTACATCGACGGATAGCAACGATCCGATGCCACCAAGATATGCTAACCTGTTGAAGGCAGTAAGGTGCTATACTTGCAGACGACATCGCCGTCATGGACAGGGATAGATCAAGCATCTACTCATGTAACATCAGTTTACCTAACGCGACTTCGTCAGAATATAACTGATAGTGATGGATACGAGACTCATGACGGCTATTTACTGCAGTCCCGCACTCCTAGAGACCCGATTCCTTCATCAACAATCTTGTGGTTTTCTCCTCCATTGTTAGATAGAACTTTTGCAAGATGAGGTTCACCCCTACGCTTTTGAGCTTTGCGGCTGCAGTAGCAGCGCACGGCGACCACGACCAAGAGCCATTGGCTGGTCCACATGAGAGTCTTTGGTACAACACTCTTCCTGGTGATGGCGGAACACAAGTGAGAAACTCAATTCCTGTGAATGATGTTGCTGTGGAAATTAATGTTGATATAGGCCGACTCCGTCTTCTCCGGAATTTCCACATTCGGTCGTCTCAAGTACCACCCGTGTCTCTCGAGCAACGTGCAATATGACATTGCCTTCATTGGTATGTTGATATTTGTACAAGCAGAGATGTGATTGTCTAATCATAACATGCAGGCGCTCCGTTCGACACTGGCACATCGTACCGCCCAGGAGCTCGCTTCGGCCCCAGTGGCATCAGGCAAGGTTCTCGCCGTCTCAATCTCTAGTACGTTTTCCTCTGAGCAACCACAAGCTTACTTTTGTCTTTTCCCACAAAGGCTCACGCAAACTTGGATTTAGTGGCGGCTACAATGTGCCACTCGAGGCGAACCCGTTCAACTCCTGGGCCAAGATTATCGACTGTGGTGATATTCCCGTTACATCGTAAGAGCAATTCTCTTGACTATATCGCCCATTGAAGGGAGGTCAGATGGATGGGAATTTACTAACGGGTCAATATCTAGATACGACAACGCCTATGCCCTCCAGCAAATCGAGCAAGGCCACAACCTCCTCTTGAGCCGCGCACCCTACACCCACGCCAACAAGCCCGGCCCCTCGAAGCATGGCAAAACACTTCCCCGTATGATCACCCTAGGAGGTGACCACACCATCACCCTCCCCCTCCTCCGCTCCGTCCACCGCGAATACGGCCCCATAACGGTCATCCACTTTGACAGCCATCTGTACGTAGTACCCTACCTCCAACTCCATACCCCCCTCCCATTCCCACAACCCTACTAACAAACCCACCCCCCACCCAGCGACACCTGGCGTCCCAAAGTTTTCGGCGGCTCCCCCAGCGAACAAGCCAGCATAAACCACGGCACCTACTTCTTCCACGCCGCCCAAGAGGGCCTCCTCGCCAACGACTCCAACATCCACGCCGGCATCCGCACCACGCTGTCCGGCCCCTCCGACTACGAAAACGACGGATACTGCGGCTTTGAAATTGTCGAGGCCCGCGAGATTGATAAGATTGGCATTGATGGCATTGTCAAGAAGATTAAGGATAGGGTGGGCTTGGAGAAGCCCGTATATTTGAGTATTGATATTGACACGTTGGATCCTGCTTGTATGTTTTCCCTTCTTTCTCCCCCTTTTTTTTTCCTTTTCTCTTCGGTATCGCTGGGTGTGAAGGGGAGTAAAGGGCTAACGAGAAATAGTTGCTCCTGCGACTGGTACCCCCGAGACGGGCGGCTGGACTACGCGTGAGCTGCGCACGATTATTCGCGGTTTGGAGGGTATCAACCTCATTGGCGCGGATATTGTTGAGGTTGCGCCGGCGTACGATACTAATGCTGAGCTGACTACTATGGCTGCTGCGGTAAGTGGAGTGCGTGGAATGTATGAAGACGTAGGCTGACGTGCTCGATGTAGGATACCTTGTACGAGGTCATGACTTTGATGGTGAAGAGGGGACCTCTGAGCTACATGGGTGCTCCCGCAAAGGAGACCATTGAGCTGTAGATGATGTGAGTGCTTGAGACACAACGATGAACACAGAAGCGAAAGTTGAGTAGGAATGTGGCATGGGAATTGACCAAACTGAGGCGTTTTCGCCGGAGCATTTGATGACGATATATGAACGACGATGAGAGGCAATGATATCCAGGTAGTAACAATATATGAAACCCTACCCAGTAAACTCCATGTCTGCCTATATCTATTACCAAGGGACCAACCTCATGCACCCCATCTCATGAAGCCAAAAACAGCGTTTATCAACACCCCCATAACAACAGCAACTTGCCTCCGTCTCGTCCACACTCCCTCCTCACGAAATCCCCACACCAAGCTGCCGAGTGGGAAAAAGAAACCAGTCAAATACCCATACAACATATCGTCCAGCCCACCTTCTTCCACCGCAAACCCCGCGCCCCATCCCGTCTCACCACCCGTAGCACCAGGCGCCGTCAGCGAAGCCGAAGGATCATTAGCCGACGAGTCAAGCCATCGATCTTCCAGCACACGAATCTGAGCCGGCGTCGGCATCGTATCAGGCGTATGCGTAAACGAAAGGTTCGTCGTAAAATGCGAGCGTAAACTCGCTACCTCCGCAGGCGTAAAGCCCGAACTCAACAGCCTATCGAAACCCTGAGCTTGAGGTACAGCGCCGTCCGTCCCACCAGCCGTCCCCGTCGTCGCAGTAGACCCGCGTCTGCGCGCATTGTAGTCTGCTCCGCTGCCTTTGCGGCGGAGCTCAGAGGACGAGGCGTCATACTGTGATTTCAGACTGATTTCTATATTCTGGGCGAGAGTGGCTTCGCTAGCGAGCTCGGAGGGGGAGAGCGCATCGCCGAGGGAACAGTGTATGTAGTACTTTTTCGCCTCTGAAGGTATTTCCGTTGTGCCGTATTGTACGGCGGGTGTTTCTCTCAGCGGCTGTTTGCCTTTGCTCTTACTTCCCTCTCCGGTACTACTACTGCTGTTGCCTGCTGTTGCGTCCCCGCTTCTGCTGCTGCGGGGTGGCGGCGGTGGGGGGAGTCGTAACGATCGAGATAGCGGGTCATTATCTGCGAGGACTTTGCCCGCATAGATTAGGCGTAATCGCGACGAGGCATGTTCGGGTGGGAGGTGTTGACGGATGATCTGCTTGAGCGAGAGGGTCGCAATGACACGGGGCGTGTGGATAGAGAGGGGTAGGTCGGGAACGGAGGCTGTAAAGCGTATTATCAAGTATATGAGCTGTTCAGGAAGGACGGGCGCGTTGGCTGCCATGATGGTGCAAGGTTGCGCTTGGGTTCGGAGATGAGGTGGTAGGAAAGCGATGGTTCATGTGCATAAAGTCTACAAGATTTCATGGCGGTCGTGACATGGTTTGCGTTGCTATCGTATGCTTTGCATCTCTGGTGCTGAGGCTGCGAGATCTGCGGCGGTTGCGCAGTTGGTGGCTCGAGACGCGGCAGCCCGGAGCTTAGCAACGTTGAGGTCATTTACCTCCGAGGCCCCATCCGCCGGGAGACAGTGCCCCTCTCAGTTGTGATATCATGTCGCGATCAATGCATCTTGACTCACACCCAGATACTTTTGAACGCTGATAATTCAAAATGACGATAATTCATGTTGTTCTCTTTGAGTGGAAACCTACTGCTTCCTCAGACCAGATTTCAGAGGTACTAAACATCAGCATGTACACTGGTGATTATAAATCTAACAGCCTATAGGCATGCAAACAGATGCTTGCACTCAAGGACAAGTGCATCCATCCAACTTCCCAAAAGCCCTACATTAAATCATTTTCTGGGGGAAAGAACAACAGCCCTGAAGGCCACTCTGTATGTCTACCCTCAAAGCCAGCCTCAACTTTAAACTCGGTTGCTTACGCTTACAAGGGTAACTTCACCCACGGATTTGTTGTAGAATTCGAGAGCGAGGAAGACCGCGACTATTACGTCTACAAGGATCCAGCACATCAAGACTTTGTAAAACTTGCCGGCGAAGTGGCGAATGGTGTGAAGGTCTTCGACTACGAGCCTGGAAAGTTGTGAAACTGCGGTATAATAGCCTCAAATGTATAGCGTA
Organism: Bipolaris victoriae FI3; assembly: GCF_000527765.1. Lineage (NCBI taxonomy): Eukaryota > Fungi > Ascomycota > Dothideomycetes > Pleosporales > Pleosporaceae > Bipolaris > Bipolaris victoriae. Next base: position 211,632 of record NW_014575374.1, read on the forward strand.
GTAATAATGCGTCGAATTGTAGAATGTATGTAACGCCAGATATGCAACGCCCGTAATGCTTCTATAGTATGACAAACGACTCGTAAGGGTATCATGATACACTAAATGATTCTCCGCACCCGCATTGCTCAGCTATTGATTTGTTAGCGCTTGTTCCTGGTGTGCCCAAAACAAAACTTACTGATGTTTGGATTCTTGAAAATGAATCGCTCGTTGAGCTTGTCCTCCAACCAGTCCATCTCACTACCAATGATGTTCAACAACGCCTTGTTGTCAATCAACACCTTCACGCCATCTTGCTCAACCTGTTCGTCCAGCGGGCTTGGCTTGTCCACATACTCTAGGTGATATGCGAGACCCGAGCAGCCTTTTGCCTTTGTGCCTATTCGAATGAGCTTGGGCTCTGGCAATTCGAGGAGTTCGCGCAAGTGCGCCACAGCGGAGGGCGAGAGCTTGATTGTCGCCTTTCGAGGTCCAAAGTTGTATCGGCGTGGCCGAAGTGGTTTGCTAGGGCTTGCGACCTGCTGAGGCTTTTGTGCTTCGCCTTCAGGTATGCTGACGGTGGTTTGTTCGGCCTGGGAGGCTGCGTTGCGGTCGTGCGGAGGTGTTTGTGGTAAGGTTGTGTTCTTTGCCTCGGTGGCTCCACCAGCGATTGAAGTGTCGGGTACGCCAACATTGCGTGGTGGCGGCTCTGGATATAATGACGAAGGGTGGTATGCAGTCGCCGTCTGCATTTGGCGCTTGGTTGACTGGCGCCTGGGCAGCGATGAGGCGAAGGACCGGGAGCATTGCGGGCATCTGCGGGGAGCAAACGGGGGTGCGGCGAATCGTAGAAAGGATGTACTTGAGCGCACAAGCGCTCCAGTGGTACGAGGTAGTGACATGATCGCAGGGCCGGGTATGGAAATGCGCTGCGACGTAGGGAGATGGGGTGCGCCTGTCGTGTGAGTTGAAAGGTAAAGGTACTGGTAGCTGAATGTTAACCAAATTCGTTCAAGGCTATGTCATCCACTGCAAATCCCGACACGGGGCATAATTAGAAAGCACAAGTCGTTGATTGGTCGAAATGCACCGGGATTCCGAGGTCTCGGAAATGCACGCCCGTCGCCTTGTCATACTTGAGCACCACCACAAAACACCCTCATCTCACACCATTCGCCAGTTGTCATCATGTTTTCACCGAAAGTCTCGAAACATACCGATACGGTAGTCAGGTTCATCCTTTGTAAAAGACTCATCTAGATGCTTGCAATCCGAGGCATAAATGACTCCCAGAGCTGTCAACGCTAACGCACTCTCTTCAATCAAAAAAAGCAACATCAACACGGTCCTTTGTTCAGGTCACACACTATTGAAGAGACTCACAAATATCCGGTATTTCTTCATGTTCTCGCTTTTCTATTCAAACATCAGTTCTCTTGGAAGTCTCTCAGTCACATTGTCATCACTCAAACATCACCAAGTTTCAGTATTTCATCCTTTGCAAAGATAAATGGTATTCAATCCTCCGTGTATTACTCAGATCCATCTGATCTGGTCCTTCTAATGTCAAAAAAACTCCCAAGCTACCGAATCCCACAGTGGTATATTGCTATCCCAAAAAAAGCACTTTTGTTTTCCGTTTCCCTTTCGTCTGTCAACCATTACTTCCACCTCCAATTCTCTTCAAAGACCCCTATCGGCATCGCATCTATTGGCGCATGTGCAGTCCATAGGTCTGGTTGTAGGCAGCGTTGACGCTCCTGTGGTGCTCGATAGCCCTGGTCTTGAGAGCCTTCCACGCCTTCTGGTAGTTCCTGGGGCCAGCCTCCTTGACTTCGCTGACGCTAGAGTTCCTGGGTGCGTCGGCACTGTGCCTTGGGCTGGAGACGGCAGATGCGTTCCTGGAGGCGGAGGGAGAGTTGCCGGGGCTGTAGTAGACAGCGAAGGCCTCGTTCATCTCGCGGTGGTGCTTCTTAAGAGCCTTCCAGGCCTTGGAGGCATTGGTAGGGTTCTTGGGTGCGGATGGGCTGGCAACAGAGGAGCTGCGGGAAGCCTCAGGTGAAGCTGTTCGAGAGGCAGGTGATGAGCCGGTGTAGTAGGTGTTGTATGCGGCATTGACGCTCTCGTGGTGAGCCTTTGCGCGGCTGGCAATGGTGTTGAGGAAGTTGGGCATTGTGATTGTTGTTGTTGGTTCGATATATTCGAAGTTGACGAGAATAGTAATAGTAGTAGTAGTAGTAGTAGTAGTAGTAGTAGTAGTAGTAGTAGTAGTAGTAGTAGTAGAGGCTAGTGCTTGATGCTCTGGTATGCTTTGCTGAGTTGATGCTCTTCATCCTGCCGTACCCACCCTCACCTTTATACTCCCCAGACACTCCCCCAGAATCTTCGCCATGACACCCGCCAAGCATCGTGACACCCCCCTGGACACCGACGTTTTCTTTGCAAAATTTCTCAGCATGCCTTGCACGCGCCCTTCCACACATTTACAAGAATACGGAGAAGTTCCGTGATCAAGGCAATATTCCCATTGGCTGTAGGGGCTGACAAACCCACATAATTCAGTCAGCAAGGTCCTTCACAGGGCGTGTGGGCGTACGTGACCCACCCATTCATGACAACAAGATGATCCACGCCCTACTGCACTTTTCCGGAGGGCCCGCCGGATCGTTTCCCGCAGGCGGCTAATTATGTCAGAGCGCATGCGCAGGGGGACGCTGCGATCACGAGTTTTTCACCTCATGGCCGTTAGCTGTTAGAAGACTGCCTTTGGAGGCATGGCGGGGGAAAACTCTGTTATTGGCTGTCGCACCACCGTCGCCCTCGCCCAACACGTGCGCTTTTCCGCCGTTGAGTTGCCCGTCGGATGCCAATTTTGCATCGGTATTAAGTAGTCTAGACGCCGCCCATGGCATTGCGAGTGGATGTTTGTACGTAAAGTTGCGCATTTATTTTTGTTCATGTCCCTTAACTGCTAGACGAATGCCCTTGGAGGTTTGGTGATGCAAATTTTTGACCATGGCTGACTTGTTCCTGTCACCGGTTGAATGACGAATATGTGGTACCACGTAGTTGTGATGTGGCTATGAGAAACATTTGTTGAGTCCTCTAGAGTACCATGTTCCAGCATCTTCGTCACGTCTATTATTGCGCCGTCTCCTGATTCTGTGCACGGTTGGCTGGCACACGACGATCATGAGACATTTTCGACAAGTGCCTCAACTTCGCAGAAGTAATTGCAAATTTTTAAGGGGTTTCTTGTTTTTTTCCTGTCAACACATCGATCTCTGCACAAGCGATTACGATGCGACAAACCAAGAAATTGTGTTTTCCATATTTTATGCTGTTGATCCAACGCCATTTGACGCACAGTAAATTTCCAGCAAGCGAGTTCCCACGATGCCATGTGCTCTAGTACATCTCTCCATAGGTGCAAAGCGGAAGAGGCTACACCCCACAAAATCAACAGAAGCACACTTCCTAGCCAACCATCGGATGAAACACGATGATGCCGTATCGCCCGAACACTAGTCGCTTTCACAGTGGAATCGGAACACACTACACTTCCCCGGTGGAATGCGCGGTGGATTCCCTCCCACACTCACCGCTAGACCGCGTCTCGAACGAAATCAAATCCCTCGTCAATGTGACAATTGTTGTCACAGGCTGCAGAGCGATAGACGCGCCCTGTACCGCAACTGCTGGCCTACTGGGCTCAAGGCTAAGCGTCGTCCCGTCGATAGTCACTGGATTGCCGCCGGGTATAAGAGTGGTCTCTAGACCCATTATGATGTGGCTTGCACGATTGGCTGTGTGCAATTGCTCTCTGAAGGTCAAGGCAGCTGGTATCGCAACGGTATAAATGTTGCCGGTTACAGGAACGACGCTGTGTGTCTCCGTTAACGGCAAGCGCTGTTACTGAAGGCGAAAGAGAGAGCGTCATTCCTGAGATGGTGAGTAGCTCTCCATCAGGGACAAGCGTTTGTCCCTCAAGCACATACTCTGATCGTAAGTCTGGCATTACTGCTGTGGTGCCTATAGTAAGTATTGGTGGTAGTTCTAGCGGCGGCCCGTATGTTGTTTGAGGGTAATTTGGCTATAGAGATATTGCGATTGTGCCGACAACCACTTCCATCTGGCTATTTGAATTTCGGATCTCAATAGGCGTGTTACCCATAGTAACAGGCTTACCGGAAGCAACAGTATATGAGCCTCCTATCACAAAGTTATAACCAACTAGCTCCTGCTCAACAACGACAGTCGCTAAGCCAGCAGAAACGGTAGCGATTGGAGGTGCTTGGGTGATCAGTGGAGCAGGGTCCAGCCGCTCTGTAGAGCCATGCTGATCCTCAACTGGTGTGTCTAATCAGTCTGTAGCTGTGATCTCGACCACTGGAGAACATCCTCTACATTGTCGGGTAGCACTGAACTTGGGTTCAGTAATCTCATGATGGCCATGGGGGTCCCCTATCTGTAATACGATTGGCGCTATTGGTCGAAGGCTTTTGGTTTGTCGATTGCATGGGTACACTTCTCGTGGCATGGCCCCGGGATGTAATCAAAGTGGCCGTTGCATCTACGGGTGTTGTGCTGGTGGGGATGATCACCAGGCATGAGGTCTGCACTGGTATGGTAGGGATTGAATTCGGTGGTGCGGGTACTGAAGGGATACAAACTTGAGGACAGGATAGAGTGGTATGACTTGGTGATGGATACATCGGGTTTGATGAGGAAATGGTAGTGACAGATCTAAAAACCTGAACTTAGCGGAAGACAACATCTACATTTAGTTAGTGATCGATGGCGCTGAATGTAATATCTCAATTAACCCTGGCGCCACCATCCCAAGGCTTTCTGCTGCCACCGCTGACCTGTAACCGAATGCTGGTTTTAGATTGGGTGAGCCCAACCAACTTTAATGAATTAATGAATACGAGGCCCCATAGCTACCCGCTTGAGCAACTCTCACCCACGTTAAGCATGAGCATAGGATCCGATATAAACAAGTAACGTTTGTCCGCCCGTCAGTATCATAGCGAGTGAAAAACATAGTTGTTCGGAAAGAGGGCTTGAAAAATTCATGGCTTAGGTGACAGGAAAGGAGAAGAGAGGCACTACACGTCCTCACACTTCCCCCAAATTATATAACTACTCAAAGTCTTGGATGCGGTAGCCTGGAGATGGCTTTAACCGGCGTGGAAACAAGATGTCATACATCAGCTGAGTGCTTACCAACCATCGGTCTTTCCCAAGCGTCTTAGCGAATTCCAAATCCTGTATGGTGGCTGGCTTCAATGTATACATAGGAAGACTCAAGTGGAGGGGCCAATGATGATTGTGCGTGTGTTCGCAAGGACTCCATGGCCAGGTATAAGGAGAGTACGGAGAGTGCTTGACACGAAAGCCACGTGCCATGCGCAGAGTATTTTTTTCATTTCCATCCGTTGGTGAACTCTGCAGTAGATATTGTGGTACGAGTTTAGTTGATGAATCGGCAATACTGAGCTTACGAAGCCCAACCCCGATGATGCTGACATGGACAGTTGGAGCGATCTCAGCGAGCACGTGTAGTGACAAGCTACATTGGCTACTTGCGCTATGCATTCATCACCTGCCCAATTCCCAGGACAATTTAATGAACGATTGCTCTGTCGTAAGGGACTTATCGATACAGGGATGCGAAAATGTGGAAAAGGTTACTGGATAGGATGGGGCAGTGAATGGTGGGGGGCAAGATGCGCAGAAGCGCACCTGCTCGCTTATTGTTTAGCGTGGCCTTGGCACCAACGCTCAGAACTCGAAAATCACCTTGAATTTCCCGACTTCTTCTGACAAGCGCCAACTAACCCCACGACAACACAGATTGCACCGGAAGACCAAAAACAGGTACGCAACAGAGGACGCCTTGTACTCGAGACATGGAAGCCGTTCAGCATTGCGAAATCGACACCGCTCCGCCATCGTGACCCAGCTGTATGCCTACGCCAACGGAAGACATTGTCGCACGCGAACACTTCAATCGCTCTGAGATGAATACTTCTGCTATGGGCTATACAATGCAAAGGACTGTATTGGCGGGGCGGAGCAGTGCTGCGGTTTCGGAAATCACACAGGAAGAACAAAAGCTAATTTGATTGTGGGCAGCAGTCTTCTGAACAACCGCAATCATGGGGTACCTATCTCTTCCTCCCCCGTCATTTGACTTCATCCACTGACAATTCCCAGTATCTCACGAGACTCTCGCCACAAGCGTTCCGCGTCCGGTGCGAAGCGCGCATACTACCGCAAGAAGAGGTATGCATAACCCGATCGCTTCTCTAGTCATGTCTAACATGGCTTCAGGGCTTTCGAGAAGGGTCGCCAGCCTGCCAATACCCGTATTGGCACTAAGCGTATCCATCTTGTCCGCACCCGTGGCGGCAACCGCAAGTTCCGTGCTCTCCGTCTCGAGTCCGGCAACTTCTCCTGGGGCTCTGAGGGCATCGCCAAGAAGACCCGTGTCATCGGTGTCGTCTACCACCCCTCCAACAACGAGCTCGTCCGTACCAACACCCTGACCCGCTCCGCTATCGTCCAGATCGATGCCGCTCCCTTCAGGCAATGGTACGAGGCCCACTACGGCTCCTCGCTCGGCCGCAGGAGGCAGGCCAAGGCCGGTGAGAAGGAGGAGGACAAGAAGAAGTCCAACTCGGTCACCAAGAAGCAGGCCGAGCGCCTCAAGACCAGTGGAAAGATTGAGAATGCTGTTGAGAAGCAGTTCGAGGCCGGTCGTCTGTACGCCGCTGTCTCTTCCCGTCCCGGCCAGAGCGGTCGCTGCGACGGTTACGTCCTCGAGGGTGAGGAGCTTGCTTTCTACCAGCGTCTCCTCAGGAAGTAAAGGTGATATTTGGGGCTTCTTCGGTGCATCGGTCAGGTCAAAATGGGTGTTTAGTCATGTATCTGGTCTGCATAGTCGCGGGACACTGAATGCACTCGGCATGATAACGCCACTTCTCTAGATACCACGAGACTATGAATCATGGTTTTCAATGTTCATGTGAAGCGAGTTTTTACTCTGCAGATTCTTCTTCGTCTTCTCTGTTCATGCCAAGACCCATGTTCGTGTTAACCTTCTACCCACGTATATGCTCTGTCCAATACATAGAAGTGTATTGCTGGTGGGTCGCCTTTTGCACTAGGTGATGTCGTCTAGTCCGCCGTCCTAAATTTCTTCAAGCCATTCTATAATTACAACCCACACTACTATCACAACCTTTCTCAAGCTAGATGAATGACTATTATCGGGTACCACGGAAATAACAAACCAACTAATGATATTTACAAGAAGTATTATCAAACTAACCACATCGATAGCTATGCAAACATCAAACGAGTTCCAGCCCACAAGTGCTTTTCACATGTCAAATGAACCGCGTTCGCCTACCAGGACCGCTCTTGTATGATCGACCATGCATCCCCCTCTCTCTCTCCAAGAATCCGGGCTATACCTCGGTTGCACGTGTATTCTTACAGTTTCGACGCTGCGACGGGCGAGCCGGTCTATAGAGTGATGAGGAGCAATGTCAGCCTTTGATCAATACACATGCGATATTACTTTCAAGGGGAAGAACAGCATAACACTGGGCAAGTAAGCAGTACAAGATAACGAAGCGCTTTACAGTTTGCGCGAATTCTTATGTCTAGCTCAAAGATAGTCATGTATGGTATACAGTTACAAACTAGTAAAAAAGAAAATAGCAGAGGCACTTTTCAAATGCTCATTATAACTAGGGAAAAGAGTAGGTTTTGCACCGCGATTTACAACTTGGAGGCTCCCTTGGGTGGACCTACGTTTGTGATTTCGTTGTATAGGAGACTAACATTATTAGTACGTGATTCTTATAACTTGGAGAGATATGTGACTTACGATGTCAAGAACTCAGCATAGTCTTCTCCAGTGACCTGGCTCTCAAAGTACTTGGCAGCAAGGTGGTACTTGTTTCCCTTTGGTGCCTTGTCGCTCAGTGCCTTGGCTTGCTCCTGCAGCAGCTTGATGGCGTAGTCCTTTGTGACCTTCTTGCCCTCTGCAGTTTGGACGTTGTGCTTTGTCCATTGCCAAAGCTGACTCCTTGAGACTTCGGCGGTAGCAGCGTCCTCCATGAGGTAGTTGATTGGTACACAACCAACGCCGCGGATCCAGGCCTCCATGTAGGCAAGACCAATGTCGAGATTCTTGCGAATTCCGGCCTCGGTGACCTTGCCAGGTACGTTCATGTTCAGCAGGTCGTTGGCGGTGATGTGGACATCCTCGCGGCGGACGTGCATTTGGTTGGGAGTGGGCATGTGCTCATTGAAGATTTCGCTCGCAATGCCTGCGAGCGCCGGATGAGCCACCCATGTGCCGTCGTGACCAGCGCGTACCTCACGGAGCTTGTCTGCACGGACCTTGGCCATGGCAGCATCATTTGCTTGCTGGTCGTTCTTGATGGGGATCTGGGCGGCCATGCCGCCCATCGCGTGAACGCCACGCCTGTGGCATGTCTTGATGAGAAGCTTGACGTAGGCGTCCATGAAGGGCGATGTCATGGTGACAGAGTCGCGGTCAGGAAGGACAAAGTTGGGGTTCTGACGGAAGCGCTTGATGGTGCTGAAGATGTAGTCCCAACGGCCGCAGTTGAGGCCAGAGGAGTGATCGCGAAGCTCGTAGATGATCTATAACATGATTAGCATATGGATCTTCTATCTGGACAGGTTTTCGACATACCTCGTCCATCTCAAAGGCAGCAGTGATGGTCTCAATCAAGACTGTTCCACGGATGGTTCCACGCCTCATACCAATGTAGTCCTGAGCCAGGTTGAAGACGTCGTTCCAGAGCCTAGCCTCAAGATGCGACTCCATCTTGGGCAGGTAGAAGTATGGGCCCGTTCCACGCTTGACAAGCTCATGGGCGTTGTGGAAGAAGTACAGCCCGAAATCGAAAAGACCACCGGAAATAGGCTCACCGTCAACGGTGAAGTGCTTCTCCTCGAGGTGCCAGCCTCGGGCGCGGGCGATGAGTGTGGGTAGTGTTCGGTCTGTGCGAAGCTTGTATTCCTTCTCGCCTTGCTTGAAGTCGACCTGCCTGCGAATGGCATCGTACAGGTTCAACTGACCGTTGATCATGTTGTCCCATGTTGGTGCGGATGAATCTGCAAAAGGTTAATGATGAAACTCTCAACCGGTTCAGCGGAGATCGCATACCCTCAAAGTCAGCCATGTAAGTCCAGACATCGGAGTTCAGGGCGTTGACGACCATCTTGCGATCAGTTGGGCCAGTAATCTCGACGCGCCTGTCAACGAGACCAGGCGCTGGTGGTGCGCCCTTCCAAGCATCGTTCTCTCGAATGTGCTTGGTCTCTGGGAGGAAGTCGAGAAGGTTTCCCTTGTCGAGCTCAGCCTGTCGAATCACTCGTCGCTGAAGAAGGGCTTTCCTGCGTTCATTGAATGTGCGGTGGAGGAGTGCAAGGAAGACGCAGGCATCCTTGCTGAGGATATGGCGGTTCTTATCATTGAGGTCGCCGAGGATGTTGACCTCTCTTAGAATGCGTTCGGGATTGGCCATTATGATTTGTTAGATGTAGTTGAATGAAATTTCGTGTATGTAGAGCTACGAGGGATGACAAGGTGAGATGGAAGGGAAATGCGGTTCAAGTATGCAGCGTGCGGAGAAGGTCAGACGGCTGATAGACATTATTTATGATACAGACGTCACCCATCTTCAATGCCTGGGCCGAGGATCTGCTTGGTCGGCCGACTGATGCAGACTAGTCGGCTTGATGTGAATGGTGAGCTAAAGGCGTTGCTTCGGCGGAGAGGAGCTTCAAGCTTGTGACGATGCCAAGATCCGGAGCTCAAATGCGGGGATAAGGGCTGCACGCAGGCATTGATTTGTCCCACCAGCATCACAACCCCTGGAAAAGCACGCATTCTGGAACCATTTCAAGACAATTTGTTTGCTGCGATACCGCTATGGTGCTTATTTGCAGCTGATTGCATGGATGGCGCAGGTTGCAGACGGACTGAGGCGGCAATTAACGGAGGATGTGATGTTGAGGCTCGCACAACAAGCCCACTCCCGGTCGCTCGCCGGCCGCTCCCGGTACCACACCATCACCATGGCTAAGCAATTGCCGTTTCGCCGCGGCACTCAAGCATTGGCTCTCTGAGATATTGAGGCATTCTTATGATCAGACATGATGTCTGCCGGCACCTTGGTCATGCTGATCGCGGAGACGAGACGTAATCCATCGTCATGACTGCATACATAGCTGGGCAAGATGAAATACGAGACAATGACCTTTGTAGGTATGAACAAGTTCTATATTACTCGATTCACATCTTCAACAAGTTCTGTATACGCTCCGCCGCCATGCATTACTGTACTTCTAATACTGAACATTATGGTTCTACGCTCTAGCAAACACAATCATTAGGGATAATCGGTAGCATCCACGACCCGACCTCGGCACAACCATCTCAATCTCACCACATTGCCGAGAAGCCCTCCCTTCCACTCAGGCCTTCAAAGGTGTAATCTTGAAAGGTTTCTTCGATTGTAGAAGCCCCCAATTACACTCACCTGCACTGCAAACACCACCAAGAGCTCCTCGGCTGTCGAAATGCCCTTTCGCCTCAAAGGTTGCCTTATACTGAGTATCCAGATAGATCTTCTCCGCGACGCGTGTAAATTTGAGGTCGAAATTGCTGGATGAGAAGCCATTTGTACCTTCATACACGTGCATAAACCAGTAGCCGTTCGAGGTTGCGTCGCAAGGCCATGCGCGACCGATGGGGGAATTGCCATTGATGTACCATTTGGCTTCGCAATTCTAGTATTCGTATTAGTATGGCATCGAACGAAGAGATCAGCATGCGAAACTTACTACCCCCTTGCTTCCGGCGGGCACTATCATCTGGCTGCCATCGCTCGAAGTACCAAGGTTGATCGCATTCGGGTCGGTTATGTTCGCCTTAAGGGTACCCCAAGGATAACTTCCGGGACGTCCCATTGGCACAGAAACTGCGAGGTCTGTTACCTGCCAATCTTGCAGCGCATCCTGACGGGCCGCAAGAGGAGACGCAGCTGCAGAAGATGCAAATGCGAGGAGAGTGACAGCGGAAGTGATGGTGAATTGCATCTTGGAGGTATTTGACAATTTGATAATTAACACAGTCGTAGATAGAGAACTGCTTGGATAGAGGCTTTTGAAAGTGGTTTGTGTTCATCCATTATGCCGACTTCCCTTCTCTTATGTACTACGAGATACTCTCAGTAAAAGTATTATTACAATCGGTTGTCCCCAAAACCCAGCTCAAAAGATACCAGCAGTCACTCCTTCGAGGCGTGTTGTTCGGTAGAGGTTGCATCGTATACTCCGTCTTCAGGCACCCGGCATCCAGGCACCCCGCCCTATATTTAGTAACGATCGGGATCGTCATTCCTGGATCTTGTTGCAATGGAACTGTTATTCTGAAGCTCTCTCCTGATTTCCAAGCGGTGTTGTAGATGAGTTAGTTGTCTCTATTGCGCGCGCACAATATCTGGAGGGTGCAGTTTCCTCTATGCCGACACGAGATCTCTGCGTATCTATGCTGTTATGGAAACAGCTTCGCTGGCATCCGCTGTGTCTCCAATCGATATGCACCACCATCTTACAATGCTGGCACTGGGATTAGAGAATATGTAAAAGATGGTGCTGCGACCCTCGTATTCGAGGTATGCATATCACACATCAGTACCATGTAAATTTTCGTACAGCTTACTTCGTTACAAACTCGGCTCCCAAGATTGATTAATGTAACCCCGTGGACTAGTGTGTTCTTTGGTGATTCCGTATATTATGCGCACGGTGCCCTGCAGCCTCTAGCCACATGTTGTACAGCACGTCGCGGGAGAACAACGTTCCATGCGTTCAGCAGACGTTGTTGCAATGCGTCATACCAGCTATAGCTTATTTTAAGCCTAATCGATCAACAAGCTATTGCGAAATGGGAGACGGAAGATGTTCCATTGGTGAGGACTTGACGAAGGAGGCAGTGTGCTTCGATACATTAAATGCTCGTTATTTTTTTCAGCGCGCATCAGGTGTGGTGACGACGCTGACACCAGGAGAAAAGACATAAGAACGATGGATCGAATGCAAAAAGAGGTATGACTTCGAGTTCTCTAATACAGACAGGAACAAAAGGAACGCCCGCTAAATAAATGCCCATTGTATGCGTCGCACAAAATTTTGCCGCCAAATCTACCCAGACAACCATCCAAATCGGGTTGTATTGTATTGTATTTAGTTCTTTTTATTCACCATCAGAATCCCCCGCGCCTCACCCTCAGCGACTCGTTGTAACGATCCTGCAATTGTTGGCGAGCCACTCTCTCATCTGTGTTTTTCCAGTTCTCGATGACCATTGGTTGATAAGGAGACGGCGATGACAAGGGTAGATATTCCGCATCTAGTCCACCCGATCAGCTCGCATTTTTAGTCACGTGACTAGACTTACCTGGCCGTACGTTTTGCGTTATCCAATGAAACGGCCTGCACAGCCACTTGCGCAATTTAGGGGGCGAAAACATGACGCTAACGAGTGCGATCAACACAGAGATGATGGCGACGCATACACCAGCAAGGGTCAACACATCCTGTCTTGACCATTGGGACTGGAGTACAGGTGATGCAACGGGTGGTGGGCTAGAATCATCCATAGGAAGAGCGGGATCAAAGGCGCGAGGGACTCTCCAGACACGTGCAGGCATGATTCGACAAGGTAGGTAAGAATGTGAGTAGTTGACTTAGGAGGCAGATGATGGATATAACACTGGCGGTAGTTATTCGCCTACCAGATGTTGTGAGAAGCGACTTTGGCATGCGAAGGCTGTCCTTTCATATCTTTTTCTATGACGCAAGTCTACCAGGTCGACTGGGGTGTGTGCGCTAACAGACGCCAGGTATGTCAGCCCGCGGCGCGATCGACAGCACCCACACCTCTTACCTGCATATGACCGTCCAGACCCTGTCTGGCCGAAAGGCTGTGGCAGTTGCTTGTATTGAGGGAACGCTTATCATTAGGGCAAATACTTAGCTATCCCATAAGGGGCTACATGAGCTAACATCAATTGAGGCTTGGGCTTTCGTGTACAATCGAAGCCCGCACTTGCCCTTCTACTTAGGCCACTCAAAATGGAGAACCTGCCGCACAAAGCCACAGTCAAACCATCCGTGTGCGTGTTTGAGTTACCTTTAGGCTGGTGGCACCAGGCTGAAGGTGAAGACACTAGCTTAAGGCTGCTTCCAACCAAATTAACTGAATTCATCTGCACTGAAAACCCTTGTACATCGCAATGGGAAATCATTAAGTGACCCTCATAACGCTACCCATTCTTCTTCTACATACATGACATTTGATACCTCAAGCTCCTTACTGACAGCCAATCACTCATCTTCCTCGTCTTCCCACTCATCATCCAAGTCATGCCCATCTATAGTCCTCCAAGTATCCTCTCCATCGCTCGGCTCATCATTAAACATCATCCAAAGCTCCATCAGCGTATTCCGCGGTCTCTGCGCTTGCACTTCCAAATCTGTAGTTGTATGATCGCTGTTGTCAAGAGAAGGTGCCAAACTAAGAATGCGTATTGCTTTTGTCGGGAAAATGCGACCGGGCCCATCGTCTTCTTGTCGCTGGCCAATAGTCTGTGTTAAATGTTAGATAAACATTGCAAAATTGCCATTTCTTATAGAAGGATTAAACTCACAGCGTATGTTGTCATAATGCAATCGTCATACAATGCCATGAAACTGACTGGGACCATCAATTGAGGTGTCGAGCCCGTAAGGAGTGAGTATGAAGCTCGATTCCTGTTCTTGCCGTCTTCAAAGTCAAGTCGATTTTCTGCGTTTAGCGTGACGACATATATTCTATTTTGGATTCCAAACATGACGCGGTGGTTTCGCACGGATAACCATCCGCCGAGATCAAAGTCCGATCCGTCGGAATCACACTCGAGAATCTGGCTATAGCTGGCCATGCTCTTAGCCCCATCTTCGAGTGCCTTACGAATATCAGAGCATATGAAAACGCGACCGAGGCGGGAGAAGCCAACGAAGAGGTTGCTATCGCGGTCTAGCATACCGGCGCCCCACTCATCCTCGCCATTCCTGGGGTGATTTGGGTCATCAGGCGCGTTCGGCAGGGGGCCCTTACCGAGCTCAGTAGGAGTAAAGCGATTTCTACGTGGCGAGGCGGGAGGGAAGATCCGCCTGGTCTGACCATGGCGTAATCCATACATTGATTCCCTGAAAGAGGGATCGTTTACGGGTGGTAGCCGATGCACATAGTATTTGTCTGTGCAATGCGATGGCTGCAGATGGCCTAAGCAGTTTCCCGACTCTTTATCATACACATGATACCCGCGTGTGCCCATTGAGTAAACTACCATATCCTCGTTTTGATCCAGATGGCCTACTGCATCTTGCTCGATGGTAAGATGGGTAGTGAGCTTCGGTGGGGTTTGCTTCATGTCATACACGAAGCCCTGACCTTCCACCGAAACGACTACCAACGTCCAATACGAAAGCTGAAATCCTCTCGTCTGACAATCATGATCGAGGACAGCAATACGCTTGAATACTCCTCTTTCGGTGCCCTCTTCATCTATCCGCCATACCTCCAGTGCATCACCCTCACGATCAAACACTGCAGTCCCATCTTGGTATTCGAGATGCGCGTATGGTCTAACAGCATGCTCTTCTGCTGTATCTAGCACGGAAGGTAACCGCCACAAGAGGCGGCCTGAGTCCATATCCGTAACGTTGAAGCCACCAGCATGTGAAGTAGATATGAACAAGCGACGTTTGAAGTCTACCTTGAACCGCCATATGGCATCATTGCCAACCTGTAGGACAGATTCGCGAGTCACAGGCCGTGGCGCATTCCAATTGCGCTCAAGCAAGGTTTGGCGCTTGCATAAGTCTTTCCAAGATGTGACATTGTCGAAGAATTTAGAAAAACTGGTAGAGTTTTCAAGGAAAGAAAAATCGCGAGCGCTGCTGTGTGGTTGCAGACGCTTTGGTGGCTGTACTGTTTTGGAGGGAGAGGAGTAGATGGCGTCCTGGTGGGTATGGTCGATGAATTGCTGCCAAGCACGTGATACGCAAATGAGAGAGCCTAGTGTAGAGACAGGCGTGAAGTCAAGGATGCGGAGGACAATCTCCGGCGGAAGAGCCGCAAGCGGATCTGTCATGGCGGGGGAGGCAGCCATTGCGTATTCTGGGTTGTTAATAGTGATTCGGGGAGTTGATGTTCCGACCCGCGGTTGTGCTGTCGATGGCTTTGGTACAACAATATTGTCGGTGAACTGTCAAAGTAGCTTCCCGATGAAGTCATTGTGGAGACGTCACGTTAACCAAGCCACAAATCAACATTCTCGAGAAAACATGTGCACCCTCGGACATAGCTACCATCTACATGTCGAGTTTCGAAGGGAAAAGTGTCATTATGGAATGAGGATGGTTGCACGTACTTTTGGGTCAGAGTGCACGTGCATGCTTGCTAAAAAACGGCTAGCACCCACAAGTCATCTATGGTAGCCCAGGCGAAAACCACTACTACTAAACGTTTGAGCAGATTGATAGCACAAGCTCAGGTAAACATCAACGATTTTGTCTCTCATATAATGGGTTGCAGATTGAAAGATTCGCGCTTATAGGTACCGTCTGCGAATCCATGTCGCGTTTCCTCAAGGCAAAGGTGTACGAAACGGCTATGGGCAGGCAAAATACAGGCATTCCGAATAAATTCGACTGATTCTCAATTCTTATACACTTCTATGTTGACTTGAGTGTGAAGCACGATGAAAACTATGAATCAGCATTCATACACAATCTGATAAGCAGGCACAAGCACAGCCAACTGGAATCTGGGTACAAGTGTGCGACTGATTCAAGATGGGAACATAATGAGTGTCATCGATGCTACCAAATATAAGGCTGTCGAAACGTAGATATTAGTACATGACTAAAGGTTTGAAAAGACTCAGGTAAACTGACCTTGTTCTCCCATGTCCAGAAGGTGCCGCTGTGCTGTATGCCTTTGGTCGTGATCACTTCAATCATCTTTGAAACCGATTCTTCTGGTGAAATGAGACCCTCTATAGTCCATGGGATTTCAATGTTTGCCATGTCAGTCGCTACTTCACCTGGATGCATGCATAAGATGATTGTATCGTCGTCCTTCCGCTTCAATTCAGCGGCCATGTGCCTCGCTGCCATGTTTAGTGCAGCCTTGGACGCAGCATATGCGGCAAACCCATCCTCCATCTCAAGAAATTTGCCATGGGAACCCGAGTCACTGGACATGAAGACAATTGTGCCTATGGGGATTTTTGTTTGCAGAAGCTTCTGTGCTGCGACGATGGGCCCGATGGTGTTTGTGTGTAAATGGAAAGCGAATTCATCAAACGATCTGTCTGAAGTCAGCATACATGATCTCGACCATGACTACCGTCACCCGGATATACTGGATTTGTTGCAAATGCACGCTTTAGCCACAACCAGAAAAGCGTGACCGCGACGAGGAACGTACAGCTCAGTGGCCCTCTGTAACGGTTAGTGCAGCCCCCTTGCATACGTGCATGATGTCGAACTTACATTCGGGTACCTTAGCACTCCTGCATTTAGTACTACATAGTCGATCTTCAGGTTCGGCTGTGCTGCCAGTTGCGCGACGAATTTCTGACAGTGTCAGCCCCTCTCAGTCTCGCAGCAGGAACGGAATGCAATCGGCTTCCGTACTTCGATGCTCTGTTCAGACAAGATATCGCATGTGTACATTTGACATCGGCCATGATCGCCACCCGCTTGTCCCCACAGGCCACTGGCATGCCCGGCCCAAGGCTCTCTCACAGTAGCTATGATGCGTTCGTTCTTCGCGAGCAACTGTTTGACGAATTCTAGGCCAATGCCTCGGCTAGCGCCGAGTATCAGCCATGTTTTGAAGTTCTCATCAGCATATAAGATACTTGGAATCTGATCCATCCTGTCGGTTGAGGTGTGGCGGGGCAGAACTTAATGATGTCAACCAAGGGACTGGCTCACAACGGATGGTGGCGGGTTGCTGGTAGGAAGACAAGATGAGTGTGATGCTGGCGGGGGAATGTAATACTAATGTACTGCTTTCTAGATCACGAGAAGCCGGCATTCATCAACCTGGACGGTACCGTGAAGATGTCACGCTGATTTACGGACCCTTGCGCGGCATCGTATTTGGTATGTAGAGCCGGCGTCCTGCAGGGAAGCCGACGGACCAGACCCTGGGAAACCCGACAGCCAGAGTAGTGTATGTAAGTAGGGGAGGATGATTGCTTTTGGTCTACATCTATGTACTCTTGATATGGATATGTGCGTGGACTTGGCGTGTGTACTGGCAGCTGCCCAGGGTTGTTTGCGGGCGACGTCATGACGGCATCGACTGATGGGATGATGCAGGATTGCCGAGTACCAGGAAAGCAAAAGCGGCTGGACAAAAGACGGCCCTGGCTCAGCTCAGAGGCTCTTGCCTGCCCAGCTCAGGCGTCCTCGGACCGGTTCCACCCGACCGCCTTTGCTCCTGACTTTTACTGCGTCTCTGATTCGCCGCATGCAGGCGCTAGCCGCGATGGCATGACGGGCCCTGACGCGAGCGTAGTCACGTGTTTGGCTTTTTCCATTGCCTCTGCCAGCTTTTTTGTCGCTCATTCCAGTTTCCATCGCTGCTTCCTTTCACCACTCCACAAGTCTCACTCTTCTCTTACTCCTGAACACTACCTCTCTACCACCTAACCAACCCTCATACCTCTCATCTTATCACAATGGGCTACGAAAAGGGTACGTTTTTCTGACTCCAATCGGACGTCATCGGTCGTCTCCCATTTTGCCTGCCTCGCCTTGCCTCCTGCTTCCAACGCCCATTGAGCCTGCGCGCACATGGAGAACTGGCCTCTATGAGAAGCAGCGTTTTCCTAGAATACAAGCCAGCTAGATTTGGGCAGTTCATGAGGCGGTGTGAAATATGGCAGGTTTGCGACATGGCAAGATGGCTCGCTTGGCAGTACAATAAATTTTATCGTCATGCAGACTGCTGACATATCCTTGCAGGCGATGCTAAGAAGGGTGCCAACCTCTTCAAGGTACGAATACACTGAGATGACGCCGGATATATCCCTCGTCGCATCACACGTTCGCCGAACCTTCTCTAACCACACTGTAGACCCGTTGCGCTCAGTGCCACACCCTGAAGGCCGGTGAGGGCAACAAGATTGGCCCCGAGCTACACGGCCTCTTCGGCCGCAAGACTGGTTCCGTCGCTGGCTACTCATACACCGATGCCAACAAGCAAAAGGGCATTGAGTGGAACCACGACACTCTCGTATGTGACGCCGTACAAAGACAAACATGACCCGACAGTCAATGCTAACGCAACACAGTTTGAGTACCTCGAGAACCCCAAGAAGTACATTCCCGGTACCAAGATGGCCTTTGGCGGTCTCAAGAAGCCCAAGGACCGTAACGACCTGATCACCTTCCTTGAGGAGGAGACCAAATAAGCGTCCTATTACCACATTGACGTTTACCCCACTCTCCGACGCTCCACGACCCTTCTCTAATACCTCTTCGACCCAAGATCTCTTTGGATTGTATCAACATCGATGATAGACGAACGACTGAGGCGGTGAGCGCGGTTTTAGCGCGTTACTGTTCCATGTAGATTATGTTTGGTGTATGATTTTAGGGCGTTTTTTCGATGTGGTGCAGCATAGACCTGGTTTGGAACTTGGCGGCACGTTCGAAATAACAATTCTCCTCTATTCACTTATACTCTTCTTGTCCCTCGGGGCGCTGCTCTTGACTTGTGAAAAGGGTGATATACGATGGCAAAGGCTCCGCACATGTTGGTCCTACCCTGGCGGCCAATGGGGAGTCGGACAAATTTTCTGACACGTTGCGGGAATTTCGACCACAGGGACCGTATTTAGAGCGGTTGCATCATGTGTACCCATGGGACTACGCTCGCCTAGCTCCATATGGTGCGGCTCACGCGAGTGTCTGGGCATCCTCGGAGCTGAGGAACATGCAGCAAGGAACATGCGCTCTGCCGGCGCCTCCTCCGACAACTAGCCGAGGATCATGTGGCTGGAGCTGTGTGCTTGTCGAGGGCGATACACTGACGTTGTCGCATCCCATGCATTGGCGACGGCAGGCGCCAGAAAACAAAACAAGACAGATGGCCGTGTCATAACCAATACCGTCTCGTCAGGCGTGGGATGAGAGGCTCATGAACGCGGATTGCCTGTGACGCTGCTGCGCGTGCTTCTCCACGCTCAAGTCGAAAAGTGTGGGGGAAGGCGCAAGTGCTCTCCAATCAGTCGTGGCATTCCCGGGGAACTCCGTGTACATCACATCATTTAGCCATACACATACATACTTTACATGTGCTCTTGTGCCACCTCTCCCTCCTCTCACTCAAGACGACTCGTCGCAAACCGCCCCAGCACAGCATTCCACGCGCCGTTACCTCGGCCGGTTCATCGCCGTCCATTAGCGTCATAGTGGGGGCGTTCGGCAGCTTGGACGGGGGACACCACCACCGACCACAGCACTTTGGCGAGCACACAGCGACAAAGGCCGTTACGGCCTTGAACAACTGCCATCATGTCGTGGAAGCGGAGCGAGAGGCTGATGGAAACCATCAAGGTAGGCAACGCACCCCACAATGCCATCACTGCTAATCCTTGCGTAGCACTATAGCAACTTTCCGGCGACTGGTCCGTATCCTCGAGTCTTGGTGTCAAGTGTCTCTCTAATTCCATTCCAGGCGTGTCCCTACGGCAGATGGTGCAATTTGGCGAGAAGCCATCGACGGGAACCCTTTTCCGCGCGTCACAGTTCCTTTCTGAGGAACTTCCCATACGGTTGGCACATCGCGTGCAAGAGCTCAACGACCTCCCCGATGGCCTCAATGAGATGCCATCCATTTGCAGAGTGCGCGACTGGTACGCGCAGTCATTCGAGGTATGTGCGGTAACGGCTCGCTGAATAGCTTGACTCACAACGCTAGGAACTCGTCGAACTGCCACGACCACAACTCTCGAGCGAGATCAAAGAACGATTACTGAAACCAGCGAAAAAGAGCGGCGACAAGAACTTGATGAGTAAACCGACACAAAACCCAAGCATCAGAACTGGACAGTACCGATCCGCACCAACGTCGAATGGAAACCACAATGGCAACGGCAATGGCAACGGGATCACCAAAGAGGTCAAGGGTGCAAGCCGGAGATACTATGTCGCTGCAGACGACGGCCAGGATTGGCCACCAGAGCTTAGCGCATACAACACAAAGTTTGCCGAGACTTTGGAGAAGATCAAACGGCGGCATGACAGCGTCGTTACTACTGTCGCGCAGGGCATCCTCGAGTGGAAGCGCAAGAGGCAACGGATGCATATTGACCATAACATACAGGCTTTCCTGGACCGGTTCTACATGTCGCGTATCGGAATTCGGATGCTCATCGGTCAGCACATCGCCCTCACCGACCAACGCTCACGGAGTGATCCAAACTACGTTGGTATCATATGCACCAAGACAAACGTACAAGAACTGGCGCAAGAGGCTATTGAAAATGCGCGCTTTGTGTGCGAAGATCATTACGGATTATTCGACGCTCCAAAGGTGCAGCTTGTGTGCAACCCCGAGATCAACTTCATGTATGTGCCTGGGCATCTGTCGCACATGCTCTTCGAGACTTTGAAGAACTCGCTGCGTGCTGTAGTAGAGAGACATGGGCAAGAAAAGGAGGCATTCCCCGTGACTAAAGTCATTGTTGCAGAGGGCAAAGAGGATATTACGATCAAGATCTCAGATGAAGGAGGTGGTATTCCAAGATCGTCGATTCCGCTCGTCTGGACATACATGTACACGACTGTGGACCAAACACCCAACCTGGACCCAGATTTCAACAAGAACGATTTCAAAGCGCCAATGGCTGGTTTCGGCTATGGCCTCCCCATTTCTCGGTTGTATGCACGGTACTTTGGTGGAGATTTGAAGTTGATCTCGATGGAAGGGTATGTATCAACATGTCTTGGCTCCTTGCCACATTAAAAAGGGTTGAAGCTGACTTTCTTTTTACAGCTACGGCACCGACGTCTACCTCCACCTTAACCGCCTCTCTTCTTCCTCGGAGCCTTTGCAATAGCAATTACCTGTCATGAGGGGCGGATGGACATCGAGCGAACTCATCCGATCATCCCGAGGAATGGCGCAGGGTAACGGTTCGCGTAAATACAACCCATTCCTGGCTAGCAAGGCTATGAAGTTGAAGTTGAGCGGCCAGGTCAGCAGGGAAATTAGTGAGAGACGACAGGTTGGCGATGCAGAGGACATGTTTGCAGAGAAGGGTGCTGGTGAGGGTGATAAGCCATGGTGGCGCAATGTCGGCATGGAAGAGGGAATGTGAGGGAGATATGGGAATGGGGCGTTTGATAGACCTTTTTGAGAGTCAGCTTGGAAACGCCACTATGAAGAGATGGGGGGGCTGTGGCGTGCGTTCGTCCTGGTTTTTGTTGTTGTTGTTGAAATCAATGTAAGTAACTGGCGCGCTTGGAAACGCGTACTATATGAGGTGTTCGGGCATACATTGGAAAAAAAAGGAAAAGAATCGGAGGAAGGGTTCTGGGAATTCATTCGTTATGAACCCCATATATATCCCCTTGGGCCTAGGGGAGAAAACAGGTTACGAACGCAAGTATCTAATGCAACGAGTAACGTGCCTCTTTGGATCTGGTTGTATTCAGAGAAGAAGAAGAAAAGTCGTGATGTGAAGATGTATCTATGTACATGAGTGGGTATAAAGCTGTTTGTAAAGAAAAAAAATCATGATACTGGCTCTCTCCCCTTCCCCTTCTCTGCCCATTAAGTTGCACTCTACTGTCCCACCCCCGAACTCACCCTCTTCTTCATCTTCGCAATCTCCCTCTCCTTGCCCTTTCCACTCCTCCCGGGACTCCCCAGCGCCTCCCCATCGCGACCCTGTTGCTGCTGCGACCCCTCCCACTCATCCCGCCAGACAATACTCTCCTTCGCACACGACTCAAGCCCAAGTAGTACATTACGATAATACGCCCGCGTCTGCGTTATGCTCTGTGCCATTCGTCAGTCAACCCTTCCCACCTTCAAACCCAAAAGGCTAAAAGCCCGCTCTTTCCACGATATCAGGGAAAAAGGGAAGAAACAAACCTCATTCCTCACCCCCGCAATCCACATAACCATCTCCTCACTCTCCAGTATCCCCGCCGCCTCATCCCTCCGCTGCCTCTCTTCATACCCCCACGCCCTACTCGCCTGTGCCGCCCCTACCGCTTTCCCCACCCCTCCACCACCACCGCTAATATCATAATTCTTGCCTCGCGCCTGCAAGTTACGGCGCAACTCCTCCTCTTTTTTCGAGTGCGCGCTGCGTGGGTCAAAGGGAGGTGGGGGACCGCGTTGCTGCTGGTGGTGGTGGCGTGGATGCGATGGGGATCCGGCGTGTGGTGTGACGCTTGCGGGGGATGGTGCGGGTGCGGTGGGTGTTTGGGTCGTGTGTGAGGCTGGTATGGGGGCGTCTAGGATGGGGGTGTCTGAGGTGGAAGGCTGGTGCTGGTAACTTGGGTTGGTGGTTGGTAGCGGTGGTGGTGACATTGTTGCATTGCTGTGGGCTGATCCTTTTTTTTTCTCTCTCGCTGGTTGTCTCGTGGCGGTAAGAGTAGTGGTGGCAGGAGCAGGAGCAGCAAGTCGTTTGGTTGTGGAGGTGAAGTGGGGTTGCGGCACAGCCCGTTGCTTGTAATGTCCGCGGGAGAGGCTGAGATGGGAAGGTGGGCAGTTAACGTACCGACACCTAGGTAACGGAACACATCTTACCTTTCTAGAACGTTGATCATACTCGTATTCAAACACCTTTGTTTATATTCCAACTTCCACGCCAAAACAATGGAAAAACTGCTACTCGAATTTCTATCCAAGTATTTGCTATTTGTGATACCAATTGTCTGCCCTCCTAACGTTACGGTAGCAATGTTGACTCCCTCCAATCTATACCCATTACTCTGAATGCTTGCCCTTCTAATAATGTTTTGACCCAAACCGCAGAAATGTCACCTATCCCATATGCCTCAACGCACACGCCGAAATAGCCAACCTACAATCCATCAAAGACCCCTCGTTCGTCTATAGTGTTGTTGACAGCTATTCACTAGGCCCTTCATAACGCTTCTCCCAACAGTCACTCCTGGATAATGCGGGCTGCAGATTTGTCCAGGAATTAGAAGAAATGAAGCTAAGTGCTACCATTCGCCGGCTGATGCTCGGCCTTGGTACCCTTTCCTCGCCAGGTACTGACGGCCGGAATGTCGGCTTTCAACCTTTCCTCCTGTGTCGAGTACGCCTTTGGTGTCAATTTTATCAACGTGTGCAGAGGCACTTCCATCCAGGGGCTCTGTTCCTGCGGTACATTCATGAAGTAGGCATAAATGCATCGCAAAATGGCTTGATGTGTAACAATCAAAATGTTCTCGCTGCGCTCCAGCTCCATAATAATGGGTTCGAGCCGAATAACCACATCGCGGTATGATTCTCCACCAAGATAGCGGTAGTTGTATTTGTCCTCGTCACGTTGTTTGAAGTCTTCCGGGTATTTTTGCTCGATTTGCGCGTACGTAAGTCCATCGCAGACACCAGAGTCGAGTTCGTCAAGCGCCTTCCACTCTAACTTTTCAAAAGGCAAGAAGCGTGCCGTCTGGATTGTTCGCTTTAGGGTCGATGTCCATACTGTGAGCTTGCGGCCATCGCCAACCGACTTTGCGACGAGACCTGGGAGCGCATGCGCGTAAGCGTCGCCACGGGCTGAGAGGTTCGCGTCTCCTCCAATCTGCCCTGTGAGGTTGTATTCCGACTCGCCGTGCTATCATAGTTAGTATTAAACTCAAAGTATTGTGGTGCCAACTTACTCGCGATAACCAAATAGATCGTGGTTTGATGTGCAGGTTCATCAAGTAGTACACAACTCTACTCTGGAGGTAGTCCTGGATCTGGTTGATAATGACTTGTGCTCCAACATTGATGAGCTTGACATATGTGAGGTCACGCTCATCCTCATCAATTGTCTGATAGACTTTTTCGTAGTTTCGAATGCGGTTGCGGAAATCGGCTGCGGCAGCCTCAGGGTCCTGGCCAACGTAATCTGGAGAGGTTGTCTTCACTTCCAAGATGTTGCTCATAATGAGTTCCTCATCGTCGCATTTGGACTCGACAAAGAGCGTCTCGATATTGTCCGCAGTGCATCGTTCCTGTATCCATCTTCGTCGGCTCTTTGTAGAGTTTGTCGCATCGAGAATCGCGACCAATCCCTTGCCCTCGGAAAACCACTTGCACATGTCATTGACAGCTGCTTCGGCGGCTGCCTTTCGGAGGCGCTCTCCTTCTGGGTTCGATGTGTCGAAAAATTCGGCCGAGGGGTTAGGGGTTGCAGTGCGACGATACTGCCCAACATTGAACGTCTTGGATTTGATTGATAGCCAATGTAGGTAGCGGACAACTACAAAGTGCTTGGTCAGGGGCGGCATGTTCCCATGTGGAAAGGGGACATACCTTTCTGTGCAATCAAGCTCTTGCCTCGCGCGGGCAAGCCGACCATGACGACGCATATCCGGGTGTCTTCAGCCTGTATACCGGCACCGTTAGTCTTTCTGCTTGGCCGTACGAAATCGCCGGCAGGCACAGCGCGCATATTTGGCGCATATATTCCATTGGTGTCCGTCATGTTGTGCGGCGAGTCCAGCTCCCTCAGATGCAGTGACGAAAAGAGGCGGGCAAGGTAAGAGAGAGAAGAGGAAGGTAGAGAAAAGCAACAGGTCGGAATCTAGCCCGAGAGTGTTCCGATGGCGCAGGGACGGAATGCGGCTTTTTAACCAAAGAGGCGGCAATGACAAGTATTGGGCGGTCAAGGGGAGAGGCTCCCGAGCGGCAGATCGTTTAGTGGTGGGTTTGGGCTGAAGCAATAGCGGTAAGGGCGTGGGGTGTTGTGTTGCAGAATCGTGAGCTCGGTCCGGCCATCAAGAAGCGAAAGGACGATGGATTGACGATTGACAACGATTCCCCGCATTCGGTGCCGTTGTCCTTCTTTTCACCAGCAAGCGTTCGGATTGCGGCTCCAGACTAGCGGGCGCAGTGGAGCAGACACTGCTGCGAGATTCTTATTCGACAGCCAGGCATTCTCGTTTGCAATTGAGCCCGTCTCCCCGGACGGACGGATGGCTGTTGCGACCATGCCAAAATGCGCGATTGCTTGTGCCTCGCGATGCGTACAGTACTGTCGGCCAGCGCCTCGGTCTGCTGGCCTTGTGTCATTGGCTAGGTGGCCCCAAACAGTCGCGCTGCTACGCATACGCACTTTTTCTTTGGTCGTGTGCCATGATGCCATAGTCCTCTGCGCCATGACGACAACGGCTCCAGTCGCATGGCTAGGGGGTAGTCCAGAAACATGCCTTAAGCCGCCGAATGCCGGAACGTCGCAAAGAGGGTGAAATTTCTTAATCAAGTTCATGCCAGCCATGGCAAAAATAGGCCAGAGCCATGGTGGCAGCCTGCAGTCGGCCCAAGGAATACGAGCTTACTTACCGTTGAGATGGAGTAGGTTCTAGTATGACCCATTTTTGCTATCAATGCAGCGCAATCCCGCTATGTCTAATGGTGCTGTGGCGTGGTGGCGCAAGCGGTGGGACAGGTTGGCGGGGCAGTCTCGTTGGGTCTGGCTGCCAGAGGGATATTGTGCACTCAGTAGGTAATTGCTTTGCTGCGTGTTCGAGTGTTGATGAATGGATCCTCGCCTCAAGACGGCCAAGTGTAGTATCTAGACTCACAAGGCCCGATTGCCTTATCTGTGCTCCAAGCAGGAACAGCTCACACCGCTATCGCCTTCAACTTGCATGTATGCGTGTGTAATCCCGCGGGATGTGTTTATCTTCCACTGCCCAAACCACGTGCACAAACGCCAACACCAGGATCAAATCACGCTATGAATATTTCATCATCACTACAAACGCTACCAGATACTTTTTTGCTTTTATCTTCTTCTTCTCAGTATACCCAATTAACAAACACTTCTTTGGATTGTCGTAAAAAAAATAGCAGCACAAACTTCTTCGCCTTCGCTATGTGCAAATACTGCGCCAACCTTGAGCAAAAAATAAAAGATGCGGGTATCTAGCAATGCTCAAACTCAACTGCATGCTACAAAATTCCATATGCCATAAAATCCGAGACGGCCGTTATATGTCGAGAGGTTGCGCCTACTCGACTCAACATCAAGCGTGTAGTCTTGCCATGCCATTAACCCTGCAGGAATCGACAATCCCACTCTTTAGGGCGAGCAGTGCAGCACTGGCGTCTAGTCGGCGTTTCAATGCTGCTGCTGTTCGGTCCTGTCCTCGGCTGCCAATGCCTTCTTCTACCCATCGAATCTTGTTGATCATGAAGCTAAGACCTTCATGTCCCTTGCTCTTCCGGCTCGAGATTCCATACTCGACCGACCCCGTATACTCCTGAAGCTGGGGCAAGATGACAATCTCAATCTGCAAATCCATGTCGGCGGGCGGGGTTACAGGCGCAGCGGGGGGTTTGGTGAGGACATCTTCGGCATCCGACGGGTCGTTGGGCGCAGTGATACGTGGATCGAGCATGGCAACATCGACGGTATCGTCCCACTCGCCACGAATCCATCCCGAGTGAATAGCAGCAGCTAGAGGATCGGAATCATCACGATATACACGCGCCCCCCAGAGATGCCTTTCTAACACAATGTGCTGGCGCTGCCGTGGTTTCAGATAGTATCTCGGCACTCTGATTGTGAAAGTACAGTTGATAGGATTAACGTCAAAGCGCGGCAGTCGCTGGGGTTTCGAGGCGTAACCAAATTGGTCGTCCAACGATGAGTTGGGTTTTGGCAATTCGGTCTTGGCCTGGTACAATTGTGACCCAAGATGTCTCCGGGGTCGCTTGGCAGCTTCTTCCAAGATGGGCTGTATGTCATGACTCTTGACTGGTGCTGCAAGTGCCACAGGCATGGTCGGGCGGGGCGCATGATGGTGGTGATGGTGATGGTGGGGATTCCCCTGAATATGGTGGTGATGATGGACAGATTGCCCGGGGCCTGATTGGGGTAGGGGCGTTGGTCGGCCGTTGAGAATCGCGGTCGTCGGTGCGGGTAGGCCTTCGTCCTCAGGCTTGTGCTGATGATGGTGATGATGGTGGTGATGATGATGACTGCTAAATTGTTAGCATGAACTTTGCAAAACAGGCGAAAAGGGGGAGCAGCATGGTTGACTTACTGGTGAGGCGGGGGATGATGATGGTGGTGGTGGTGATGATGCTTATTCCGTTTAGCACCGCGAGAGCCGAAAGGGGTTCCTCTGCCATCAGGACTGTCCATGTCAAAGATACCCTCCTCGTCCTTTGCTCGCTTTGGCTTCTTTCCTTGTTGAGAGCCTATTCTTCTCATCATCTCGCCATTCTCTGACTCGAACGAACCCCCTCCGTTTTGTGGCATGGGGCTTCCTCGCGACGGTGTAGACGATCCTAAACCACTGCCCAAACCTGAAAACATTCGGCCAAACTCGCTCTTGATTCCCGGGTCTTTGCCAATCGACAGGGGTTGTCCTTGCGCACCCTGGACTGCTTGCGGTAATGGGGAGGCGCGACCGGTTCGTCTGCTCGCCTCGAGTCCGAAGCCAATGTGGGATTTGGAGTGTTGCATGGCCTCACCCATCTTCTGGGGCTGATCGTACAGAGACCTCCCTCCAGAAGACAATGAGCGAGCAAGTGGCTCAGTTCTGTGGCGCTCCATGGTGGTCGGGTCCGAGGTAGGAGGAGCATGGTACTGCTCTACCACACGGTGCCCCAGGTGGTCCACACTGCGACGGAGCATCTCCTCGGAGGTTTGAGCACCATAGCGTGCAACTCCCAGCATGGCAGGAGGATATGGGCCGTACGTGCGGTGCAATGGCGGAGGTTCGTCTTGTCGTCCATCGTGGGCAAGTTCGCGGCCAGGGCCCGATGGTGCTGAATGCCGCCACAAGTTGCGCGGGGATTCCGATGAGCCAGAAATGTTGCGATGCTCTTGCGGTGGGCTGAATGTAGATTGTGACACGGGATGTACGGTCGCAGCCCTATCTCTCTCGGGTCCGCCTTGGTTACCGCCTGCCAGGAGCTCAGCGGCATTTGGCCTTGCATGATGCGACTCGCCCAACGTTCGTCGCCGCTCTTCCTGCGGACCATATGCATCGCGCCGGCTCCCAAACGCGTCGTACACAACCCTTCCCTCTTGATCATTGTTTCCTGGAGGGCCATTTGGCTGGCTGTTCGGCCGAGGCGGGACGTTTGCAGCGGATTGGCGATTCGGGTCCTGCGCGTAGAGACGTTGGCCAGGAAAATTCATGGGCTTGTAAGGCGGAGCGTTTGGTGGAAGCGACTGGCGGCCAGAGTCAGGCGAGGCCTGGTTGCTGTAGGACTGGCCAGGTGATGCCGATGAATAAGGGTGTGCATCAGAGGGGCGCGAGGTGTTTGCTCCATACGTGCCGCGCTCGGGCGTCTGCTGGCGGCGAAAGGGCGCAAAGTCTGATCGGGGGCCCGATGGCAATGCGCGACGCGGCGAGGGCGGCTGCATGCTGTGGCCGTTTGATGAGGGCGCGTTTGCGGAGGGTGATGATGGCGACTGTGTTGTTTGGATGGGGGCGCCTGTGTCACCCCCGCCACCGATCAAGGACGAGATGGCCATGCTGGTGCCCGGTCGCATTGCTTGGCCTAGGCCTGGGAGCTCCCTAGCGGCAGCAAAGTTGGGAGGGTATTGCGAGCGCGGTGGTTGAGATGCATGGGGATGCTGCTGGGTGGGCGAGGATGGGGGAGGCATCTGCGGTCGCGCATAGGATGGAGGCGGTGGAGGGTCGCGAGACGGGCCTTTGGTGCAGAGTTAGCTTGAGCAGAAGCTTGGAGGGGGTG
The DNA here is from genome assembly GCF_000527765.1 of Bipolaris victoriae FI3. Taxonomy (NCBI): domain Eukaryota; kingdom Fungi; phylum Ascomycota; class Dothideomycetes; order Pleosporales; family Pleosporaceae; genus Bipolaris; species Bipolaris victoriae. Next base: position 240,694 of record NW_014575374.1, read on the forward strand.
TGACTAGGTGCTTGAGGCGGGGGGGCAGGTGGGCAGTAGTACCGTAGGGATGGGGAGGACTGGCGCCGTTCAGCGAGCGTGTGCGGGCAGCGTCGAAGGCATACGGGGCGGGGGGAGGATTATTATTATTTGGAGTGGTCATGGCTGGCAAAGGGCCCGGCTGGACGTGATGGGTTTCATAGTGAATCGGTCGCGCTAGAGACATGGATCAGCACAAGCTTGGACGGTGAGTCGCGACTTTTCTAAACAGGCTTAGAGGCCCGCCGATCTTGCATTAGCCAGGAGCCACATGTGCGGAGTGCGCCATGAAATTCGCCAGACCCATGCCCGCTCCACCAAACAACTGGCGCGCACCAAAGTGCGCAGCTCAAATCATTGTGTGGCTCGGGCTGGAAGGCTGCGACGCTCCGTCAAATGTAACTGCTAGCTGGGAACCATGGCCTGTCGCTGTGTGCACTACAATCGACGGGCGACAGGCGGTGAGGTGCTTTTTCGCAATTGACGTGGCATGCACCCTGTCCCTGCAGGCGATGCCCTTTGGTACATGTCGTCTCTTTGTCGAATACCCACCCACCCGACCAGTTCTCAGCGATGTATGCACATTATGCGTCGATGATTGCAGGCGAGGGCAGCCATTGTCCATGCGCCTTGGTGCACTCTTGGAGAGATGGATAGACAGTGATCCGTACCTGTGTTTGACCAAGCTCCCTGGGCGTGCCCCTCTCCTGCCTGGCCCTGGGGCACGTTGTTCCCTCCCGGCCGTGTCTGGCTGCCATGGCGAGCGTGTTGCGGGGCCGAAGGGTAGAATGTGTCGCGACGAGAGGTCGAGTTTGGGTCGGCGGCGTGGGGCGCGTGCGAAGGTTGTTGCGAGGGCGAGGAGGGAGGGTAGGCGGGATAGGGCTGGGAGGAGGAGGAGGCGTGCTGGTGGTTGTTGTTCATGGGACCATCTGGCGGGCGTTGGAAAGACGGCGGGCGGTTCATTGTAGGGTTGGGCTCATGGGCTCGGCGGTTCTATGTATAGCAGGCAATGGAGGGGCTTTGCGAAGACAGAATGACAGGGTCTGCTCTGTTGATCGTCGCGCAGGGAGGGAGGATGGTGCCAAGCAGAGAGGGGAAAGATGGAAGAGGGGCGGCGGATAAGCAGGTAGCAGAATGAAGAAGCGGAGAAGAGGGAGAGGACAAGATCAGGCATAGGCAGCAAAGGCATCGGCAGCAGCACCAGCAGAAAGGTCGAGCATGCGAGGAAACGAGAAAGGCGCAACGGACCCAAGCGCTGCCGCACGGCGAGAGGGCCGCTAGTGGCTGCATCCCTGTAGGCGAGCAGGAGGCCGACAGAGCCCCGCATGTGCGTGCATCTTGTCCTACCAGGGGCCCCCAGCCCACGCCCGCTAGCTGGCTATGATGTGATGGCAGCAGCAGCAGCAGCATCAGATGCAAACCATGTGCCCACCGACACCCGCCAGCTGGTGGATGATGCGTACATGGCCACGCCCACATTGGTGTGTGGATGTGGGTGTGGGTGTGCATACACATGCACATGGCAAAACGCCCTAGCAGCCGTCTTGCCCTGGTGGGTGCATGCCATGGCGACTCGCGCACAAAAAAGAAACGTCGATGCAACCTCGGACCAGCAGGCCATGCATCCTGTTCCTGAATGGTTCCCAGACCGCCAGATGCCAAGCCACATCGTCAGCTGCAGCCCTCACCACCACTACCACTACCGCTACCACTACCACTACCGCTACCACTACCACTACCACTGTCACCACCACCATTCACCCACTACGCTCCACGTGCCTTGTAGCCCTCTCTCCCCTCCCCAGTCCATGTATGCGTGTGCATGTGTGTGTGATATGTAAAGTGCCGCCATCCCCCTCGCAGATACATGTCGCTCCTCCCCATGCCTGGCTCTCCTGCTTCCTCGTGGGCCCTCTATCGCGCCCGTCTGCGGCGCGTCTTCCATGGCGCTGATCCGCGAGTGTGTGCGGCTTTCTGGTTGTTTGGTATGCCTCTTCGCCCTCCTGCAATCTCCCTGCATGTCCAATATCCAGCCTACAGACACCCCCGCTCACCAGCTCTAGGCCTCATCAACAACGTCCTCTACGTAATCATCCTCTCCGCCGCCCTCGATCTCGTAGGCCCCAACGTCCCCAAGGGCGTCGTCCTCCTCGCCGATGTCCTCCCCTCGTTCCTCACAAAACTATGCGCCCCCTACTTCATACACAAGATCCCCTACCATGTCCGCATCGTCGCCTTTGTCGCCCTATCCGCAGCCGGCATGCTCATCATCGCCCTCACCCCGCCCTTGCAGGACTCGGCTACGATCGCAATCAAAATGTGTGGCGTCATGATGGCCAGCCTCAGCAGCGGGGGTGGCGAGCTTAGCTTCCTCGGCCTCACCCATTTCTACGGCCACTTTGCACTGGCTTCCTGGGGCTCCGGTACGGGTGGTGCGGGCTTGATCGGTGCGGGCGCATACGCCATTGCGACAAACACACTCGGCATCGATCCCCGCACAAGCTTGCTTGTCTTTTCCTTCCTACCCCTGGTTATGATTTTTAGCTTTTTCTTTGTCCTCCCCCTTGGCCCACTTCGCGCTGGCACCAGTAAGCATGCCGAGTACGAAGCCATCGACGATGAAGAACCAAACGCCGCCGACGAAGAAGAAGAAGCAACAGAGGCCAGGGAGCATGATGACCTGCTCTCTTCCTCCATGCACTCGGCCTCGGGCCGCACCTTTAGCTCCGCCAACAGTAAGCCTGCTAGTAGTGCGCTGAGTAGCTTCCAGGCCAATCTGAACCGTGCAAGAGGCTTGTTCTTTCCTTAGTAAGTCACCCACCCCATGTCACCTAGCCAGCCACTTGCAACTGACACACTCCAGCATGCTGCCTCTTCTCCTCGTCTACATTGCCGAGTACACAATCAACCAAGGCATCGCGCCTACCTTGCTGTTCCCTCTCGAATCCTCCCCCTTTGATGAGTACCGCTCCTTTTACAGCACCTACAATGCAATCTACCAGGTCGGTGTTTTCATCTCACGCTCTTCAACGCCCTTCATACGCATCCATCATCTCTACCTTCCTTCCTTTCTTCAAGTCGGCAATCTCATTCTGCTCGCGCTGCACGCCATGTTTGCATTCATCCCAAGCTACTATATTGTCTGCATCATCATATTTTGGGAAGGTTTGTTAGGCGGCCTTGTTTACGTCAGCACGTTTGCTGAGATAACCGATAATGTGCCCAAGGAGGACAGGGAGTTTAGTCTGGGTGCGACAAGTGTAAGTGACTCGGCTGGCATCTGCATTGCTGGCTTCTTGGGCATGATTGTTGAGGTGAGTCTCTGTCGCTGGCAGGTAGAGCATGGGAGAAACTACTGTAAGCTACAATAGAACTGGACAGTATACATTGTTGTTTTGCAAACTGTTCTTGGGTATCCTCTTTTCCATGAAATTCCTCTTCTTCTGATTGTTCCGTTGTACCCATCTGGCCCTGCTGAACCACAATTGATGAATCCACCTCGTTCTTTCCCCAACAGTTTCAAACCAAACTACGTATTCACTCACACCCACTCTTGTCCACAACATCACTCACACAGTATCACCATTACCAGGCATCACTTCAAATACCACAAGGCATATTCATTCCACACCATCTGTAGCCACAATGTCATTTCCGACTCCAGCCAGTACAGCAACCAACGACGCACCTCTACACCCACAGCAACAACAGCAGCAGCAACCGCAGCAGCAGCAACCGCAGCAGCAGCAACCGAAGCAAGAAGACTCACCCCGCTTCAAACCCGTAGCCTCCATCACCGAAGTCCCCAGCCTAGCCTCCACCTCCGCCCGCCCCTTCACCATCGCCGAACTCGAAAAAACACCCCAAATCTTCTTCACCTTTCCCACCATCGTCGTACGTTTTGCCCTTTTCCCCCAATCCCCCCCCCAAAAAAAGCCCCAACGAAGAGAAAAGGACAAAGTACTTGTACATCAATAAGAGACTAACCACAAGACACCAAACATTTCAGAAACTCAAAAATCACGGTACAGTCCAAGTCAACAACGCAGCACACATGAGCGCCTTACTCTTCTGGTACCGCTTCAACTCGGGCGAGTACAGTGATGTTGAGCTCAAGGGGTTGGCGACGAAAATGGAGGTTGGGCGGGCGACGATGCGCAGGGAGGAGTATGATGATGGGTGGGTTGTTGATGCGAGTTTGAGGGAGGGGCCTGAGAAGGAAGGGAAGGAGAAAGAGGAAGAGGAGGGTGGTGGGGAGGAGAAGATGGAGGTGGAGGTGGATGTGAAGGAACAGGTGGAGGTGGAGTAGAAGGGGGCACTTTGTGTATCTGTCTGGAAGGCGGAAGGGAGAGACTGCTAGACCAAAGGTTGAGTAAGAATGTCAGGTCATCGAACATGCTGGGAATAAGTCACTGTGTCACTTCTCTGACTTGTAAACCACCAGTCACTTTAACACTACAACCCACCCACCCAAATCATACACACTCAAATCACTCCCTCATTCATATCTGCATAAATCAAGGTGGTCGACGGTAATAAATTGCTCTTTTTCCGAGACTCATCTAAAGTACACATCTCCCTTCCCTCACTGTCCATTCATCGTATGCACAGACACTCTTATCAGCTTACAAAGCCTCGGTGAGGAGCTTGTTCATCTTGGCCATCTTGTTGGCGACAGACAAGTCAATCGTGCGGTCGGCAATCTCGACAATAAGTCCACCACGGATCTCTGGGTTGACCTTGGGCACAACCTTGAGCGTCTGGCCGCTGGTTACGTATTGCGAGTTCTTGATGGCAGTCTCAAGGCGGCTGATTGTCCGGTTGTCAAGGGGCTGCTCTCTTTGTCAGTCATTTGGATCTCATCAACACCATTTCTCTCCCGCCCTCCATCATATTCGAGTTCGGGACACTCTCCAATATCTAGAAATTTCTACGTACCGCAGCGCTGGTAACGGTAAGTTCGACCTCACCACGGTGCGCACCCATGAGTACGCCAAACTTCTCAACAACACCCTTCAACACGCTCAATCGGTTGTTCTCGGCGAGAGTGTTGAGCAGGTTCTTGACGATGCCCTCCTTGTCAGCGCTGCCAATGTGCTTCTGGAGCTCCTGGACAATCTGCTGCTTATCCGACACAGACAGAGAAGGCGCATGGAGGATCTCGTTGAGCTTGGCATCCTTCTGGAAGACACCCTGGAGGTTCGACAGAGACTTGGCCGTGGGCTCGAGGGCGTTGGTCTTTGCGGCCGCGGTGTACTAACACACATAAAATGTTAGCCAAGCTTTCCTCTTGTCCAAAACTCTCCCATTGTTTCCCTTTGTTTTGCATCCTCCCAACCATTGCTAAATGGCCAATTGAACTCTTGGAAGTCGTACCAGAGCGCTCGCGTAGGTTCCGTCAACGCCGAAGAGGGCAACCGGGGGCTTGATGGCAGAGCCAGATGGAGCGGCGGCGGCGTAGCTTCGAGTAGCGGCGTAGCGGGCAGCAATTGGGGCGCGGGGCGCACCGGCCCGGAAAGCGGTGCTGAAGGCTCGAGCTGCAGACATGGCGGGTAGAGAGGAGATGGATTGCGGAGATGGGGGGCAGCTTTCGGGATCGCGGGTTGCTGATGAGGATGCTGCGATGAGGTTTCTGAGCGGGCTCGGCACTGGGTTGCGACTATCCCCGATTCGGCTGTGAACCATGTTCTCACGACAACTTCAACCTCCCCGCTTCTTTACTATCTTTGTCATCGAATTAGATTTTAGACGTGTGATGAGAGTAATAACCGTATCTCATGAGCCGAACTCAGTGCTTTTGGTTTTTCTCAAGTAACACAATGCCGGCATCAGGGCTACCTAAGGAATTGGTAGTGTACAGGAGCAAATAGCTTAGCCAAGTAGTGTCAGATCTCTTGTTCTGTAGTGTGGGTCATGCATTGGAGTCGACTCTTCAAAGATTTCGTGATGAACTCATGTTCTCGAATTGCGCCCGCTCTACCCGACCATCTTTGTGTACCAGGTGAGGCATTTCAACAAACTAGTAGTCGATCAAAATCTCCACCCGAATTATCAAATCTACCTTCTCCATCAGTATAACCTGTACGACGCAAGTGACTGAGCAGCATTTCAGTCCACTATATTCCCTCACATCATTCTAGTGCATCAAATAGGAACGGCTTTCACTTATGCATAAACGTACATCTCAAATCATATATTCATTTATTCTCTTTTCATCGAACACGATCCAGTATACTAGATATTACCTTTAGTATGACATGCAATGTAACCACATGTACTGCTCCAAATGAGGGTGTCTTGGCCCAATCTATTCTCCCATGCCAAGTCATGATGTATATCCAGGATTTCCCAAAATCCTTTTCCGATCCCAAAGCGCCGCGCTACGATACAAACTCAACCATGAACGCTATTAGTCTGACCACCCAAATCACTTTTTAAAATAATACCAGCAACCAACCTGCAGCGCCAACGACCAGGCTCTCAACCCATCTGTCAATGCCTGGATGCTGTACTGAGGCACCAACACCTTTGCTGGTTTGGCCTACACCACTCGCAATAAGATCGCCAGCGTCGCGACTTGTCGTTACAGATGCCATGCTTGAGCTGGTAGCACTTGCACTGTTACTCTTCGGGAGACTGTGCACAGTGCTCGTCTGCCCGTTGATGATCAAGGCTGTACCTGACTTGTCCAAAGAGTATGTTGTTCCATCCATTTCAACCGTAGAACCAGGTGCAAGCGTCGTGCCGTCACCTAACACGTACTCTGTTGTTCCGTCCCTTACTTTTTGTGTGTATGTGACATCATTGATCGTCAGCGCAGGAGCAGGTGTTAAAACAGCATCAGGAGTCATGGTAGATGTAACGCCGTTGATCACGACAACACCGGCTGGTGCGCCTTCAGGAAAGGAGTATGTAGTTCCCGAAATGGTAAGAGCGCCGCCGGGTGTGAGGGTTTGACCAGGAGCGGGTACGTAAGCTGTTTGACCATTGATCACAACAACACCACCCGGTGCGCCTTGAGGCAGAGAATATGTAATCCCGGCAAGGGTAAGAACTCCACCGGGCGTGACAGTTTGGCCAGGAGCGGGTACGAAAGCTGCTTGGCCATCAACCACAACCCAACTGCCTGCGCCTACCGCCTGACCAGGCGCTACAACACCGACCGTCAAACCCCCGACTACTGTCGTAAATATGGTATGATCACCAACAACCGACGCAGGAGGAACAGTAACAGAGGGCGGAAGCCCAGCAGTAATAGTCTGTGTGGCGCCATTGACAACAGCAACACCACCAGGGCCAAGACTAACAGTGTTTCCATTGACAATGACCGGTGGACCTCCTGGCTTCAAAGTTTCTGTTCCGAAGACAAAATCTCCTTGTGGATTGGCAGCGATTGTCCCCCCACCGACAGTGAGCACGGGAGGTCCTGGTGTTGCCGCTGCATCAAGAGCAACTGTGCTACCGTCCACAATAATCCTTGCTCCCTCACCATTCCCGGGAATGATAACAGGGACTCCATCGATGGTTTGAGTTTGCCCTGGTCTGAGTGTCTGGCCTCCAACGACGATCACAGGAGGGAGCCAATTCGAAAAGTCTTGATCTTGGTGACCTGGTCTACCAGGCTCGCCTGTGACAGGTCCAGCCGGGCTTGCAATCGGTCCAGGCGCATTTGGGGTTGGTCCAGGCACATTCAAAGGCCTAGGTATGTTGTCACTTGGTTGGTTGAGCTCATTTGGCGGGGGTACAAAATTATGTATGTCGGGTCTGCCCGCAGGAGTTGGTGAAGGCAAATCAGCTTTGAGCGACACCGGGGAGTCAGGGAGGCACCTCAAACAACCTCGCACCGTATTATGGACGGAAGTAGACTCGTACGTTGTCGAGAGGAAAGTCGATGTTGTTGGCGACGCCAATATCGGTTGAGACGTGGGTGGGGCAGCAAGAGGGGGAGGCAGCCCCATACCAGTAGATAAGGGGGTACTAGGAGGGACACCAGGAAGGGCCAATGATAGCTGGAGGGAATCACTGAGGCTGGGTCTCTCAAAGGAACATGAAGCAAGATCCAGACCCCGAAATTGCGACTGAATGGCTGGTTCTTGCTCCAGGTAATGAAGGACCTGGGTGGGTAACGGGAAATTGTATTGGCCTTTAGTAGTTGTTGGCAGTGGTTCCGTGTGAGTTACTACCAAATGGGTCCAGTCTTGTAGTGCAGTCCTGGGTGGCTCCCAGTCTTTTAGCGAAGTCTCCTTGGGCACACATTGCGCGAAAGTCTGGTTCTTCTGGGAAAAGCGCAAGCTGAAATGTTGGTCAGGTCCACCAAATATATGGTTGTAGATAACGTAGGTGGGTCCTGCATCGAACTGTAGGCGTACCCCATCCGTAACCTCTACAGTGAACGTGGGCGTAGTGTGAGTAATGATTTCATCGTTACTGCCTGTAACGGTTTTTGTTTGATTGACAGTGTGCTCCTGGGTAACGACCGTGTCGATGGTGCCGTTGTTCATGTAGGTGATGTACTCAGTAACGATGGTCTCGGTCACAACCGTGCTAGTCCAGCGTACCAAAAGCCCTGTAGAATCAAACCAAGTAGTTATAGGACGTTTGGCTGCAAGCAAGCAGCCTGTGCAAGATGAGTTACATGTGGAACACGCCGTTTGGTTGCCTGTGTTAAGTTGTGGTAAATAGGTTGGTGGCAAAGGAGGAGTGTAAGTGATTACTGTAGGTTCCACTGGCGTCGGGCTGCTTGTAGGCGTCGTATTTGTGTATACTGGACCTGAAGGCCGGGGACTGGGCGCAATTGGTGCATGCCCAGGGCTCGCGTCAAAATGAGGAGCAAGTGTCATGGGCAATCCAGCTTCTTGACCATTGTCCGGAGCGAGGAGAGGAGATGCAGGCTGTGGGGCTTCGGGAGCGTGCCATTCCTCATGTGGAGCATCAACCGGAGGAGAGGGATTCCAAGAAAAGAGGTCTAGGGCGATCAATCCTTCTGCTGTGTACCTACAAAGTTGGGTGCTGCAACATACCACCTGGGAATGATTAGTCACGAGGAAACATGACTGGTAAAGAGAGAGTCAGTGTAGTTGATGGGGTACATACTGATTACATGTTTGACTCTGGATTCCACGCCAATGGCGAACAAGACAGGCACATATAAACGAGCGAATGTGCGCATCTTGCTATGATTTCCCCTTACACAAAGCGAGTGACAGTGCAAAGGTCAAAGCAAGACGTTGTTGCAGCGTAGCAGCGACGAGAGGAAACTAGCGAGTGATGCTCGGATCGGGTAGGTTTGATGATGGCAGACCAAGTGCATATGCCGCACTGAATGACGGCGGTCCATGCGCTTCTCCTGGTGGCACCAACCTTGGCAGAGCGACATGCCGTGGACGCGTATGTACTCACATGTCCTGTATATGCTGCTGTGTCAGGAAATGCTCACACTCTACCTGTGCTCGACGACAACGTGCTGCCAGTAAGCCCAGCGCCTTTCACCTGGTACCAGGCCTTTCCATTTCCATATGCTCTGCCACTGCCGAAGTGAACTTTGCTGCTAGCTACAAGCCCGAATCGGTAGTATATCGACGACGCTGACACTGGGGCCATGGCAAACTCTGTCCTAAGCTATCCACGTGATTACGTCCCCTTGGAACCGCCATCCGCGCGGCCGACGAAATTCGGGCGTGGCAATGGAAGAGGGCAGCGACGGCAGCGTTGCGCCAGCGCAAACAGAGGGGCAGTCCAGGCCATGACTGAGTTGTGTATGCGTGTACATTTGGTGCGTAGGCACGTACTACTGACATACTATGTACACAGATATGTATTGCGTCTGAAGAGGCACAGGCAGGCGGCTTGCGACATTTTCGAGCCACTACCCCAGACTGCCAAGCGTCGCCCGGTGGATATGGACATGACACTGGCAGCAACGGCATGAGCTCAACAGGAATGGCATTGAACAAGACGGCAGGGTGGTTGTGCCAGATAAGTGAATGGAGGCTGACATGACCAGCAGCGAGCTCCGCCACCGCCACCTCCTATTGGTTGCGAGCCCAGCACGACCAGAAGACCATCCCTCAACATGACTTCACCCTTGTGCCGCTCTCATGCCATCTCGTATTCACCGCCCTACATTTCGCACTAGACAGGCTTCCAGTAAGCTTAGGATGATGAGCACGGCCGCTGATCGTCGTCTCGGGAGCCATGGAGCCACTCCGCGGGTTGCCGTTGCACATCCATCTCATTCCTTCAAACCTTCGCGACTTTTCGACGCCAGCCTCCCGGTAACTGAGACTGGGTTGATAATTCTCCGACCAAGGGGTCGGCACACCATGTCACTCGCACCCCACCTCGTCCACTGACTAAGGCCCTGCGCCCTTCCCCTCAATGGGCTTCTGCTTGCTCACCTCCCTACCCTTCCTGCATCATGAGTCTCGCTGCGCGGGCAACGGGCGCCCCCGCGCCCTACACTGTTCCTCCCTCGGGCAAGTTCGACGGTGCTGATGGCAGCTGGAGCACCTTCAAAGTCAGTGTTGGGTCGCCCGGCCAGGATTTCCGTCTAATACCGAGCACCAAAGCAGGCGTCACATATGTAATTGCTCCAGAGGGTTGCTTGGCTGGAGTCGACCCCTCAAACTGTCCCCAGCTTCGCGGAATCGAAATCTTCAATAGTGCGCAAAACACCGGCTTCCAGGTCAACGCGTCGTCAACATGGTCAGCGATAGGGCAGTTCGAAGTCGATTTGGAGGAGGGCCTCAACTACACCGGACGAGGCCTGTTCGGAACTGACGTTGTGTCCCTGGGAGCCGCTGCCGATCACGGCTCGTCTCTATCCCTCACAGGTTCCATCGTCTCTGCTATAGCGGATCCTGACTTTTATCTGGGAATGCTTGGGCTCGGCCAGGTCAAATCCAGCTTCAACAGCCAAAGCCAGCCAGTCGATTCGACGCTCTATCAATTACGCAACAACAAACAAATACCCAGTTTTTCCTACGCATATACGGCAGGCGCAAAATACCGATTAAAGTCTGTCCTGGGAAGTCTAATTCTTGGGGGCTACGATGCGACACGATTCGACACCGTCACTGACAACCTGTCTTTTACATTTTCCCAGGACTCTTCTCGGCTTCTGACCGTCGGTGTCAACTCAATAATGGCCACCAACACGCTGCATGGAACGTACTCCCTCACTTCTGGTGCACACTTTTCCGTTATCGATTCAACTGTGCCACATTTGTGGTTGCCTGAGAGTGTTTGCGATGAATTCGAAACCGCCTTTGGACTCACTTATGATCCCCAAACAGGCCTTTATCTTGTTAATGATACTATCCACGAAGAACTGGTCTCGAAGAACCCGACGCTTACCATTAAGCTTACCAACTCGCTGGACGGTGCAACAACCAACTACACCAATATCCAACTGCCATATGCTGCGTTTGATCTGCAAGCTTCGTATCCTTTCTACCAAAATGCCACAAACTACTTCCCGATCCGCCGCGCCGCAAATGAATCGCAATACGTACTTGGCCGAACATTGTTACAGGAGGCATACTTGATCGTCGACTATGAGCGGGCAAACTTTACGGTTGCGCAAGCAGTGTTTCCCGACCCCCTACCTCCTGCCGAAGTCATTGCAATCGTGTCACCAAGCGACTTACCAGCAATCCAATCCTCATCGTCAGATCTCAGCACCGGCGTAATTGTCGGAATAGCAATCGGAGCAGTCGCAGGTATCGTTATTGCCATTTTAGCATTCTTCTTCTGTTTCCGTAAACGACGCGGCAAGAAGCAGGCACCGAACAATCAACAATACGAATTGGCAGGCAAAAACATTTCCGAAATCGAATCTGGAAACAACATGTCGTCCAGTATCTTACCACTCAAAGATCCAGGTCCACAAGAACTCAATGGCACACCATTGCTAGAGCTTGCATCTCCTGCCAACGACCATGCAGTCGGACATGCCTACCCACAAGATCAAAAAACAGTCGTCCAGGTAACGGACGAACCACAAGAGCTGCATGGTGAGTCGATGATACCAATAACACCCAAATGGCAGGAGGTACAAGCACCGCCGCCGACTTACCACCACGACATGGATGGAGAAAGTAGCACCAGCCATGGTGTGAGCACGATGCTGAGTGACAGCACAATTACACCCAGCGATTCGAACACACAAGTTTTAGTTTCACCACTTACGCCTCGGATCTCTCAGTACAGGTATTGATGATTGGGTTGGCATTTTCTTCAGCATACAATTGGCGTTTGGTTATCATGTTTTTTGAGATACCACTTACATGTAGAAAAGGTCGGGGTTGTATGCATTTCTGGCGAGAGTGTAAATCCAGTAATATCCTATTTCTATGCCCTCAAACGAAGGGTGAATCGGCATTCAATATTTTTGTATATACCGATAATATTACATAATACTATCGAGCCTCTGTACATGTGCTCAAGGCTTCTTCTCGGATATTTCCGATTTCTTGGATAACAGGGCCGACCGGATGGATGTGTTCTCCACTTGAGGAGAGTTTTGCGAACAGCAAACATGTGCATGACACACACGTCACCTATGGATAAAAATGGTAGAAATTGTGTATAAGCGTTGGTGTCAACACTTTTCGCTACCGTCCATGTTTCCCTCAAGTCTGATGTGGTAGCTAAACCCATGCAGGTGCTCCCGCACACATTGGGCCGAATCGGGGATCCATGTCCAATGTAACCCAATGAGGACATGCGATCCAAAAGAACTATGTCTGTATGAATGTCAAGCCGCAACAAAAGTGGCCTTAGTTCATTCGTAAATGAAATCATGAACCGTGCCTCAATAGATCCACTCATAACAAGGCAGCTGGTAGTTTGATTGCCTCCAACCTATGACGTATGCGCCACGCATAGCTGGTAGCCATCACCCCTCATCCCCACGCCTCCTTCTCCCTAGACAACACCCCAGACACCTAACCTTTGCTCTGTTTACACATCTACGCTCATAACAAAACCCTGCAGCGAATACTCCCTAGCCAACAAACCTAGAATTTCCAATCAGCAATGGACAAAATCAAGGAGAAGCTCCACATTGGCAGCGGTCGCCGCAAGTCGCAGCCTGACAACGACTTTGCTACCGGCACCGGTCATGTCGGTACTATTGAGGGTACGTAATGAATACCACATGTTACATGAAAACTTCACATCCGCAAGTTGTTGTCCCTTTCACCGATTTCTAACGAAGGGTTGAGCATGCGTAAGACTTCAGCCTCATCACTAACAACGAAAACAGAAAACCGTGACTCGATCGACTCTGAACTTGCAGCGATGCCTCCACACGAGCGTGTTGCCTACCTGAAAGAATTTGAAGAGTCGGATAAGGCCGACGCACCCAAGAAGGGGGGCCTCATCGAGAAACTCATTGCCCGAGGCAACAAGAAGACCGAAGACCAGATTGCAGCAGAGACCAGGGAGCGCGAGGCACGCGAGAAAGCTCACCGCGAAGCAACGCACGCAGCCATGGGTCCTGGTGCGGGTGCTAGCGCTCAATCAGCTGCAGGCCCCGGTGGCTTGTAAGCGATATCGATGAAAGAGTGCCAATGAACTGCGAATGCGAAAGAGTGGGAAAAACATTACTTTATGACTATCGACCATGAAGAAAACCTTTTTGGGGGGCGATGGACTGCAGATTCCATACATACTATTACCAACATGACGATCAATGACATCAATCTGAGCTGAACTCTGAACTCCTGGGATTTGCATGATGCAACGGCCGGAAGTAATGCGTAATCGGGTAGTTGAACACAAGGAACTTTGAAACCTCTACTGACAATACTATGTTTTACAATCCTTTAGACATTTCTGGGCCCCTAAACTTGATGCTATGCAGTTGTGCACAACATTGCCTCGTTCTCTATTTCCCTCTGATCCATATGCCCACATCTTCAATAACGACGTCAACAGCGGTGCCGTTAAGTTACTCGTGAGAGAGAAAGAAATCGTTACAAGACAGTGTCATATACAAAGTCTAATCCAAAACGTTATACCGAACACATGAAATTAAACATGAACCCTCCCTTTTCACTGTCGGAGTCTTCCTGTTCATTTGCTCGCCTACGAAGCTGGTATATTACAAAGAAAAATAAAGATGCGTGCTCATTACATCTCTCCCCAAACCCCCCAGCCAATGCCTTTTTTCTCTACCTTCTCCCCTGGTCCGTAAGTAAATTCCACCCTTGATTTTACATTTCAAGAAAAAATCCATACAGCAAGCATCTCCAAGCCAGATACAAGGCTTTACAAGAATGTTGGTAGTTCTAAACATGGATTCTTGTTCTTTGCTCTGTTTGTACCCGTAGCAACAATAAGTTCATAGAATGATAACTACCGCCCCCTTTTTTTTCCCAAACAGTCCCCATTGTTTCTTTTTTCAAACGGGGTATCCCTGTTCATCAGGCGATTCAGGTGCTCCACTTACAGCACCATATACCCGTATCGGGACCTGGACTTCGAAGCTTTCAGCTGGTAATCGTTGTGCAGCAGCTAGTATAACGCCGCGGTCATCGGTGGATATTTCTTCTAGAAGATCATCCCATGTTGCCTCTTCGCCATTTTCGTGTGTCAGACGTGGGGTGATGAATTCGATGCGGAGTTTCCACTCGAGGCTTACACCAGATGTAATGAATTCTGGTGTTGCGTTGGGGGGTATGGTGGGCGAAAAGGCTAGTTTCTGAGCAAAGAGTGCGTTTTCGGAGAATGAGGCGTGGACTTTCTTTGTAACTCGGTAGATAGAGGCATTGGAACGCAGTGCGATTGCGGGGTCCACTTTTTCGGATGTTTCGAGCGAGAGATGGATTGAGTAGCATGGGATGTGCGAGTTGGTAAAGTCGACGACTGCAGTCATTGTTTCGCCGAGTCGATAAGAGGGCCGAGCGAGCATTATGACAGCCACACGTCGGCCGCTGCGAGCGATTTCAAAGCGATTGGCGCTTTGGTTTGCTGCGCCAGTCAGGTTGCTGCGCAATATGGCGGCATCAATGGCTTCCTTCATAGTCTGGGGTTCTTCGGCAAACGAAGACCGGCCAGGAAGAGTGTCAGTAGGTGACATCAAGCCCATATTAGTATTTTGCTGGGGCCGCTCTAGCAGATTGTTGACATAGTCAAGAAAGTCACTGAAAGTATCCTCTTGGGCTTTTCCTCGATGAGCACCCTTTTTGGTCGGAGAGAGGTTCCCTGTTGATGTAGGGTCAATAGCCGCTGTTCGTGCTTGATCACGGAGTAGAATGTACGGAGACATCAAGTCATGGCCAAGGATCTCGCCCCGATCTAAAGATGATTAGTATGGCGCAAAGTGCGGAATGACAGTAGATAGACATACTGTTCACGCTGCCAAAGACCCGGAAAGGAATATCCACATGTTTCACTTGTTGCTCTCTGGTTGACCCTGCGCGTTGTGTACCAATAGTGAGATTGTATGCTACCTTCATCGAGCGTCCCTTGTGCGACGGGGGCAGACCGCGGGGGATGGTAAAACTGTACGTGAAGCTGCGACTTTCTCCAGGCGCAAGTTTCAAGTCGACGAACAAGATTGACTGTGGGGTAGAAATGAGAGGAACGGTCTTGGAGCTGACAATACCTCTCATCTCTCGGATACTTGATGGTTCTGAAGGGCCCAGGAATCCGCCCAGTGACTCTCCTATGCTGCCCCAGCCTAGCGCACCGAAGAGACCGCTTTCGCGCTTCATCTTCTCAATACCCACGACTCCGCCTCCACCTTGACCACCCAATACGCCTTTCCTCTTCACTTCCTCAAAAGGCGCCTGGTTGATCAAGGATCCGTCCAGTGTGAAGGTGCCCATTATTTGTGCGTAGCCCATCATGATAGATTCTGGTTGAGCCTGCTTATTAGACGGTGCCAAATGTGATGGCCGTCGCTGGTGCTGGGGCCGGTGTAATAGTCGCGATGACGGATGAGCCGTGTATTCCGAAGCCATGGTCTCATTGGAATTATTGCTCATTGAGTAGAATTCCCCACTACTACGCGGAGTTTCGATCATGCTTGACCCAGATATTATCCTAGCGACAGGCGAGAGAACCTCAAGGTTGGCACTGGTTGAAGGACGATGGTTGTCGATGGGCGGCTGTGGAGAATTGCGCGGTGTATGTAGCGGCTTCTTCGTAGGACTGCCATTGAGTGGTGGATGTGCAGCGTCTTCCTGCGGCGGCGGAGCGGCAGGGAATTTGAAATTCTTGGAGAAGGAGTTTGAGGGTTTTCTCCCGGGGGTTGGGAGCGCTGGGGTGCTTGGGGTAGTTGTTATGCCCGGCCGTCTCCTGTTTTGACGCCCAGGGAATGCGAAGTCACTGGTGTCACGAGCGCTTGGCGAAGTTGCGTCGCCAGCAAGCGGAGAAGGGTGTGTGGCTGATCGGTGGCCGGGCGAGGTAACTGCTGTCGTGTCAGCCAAAGATATATTGCGGTGGCAGTTGTGCTGTCTGCGGTTGTCGTACTTGGATACGAATTCGGTCTGCCCGGCACTACCTGCAGACTGGCTGATCTCCCATGGCCTCTGGCTGGCCGTCTGATGGGTATGCCTCTCTCGTGGCTGGCTTCGGTGGCGGCCTCTGTGCCTAGGGAGATGATGGATACGGATCTACCATGCTTCTGCCCTCCCGTGCTGCTGTTGGCCTGAGCTGCGCTCGGTGTGGCAGGCGACTGGTGTCCCCCAGGCGTTGATGGTGTGTGGAGGGACAGCGCCGGCCGATGTCCGCGGCTGTGAGCAGGTGGAAGCTGGGAGGTGAATGAAGACTTGCGGGACACAGAGGGCCTTGTCGACGAATGGACTGGCGGAACGGGCAGCTTGCGTTGACGGTCCCCGCCTGTCGCAAAGCCGTTGTGTCGTGTGGCTGGGGTGCCATTGCGGCCTTCAGGCTGGGCTACATTCTTGAAGGTAATGGTGCACTCGATGTCTTCGCCCGCAAACACGGTAGAGTCCTTCCATTGTACGAATACCCGGATGTTGGATGCCGACATGGTCAGGAGCACGAGGGTGGGCGGCACGGGCTGCGGTCGTGTAGGCAGCTCATCGGGCGCGGCAGGCAAGCGGCATGACGGCTGCTGGCAATTGATCGTGAACGGCGGCAATGGCAGCGAGCAGCGAGCAGCAGTCGATCGTCGGCAGTCCGGGAAGAGATTGATATTGGGTTGACATGAGCCAACAACAGCTTCCACGGCTTCGTCATGCCCGCGCCGGCCCAGGGTCTAGGCCCGTGCTCTCCTCGCCCTGGTGGTCCTTTGTCTCGAGCACCTACATCACTGCCATCAACATTATTCCTCTACTCCAGTCACCCTGTATGCCTCTCTCTCCTGTCATTCAATATGAAACATGACGTTCTAGCATTACCCTGCTATCAGACGAACCATGGCCTGTCCCCACCAACCCACTTGATACAAAACAGCCAGCCTTGTCCTTGTTGATTCTGTTTCCACAGCTGTCCGCAGATTCCTATCGGCCGATGAAACCATCCATGTGTAAAGTCTTGAAATCCAATGCTCTGTCCTACCAAAAACCCATCACGCAACCTCCCCCGCCATTCTCCGCACTTCATCCGTGTCCCAGTCCAGACGGTCATCGTCGTCAGGCAGCTCATAATCGACCAGAACTTGCATAGTGTTCTTCTCTTTCCCCTCTTCCATTCTCTTCTTCTCTTCCTTTCTACGCTGCTTTTTCCCTCCTCTCTTCCTCTTCTTTTTCTTTCTTTCTTGCTCTACTATTATGTTCTCACCACCTACTGTCGCATCTGCAGTAACCCCGGTATCGGAGGAAGGCTGTTTGCTACGCTCCCAGAATTCATGACAACCACATACGCCATCTTGTGAGGGGTTGTGAGGGCAGATGCGAGGGGCTCGTTTGCGCATGTCGAATGAGTGTATCAACGATGATGTGGGACTGGGTTTGGGAGCAGTATTGTATTGGAAGGATGTCTTGGAGCCAGTCTTCAATTTTGAGACAGCGGAGGAATACAAAGGAGGAAGATGTGTTTTGTGTGAATTTGAAGGGTAGGTCCTGGCGATTGAGCCTGTTGATAGCGATCAAGCATCGCAGAACAAGGCAGGAGAAAGAGAAGGTGAAGGTGAAATGAGCGCGTAATGGTGCACGTGATGCGCAATACACTCTCTGCAAGTTAGGCAAGGACGGCATGGTGCAGTCCGTGCAGGGTTAATGCTGTACACTCTAACATCTATTTGTCCCACAGAAGCACCTCCACAGCTCACCACATCCTTCCCACAACATGCAAAGCAATCTTGACTGAAACAATCGTCCCTAACGTCAGCGCTCCAACCGCAATACCCAACGCTTTCAGGTTCCTCATTTCGTTACTGAACCGCTGCTGCTTCCTCTCACCAATATCTCCCAAGTGAGTCAATGTATCGTACTGTGGGACGTATTTAAAATCGAACCTCGTCTCCGTACCAGCCAACCCCCACTTTGAATTTATAATCAGATTCCAGAAGATGTCCTTTGCACGCTCGATCCTCCTGCGGTCGGCATTGGGGAAGAGGCGGTAGGTGTAGCAGTAGAAGATGAAGAAGAGACACTGGCCTGCCATGAGAGACCAGTAGTACGCCGATACACGCTTCAAGCCAAGCCGGTCAGACAGTGTGTTGCCATTTAGCCAACGGGCGCTGGCTGTCAGCATATCTGCTGAAGAAAAGGTGGGCGGCTCTTCCTTGAGCGCATAAATAATGTTGTTGGCCATGACCTTTGACATGTCCGAAGGCTGAACCTCATAGTAGAGAAGGGACTCCATAATGGCTTTTGCTTTCGTGTGAGTCGAAAGTAACTCGTCAGGCGTGCCCATGATATAACCAATATAGCGCCATAGTGCGAAATAATCGTCGATCTCCTGTTGGCGGAGGATGATGCCCTGGCGTGGGAAACTGATATATACAAGTGTCGACGAGAAAGTACCAATTGTGGCTATTTGATCCAAATCGTTGATTGGTATGCCCCATTGGTCTACGTTGAAGTAGCTGGGCCGCTCACGCACCAGCTTCATGATGCGCTGCCGGACTGCAGCATGTAATAAGCGGACACGGATTGATGAGGCAAAGCCTTCTCCACCGGGCTGTATGCCTTCCAACGTCCTTGTGCATTGTAGAATGTGTTGCAATGTTTCGAATAGTCTTCCTCTTGCTACCTTTGTGCTGAAGCCTCCAGTTCGTGCCAACGTCTCGACGACTCGTGCAGCACCCATACCGCCTAGCAGCGACTGATAAGTGAGGCCAGTCAGAGCGGGTCCTCCGTAACGATAGAAAACATCCTGTCCTCTGCCTATCTGCTCCCAATCTACCCAGTCCGGCACAGTGTTTACTTGTCGCCACAGCTCCGCGAGTTTCGGGTCAGATTCGTGATGTTCCTCTAGTAAAGCATAGAGATCCCGCTTTGGTACGGGCAGGGGCTCTTTCTTTTCGTCTTCAGTGCCAGGCGCTGATGCCATCTGAGTCCTGGTGGTATCATTTCTCGGCAAAGTACTCTTGTACGGTGGCGATATGGCATTTAGGCGATCGAGACATTCCTCTGCAAGCACATCATACGAAAATTTCATGGGCTTCATTTGCTCTTGAGTAAGATGTTCAGGCGTCCATTCGAAACTATAACCCCAGCAACTGATAATGGTTAGTCTAAGTCAGTGATGGTCTCCCACTTCCAGACGTACTATCTAGTGTTGGCTGTACGCCTCCGAAACGGGTTGGGCAACGCCATGACTGCAAAACAGAATGCAATAAACAAGCACGCGCTGCGATATTACCACAAGAAACAGTGAGCGTGAGAGAAAGCAGAGTATGTATTCATACGGAAGTGGAGGAACCATCATATGATACCGAGGCCCTAAACCCGCATGGGGGTGAGGGGTCCACATCCATGTCGCCGCTTGGCTCTTCGGTCATCGCTCTGACGGTTGGGGAATCGTAAATTTGAGGTGGTTTCCGAGATTTGACCGTTGCACCTAACCGTTGGACGGGGTCATTGATGTCACCATTTGGGGCAAGTCGCGGCTGATCATGAATCGTGCTAGCACTAGTCTGCCAGTGGCGGTAGACATTTAGTCCTGGGGCCCGTGCGAGAAAGTCGTCGATGCAGACAAGAGAGACTTCACATCTCCAATTTGGAACAACCATGAGCTGCCACAACTGCACACGACGGACGCTGAGCCTTTTTATACAGTCATTCGCCAATTTAAAGCCTGTTCTTCCTACTGGCCGGCCACTCATCTACCCCCAACCATCGCGATTCCGCTCAGATTCACGCCGACTGGAACCAATAGATCGGCCGTCTTCGAGAAAAACAAAAGCGCAGCCCGATGTCGATGCCGAAGTCGAAGATGCTCTTACAGGAGAGGTCCAAACAAAGAACGAACGCCCTGCATGGCAGGTGCAAAAGGAAGCCCTGAAGGAGAAATTGGGAGGCGAAGCATGGAACCCACGCAAGAAGCTGTCGCCCGATACTATGGAAGGCATACGTCATCTGAACAGTACGCAACCCGACAAATTCACCACACCCGTCCTCGCCAATCACTTCAAAGTCTCTCCGGAAGCCATCCGCCGCATACTGAAGAGCAAATGGCGGCCCTCGGACGAAGAGTACGAAGAGAGAATGGAGCGGTGGAACAAGCGCGGAGAGAGGATATGGTCCAACTTGGTAGAGATGGGAGTCAAGCCACCAAAGCGGTGGAGAGACATGGGCGTAGGCCGAGCACAGAATGGGGAGCTACCACGATGGAAGTCGAGATATCGGAATCAAGTCCATGTTCAGGATAGCTTTGGCGGGAGTCCCGCAAACTACGAGCCGGACGAGGATATATTACCGACGGTGGGCAAATCGGGCAAATCGAAACCGATGACTAGTAGTGTGCCGTTGTCACAGCGGTTATGAAGCGTTGGAATCAGCTGGAGTGGATGATTTGTTGCATACTTGAAAGGAAGATTACCTGGATTTGTAGCTATTTTGGATCTTTTATACTATCTTATCTTACAGCCATATACTGTACCATCATGTAGTTTTTCTGGAACTTTTTCTTGTTGTTGAAGACTTCTAGTATTTTTTATAAAGCTACTTTGAAATTTCCAATGACCGTCTAGAGCTCATTAGAAACGCGACGATGCAGGGATATCTTAATGGAGATAAAGTCCCACGTCTATTCTCTTTCCAAGATCCTACCCGAGTCCAGTCGAATCAAGTGGTACATCTGGCACTAGCGGTAGTATGCTAGGTCTTTTCTGCAAAGTCGTTTAACCCTTGGAAGCCTCGCAGCGAAACATCACATATCACACACTCAATCCCGCTCAGCATCTTGAATTAGCTATTCAGGTGACGTAGATGCGTACAGATATCATTCTAGAGGCTTCGTCCACAAGCCCAGCCTTCGCCAAGAGTTCCGTGCTGACCGGATTCCACAACTTTTACGCATGGGCCAAACCGCTGCGTCTTCATCTACTCACATAGCGCGTATCAGCTGTGGCGTAAATTGGCAGCGGCTGAGTCCACGCCTTTGCTCCCTGCCCGCGCTTTTGCTCCCTATTGTTGCAAACATCGCCTGCTGTCGCTAATCTGTATGCTCTCAGTCAATCGATGAAGTCGGAAATCAAATCGCATGGCACCGATGGTATGAAGCCCACCTAAAGCCTTCAATTCTGCTGTAACACCACTAGTAGTATCTTACTTGATAGGCACCTCAGTATAGTAAGTAGTATGCATACACTCGGTGTGCCTGGCGACGCAGTAAAGGATGGACAGAGATGTGCTCTCCGCCGCTAGGATCCACATGCTCTCTTTCGGTAGGATCCACATGCTCGAAACTGTCATGTACGTGCACAGTGAGATTACCCGAATCATGCCCATAATTCCTTAATACCCTCTGTCGATTATATTAATTACTATTCCCTCCCCCAAACGACGTACCATGGCGCCAATCAAGCTTTTACTATTTCACATATTCCACCTCCTCATCATGGCAGCCATTGCAAATGCTGCACCCACGACACCCAGATCCACTGCTGGATGGTCCAAGGAAGCTGTGTTAACACTAGTCGGTGTCTGTGTAGCAATCTTTGGCATCTTCGCCGGCCTAGGATCCTCACCCAAAGGGAGACGGTGGCTCTGCAGCCCATTTACATGTACGCAAGCGCGCATCACTATTTCCTCCTCCTCGTCTTACCTTGTTCTACATCTTAACACTCGCCCCCCACAGACTTTTCCAATACCAGACGCACGACCGCGCAACGTCAACACGCGGGTACAGGACACCAGTTACGAGATCTCTACGAAGAATACATGAGATTCCGCGAGTTTAGGGAGTTATACATGCAAATGCAAACGCGTCATTCGGAATGATGCTCAAGATTCAAACATCGATTAAGCCCCCCTTTACTACTATTCTACGGTCACACGCATAACGGCATAAACTACACCATCTTCTCTTCTTCACTAGAGCCATTACAAGACTATTAGATTATTATGTATATAACATACACACCAACGCAACCATTTCGCCGCAAAATACTTTACAATTACCAACTCATGAATAACACTCTAGTATGTCGCTTACCCCATAACCCGCCGATCGCCCCGCCCGCCCACTACTACCCGCCCTGCGCCTCTCTACTCCACTTCCCTTCCCTTACCTCCACCACCCGCACTCTCCCTATTCACCCACCCTAACAAGATTCTTAACACATTGTTTCAAAACATTATTGCTGCATCGCCGCGACAAATAGTAACACACACTACACTTTACCACGCTCAACCAACATTCCTAATCAATACACGAGAAAACGTACGCATGGGCCACACCACCCCATCCTCACCACCCAATCTCCCCAAACCAAGACCGATGCGCAAAACCAGCTCGACTTGGGCAATATAAGTAACCCAAACCAACATTAAAACGAAAGGGAAAAAAGTATCAACATGTGTATAAGTGAGGAATATTGTACATGGAGGGCGACAAGGCAAAGTCGACATGTACAGAATTTCTCATGCGGTGATTAGGATACTTGATCCGTTTTCTCAGGAAAACACTCATCATATAGGATTGATTTGTTTACTGTGAGAAATTTTGCTTTTTTTTAGAGGAGAGATGGAGAGAGCGAGAAGGGAAGAGTGGGGCATTTTAAGCGAATAGGGGTGGCGAAAGTCAAAATATTTTTTTATTACTCTGGTATGCATATGGAGAAAGTATCACGTGGGTTTATGATATGATATCGATGAGGTCGATTGATTAGATCTGCAAGAGCTTACGGGGTGGTATGTATTATGTACTATATTAAGGAGTGTGATGTGCTCGTATACGAGCATGATGTCGACTTTTATACTCAGCTGCGGTTTTTTTCTCCAGCGCCATATTGTAATCCAGAAAACTCTGAGCACGCAAGATACGCTTCACGCAACATAGTTCGTTGGATTAGGCTAGCGTTTTATGGAGGAAGATGGAAAATTCCATCCAAGTTCTTTGTTCTAAAGCTACTTGCAGGGCTTGTAGGTCTGAATATTTGCAATGCCATTAGGCCAGCCCTTGCATGCATCGGTTGCCTTGACCCATTTGGTACCAATAGTATGTTTTCCTGCAAAAAAGACAATACAGTTAGCTTTGGCGAATCCTCAGGCTAGGATATCAGACGAATCGACGAGAGCATCGTCGAAAGAAAACGGCTTGTAAAAAGAAAGAAGGACTCACCTCGCGGAAGAGTAAAATAAGCAAAATCAGCGCCTTCCTTCATACACTTTTCTACGGCGTCGCACTTGTAATTATCGCGGGGCCCTTCTCCCGACGTCTCTCCCATCAACACACCATCAACGTATACCTCAAACCGCTCGCACCTATGGGCGCCATCAGCCACGAGGAGAATACTGTCCTCGAGGTTGTCGATGACTATGGATCCAATCGTGGAATCCTGTACCGTACCCGCTGTACGGCGCACATCAATGTGTTTCCAGGGCATGAGGACATCGCCCGTGCAGGGTTTGGTCGCGAGGCGTTGTGGGGTGGAGAAGTCTAACGGGTCTGACACGGGGTTGAGTGAGGACTCGGGTTTTTGGTAGACGGCTCCGCTGTCACATGTGCAGGAGCACATGCCATTGGGTGTGTCGCAGGTTAGGGATGGTATGTAGCCTGTTTGGGGTCAACGTATTGGTGATGATACTTGGTGTGTGCTGGAGATGTGTATATGTACTTACCAGTTCCGCATGTTATCGGCATGCCATCGTTAATGGTAGATCCGAATTGGGCAGCTACGAGGCTGCTGGAGATGATTTGGAGGAAGACCGATAGCTGCATGGTGACTGGATTTCTTTCGAGACTGGTGATGAGTAGGTTGTGTGAGAAGTGGGGAGTGGAGTTTGTTATAATAATCTTCTGTTTCTGGCAGAAGCTTTTGTATATTTGTACAACATGAATAACGTTTCTCGGATCCCCTCTGTTCAAATCCCATTATCTTGACTTGGTTAGCTGTTCTAGTCGAGTGGGCAGTACCAGGTGAGTTGTGCGTAGGTGAGAAAAGCAAGTGAAGGAAGGAGCACTTGGAGACCAACACACTGTTGCCCAAAGGTAGCTTATGTAATATATGCTACCTATCTCATGCTATGAATTTTGAGCAAAACCATTTCTTATAGGATCTTCTTCAAGGAAATATATTGCTCCACTACTGATATACATGTGCAGCAAATGCTACATACAAGTCGGGAGGTTGACGTTGTGACAACAATTTTACAACTTGCATTTTAGCTAGTACCTTAGTCCCACCGTTGCGTACGCTGTTTTACTTTTATACATGCAAAGTGCTTATGAGTACATGGTGATTATTGAAATACCATAGAATCTCACATAGCTTTCTTCAAACATGGACCCTAGCGCTTTCCTTTTACAATAAGAAACGAAAAAAAAAAGAATCACGTGAACTTGCTTTCTTACGTACTCAACCATAGGTATATTCTCTTTGGCCAACAGACGGCTCCGGATGTAATGGTAGAAACGCTAACGTACCTGTCGATATTGCACGCATTTTAAATCCCGGCCCAATATGCACTAGTTATGGAAAAAGTAGAAACTAGTACGTGTGTGGAGTAAAAATGTATTCTTTTTCGCATATGCACATTATGAGAAAAAAAAAGGCACGCATAAAAACTCCATTATCCAAAAATAGCTTGGGCAGCATACCAATACAAGGTTACGACAGACTAAGCTTTTTTGTCAACAGTCGAGTTCCCGCTAGTTATTTTCTTCTTCATATAAGTAATGAATGAAATTGGTTAAACGCATCCTCTTTTGGTATCTCGAAAATAGAGGAGCTACTGCATCAAAAATATACAAAGGTTCCGAGCCCAATATCTACTGGTACAATTTGGGTCAAAAGTTTTCCCATTAAAGTCATTCACGTTCCACAAACGCCATTAACGAAAGGAGAACAAAAAACGGGAGACTCGTCGCAATAACAAGATAACTTTCTGGGTATATATCATAACTTCATCGATTCTTGTTTTAGGCATTCCGTACATCTAGTAGCGGCGCGAGTCGTAACCTCTGTTGTCATATCCGTTGCTTCCGTTTCGTGCTCGATAATCGTCATCAGGGTAGGGAGGTCGTGAAGAAGCGTCGAAAGAGCCGTCCATGCCAGAGGTACCGCTACGGCGTCGGTTTTGCTTCTTACTATCATAGTCCTTATTAAAGCGACGAGCCTCGTCTTCATACATGTTCGACCCATAGCAGTTGTTTGGAATGTCACGAACGTTTGGATCCGACTGAGTACCATAGTTGGAGAAACTCGGGCTTCGTTGTCGGGTGTTTGTTGAGGTTGTGCGAGCGTGATGAGGTGGTTGGTAGGAATTGTCGTTGGGGGGAGACGGCCATGGAGCTTGGCCTGCATTTGATTGCGCACGTCTGCGCCTGTCGTTCGTTGCAGTGTCCGAGTAGGCGCTTGAGTTCATGTCATCATATGACTTGCCACCACCTGGAGCTGCCGAGTACGGTTTGCGCTCTCGCTCAATGGGTACTGATGTAGGCCTAGACTCGTCGTCAATGTCCATGGGCCTGATTTCTGGCTTGGAAGTATATGGGCTCCGCTCCCGTTCAAGTTTCGGCCCATTCGAAGTAGTATCTTGGGTTTTTGGAGGCGGTGGTGGGAATGTTGGGGCTTTTCGGAGTGGCCCGACGCCCTCTGAGGAAAGCGCAGCGGCGCATCTTTGCTGCGCGTGAAGATTCTCGGCGGTAGGAAACATTCTGCGAGGAAGTTCCTTAGGAAATCGTTCCTTCCTATCGTCTGCATTGCTGATGGGCATGTCGAGGATAGCTTTGGTCAGCCGCTCGTATTCGGTGTCGGGATATGCCTGGATCATAGCAGTCATCCATTCTTGAAAACCGTCGGGGGTGAGGGCCGGAATGTACGGTTGCTCTGCCGGGTGTTGTTGAATAAGATGATGCTGGCATCGCATGTCTCGGTAAATCTTGGATAGAGAAGAATACGATATTTTGCCGAATATTGTTTGCCATGGATAAATTTCGTCTTTGACCTTGACTTGTTCATAGAACCTAAGCATCTTGGCAGGGGAAATGACCAGACTATTTTTTGGTTCGTAGTCTTCAATCTGTGCGGATATTAGCCTTGGGTATCTCCGCGGATAGTCAGGGTACTCGCCAAGTGCAGTGCTAGACCTCTCAGGAGTTGGCCTAGGCGGGGCAAGGGTTGGCCATCAGAGTCGAACAAGCGTTGCCACATCTTCTCAATAGGGGTGTAGTCTTCAGTTGCCATTCTGGGCGCAGCAGGCGGCCG
This sequence comes from Bipolaris victoriae FI3, assembly GCF_000527765.1. NCBI lineage: Eukaryota > Fungi > Ascomycota > Dothideomycetes > Pleosporales > Pleosporaceae > Bipolaris > Bipolaris victoriae. The sequence continues at coordinate 267,509 of NW_014575374.1, forward strand.
GGTGGGCGGGCGTTCTCGGTCCATGGGGACAGTGCGGTCGAATCGTGCAGTGGGCGTATCGTGGTTAGTATCTGGTAGTGGATCGGTATGCAGGGGGCCTCGATCTGGGGAATGATGGGGGGCAAAATCGCTGCGCTTGGGGGATGGAGGGGTGTAGACGTCGCGGGGTGGGATGGAATTGGAAGTCGAGGCAGGAGAAGGTGGAACCCATTGCTGCGACGAGACGGGTGCAGGCTGAGGCTGCGTCGTACCAGCCATGACACCTGACTTGATCTCATCGAGAACCGACTTCTTCACCTCGGCCGTGATTTGAGCAATGAGATTGGGGTCGACGACGCGGGCTGCGTCTGATTTTTCAAAAGCATTACCAATGGCATTCTTCAGCGGCTGCTGAATGGGCTGGGAGGCCGGGTCGAAAGTACGGCGGTCCCAGGCAGGGCTTGTGTCACGAGGCTGATAGTCGGGAGCATTTGATCTTCCACGGGACCTGGTTCTGGGGGCATAGTCTGGGCTTCTTCCGCGGTGAGATTGCTGTTTGTCAGAGGAAGAAGGGTAAGAGTCGTAGGCGGAGTCAGGGTGGTCGCGATAGGCCATGGTTGCTGTGGCTGCAAGATGAGGTTGGGTAGTGCAGGAGCCTTGTATGGATGGCGGGTTGCGGAACGCCGCGCGAACAAGTGGGAGAGCTATAGCAGAGTTGCCATGTACAGGCGAAAATGGCAGATTGGTAGAGAAGATGACAGAGGACGAGTGGGGAAATGAGGCGACAGGCAGAATGCAGTGGAAGCAAACACGGCAGAGCCTGAGTGGAGTTTGGGCGTTGGGTTGTATACTACAAAGCAGCGGTATCCCGGGCAGCGCGTCAGCAGTCACAAAGGACAAGAAGCCCGACCGAACGAGGGCTCCGAGTTAGTTGGGGTTGTGCCATTAGATAGGGCAGAGAGGCAGCGCGGGGCCATCCATTATCTTGGTTGGAAGCAGGCGCCGTGAGGGGCTTGGGGCAAGACGGGCGGGCGGGAGAGGTGGTGTGGCTTGCGTCATAATAAGCAGAACGTCATGGCAGTGTGTTTTTGCAAGAAAGTCCCAGTGTGGTCAAGTCCAGTGCAGTCGAGCCGAGCTGGGAACACGAGGAGATTGAAAGGATTGCCGGGATTGTCAGGAGTCAGGAGCACGACTTCAGGCAGCGGCAGCGGCAGCAGTAGCATGGCGATGACGGAGAGCCGGCGATTGTCAGTTTTGTTTGTTTGGTTTTGTGGTTGGCAGCTGGTCGCAAAGGGCGTCCATGACGCGGCGTGCGAGGGCTCGTTTTGGCTGTTGTTGTTTCAACTGTGGCCGTGTGCCAGTGGCTGGCCTTTGCGCGCCCGGGGGTAGGCATGACATGCATGTCCGCTCACTTATGAGAAACAAAGCAGACGGTGGACCAAACAAGCGACGACGGACGGCATGAACATGGGCCATTTACCACTGACGATTGTTATTTCGCAGAGCCGTTTGTTGTTGTTTACCAGAGACATGGATGGGGCAGAGACATGTTGCAAATAAGTATGTATGTATGGATGTATACGCTGTATACGGCAGCAACACGGCCCGGAACACTGGCAGTAAGTAAGTAGAGCAGGCAAATTAAAACAAAAGCAGCGCCAGGGACGCAATAGGCTACGCGCCCGTCAGCAGCGCCACGGCCAACGGCTGCAAGTCAGAGTGAGTGCAGTAAGTAAGTAGGTATGTCGAGTAAGTAGTGGTACATGATGGTTCGGCCCCGAGGATACGAGTTGACATTGTGTGGGACGGGTGCGGCTGTGGCCCCAGGTGCAGGTGCAGGTGCAGGTGCAGGGCAGCAGGGGCACGTGCGCCAGTCACGGGATCGGCACTCAGCCCACCCACGCCCCAGACAGAGGCTGGAATGTGTGTGTGTACTGTGAGTAGATGAGATGAGCAGAAAGGAGAGGCCCTCATATCACTGCTATTCTGAGCCGCAGCCCTGCATTGCAATCAACTCCTAAACGGCCCACGGCAAATTACCTTCTCCCGACCACACCGCATCCACCGCTCTTCGCTTCGCTGCTCGGCTCCCGGCCTTTCTGCCTGACCACTGAGTATGCCTGGCTGTCGCGGGCCACCGGCTCCGCCCTCCTACCACTGGTGGTAAGTAGCGGTAGTCGTAGTCGTGGTCGTGGTTGTGGTAGCAGCTTGCTATCATGTGCTGCCTGTGTCGGAGTAAGTATGTAGTAGTGGTAGTAGCAGACGCAGGGCTCCTCCTCTCTGCAAGCGCCTGCCCGCCACCCCCAACCTTTGTCTTCATCACCTCCTCCTCCTCCACTGCTGCCGCTGCCGCCGCCACATCCATCATCATCATCCACCACCACACCCGGCACGCCCGTCGTCTCGCCCGGGCAAACTGATTTCCAGCGACAATTGCCGTCTGGCCTGCAACGTCTGCCAGAGGCAATGCGCTGGACACGCCCCATGGCTGCAGCAGCGCCAGCTCGGGCCTATCCGATTTGCTGATAGGCGCACGGTCCCGTCTCACTAACGTTTCACTTCGTACGCTGGCCAGCACCGGTGCCAAAAGCTGTCTCCGTGCTCGCGCGACCGCTCCATTCCACAAAGACCGTCGGGGCTGCCAGGTCGAGTGTTTCGAGCCCGTGTCTTGTTTCTTGAGCCCTTCTCTCATCCACGCTTGCAGCAGCCATCCTGGCACCCCGCCCGCCCGCCGCCGCAATAAAGACACCCGATACGCCCTTTTCCCCCTCGAGTGCACAAAGACGACGCCAGTCCACAACCGCCTACATAGACACACTCCCTCCCATCCTACCCGCACTCACCTGCCACACCACACACACACCCGTCATCCTACCACGCGTACCGTCCCATCATGCATATATGAGATAGAGTAGTAGATAGCGCAACACGACCGAACCACCGACCGACGGACCTGCTAATTACCACCCCACGTACCACTGCTTCTCGACCCCCTCCACGACACGCTATGGCCATGCTCGCCTCAAAGGCCCCATACCCAGCGCCTTCCGTCAGCGGAGGTGCTTCTCAGTCTTCGGCCCAGTATAACGCTAGCCTCAACTCCTACCGGACACATGCCTCCGCCACCCGCGCCGACCAAAGCATGTTTGCCTCGCCTACTGAGTCTGAGTTTTCTGAAATCTACGATGCTCCCGATGCCATCAAGTGAGCCGTCTGCTCCTTCCCCAAACACCACCACCCCCCAGCTAACATGTCCAGGCATTGGGACGAGGACAAGGTTGGTGACTGGCTGAAGCGCATCAACTGTGCCCAGTATGTCGAGCTTTTCAAGCGTACGTCGCTACTCCTCCAAACCCACTATTCACCGCTGACACTTCCCCGCAGTCAACCACATCAATGGCGAGAACTTGATGGAGATGGACCAGACCCATCTCAAGGACATGGGCATCAAAAAAGTCGGCGACCGCGTCCGCATCGGCTCACAAGCAAAGCAGCTTCGCAATAAGGAGTACAAGAAGGCCTCTCGACGCACCTCAAACAGGCAATCGCTCGCTACCCTGGACAATGCCGCATACACACCTCCCTCATCCGGCTCTCCGCGTCCTCTGCACTCGGCACGACCAAACCCCCCTTTGTCCAACCCCATGAGTTCACGGACGGAGAAGCGCATGTCAAGGCAAATCACAAACTCGGACCTCAGCAGCTACGCATACGGCTCAAAGTCGCCCTCCCGTCCCGGTTCTCCTCTTGTTGACCAAGAGACGCGTAACCTGCGCTCACAACGCCAAGGAGGCCTGAACAGCCCCAAGGAAGGAGGCAACAAGACATACGGCGCCCATCCCCTCAGTGCTTCAAGCAGCTCTGTCAATATTGCTCCCCCGCTCGTCCGGAACCAAAGGAGTACACCTACAGAGACACCCCAAACGGCTCGCTTCGCCCACCATGTCCGAGCAAGCCCCAGCATGGACAGCGCTACCAACAGCGCCATCCTGCCCCATGACAAGGCTCTCGTGCGTGTCATCTACGATGGTGGACGCACTTCAGTTGTCAACATCGAGGGCTGCAAAACTGCCGACGAGGTCATGCTCAAGACATTAACAAAAGGACATCTCAACACGGCACACGTCAAGAACTACTGCTTCTACATTCTCAACAGCTCCGATCCCGACCCGTCACTATCGGAGCGCTTGAGTGATATCGAGCTTTTCAGACTGGTCAAGGACGCGAACCGACACGAACGCGGCCGGTTAATTCTCCGCAAAGTCCATGCGGGCGAGCCTGATGAGGATCAACTCAAGGCTGCTGCTGGCATCTACCAACAACAAAACTACCAACAACCACACGGCGTCTACGTACCCGCCAGCAACCGCAGTCAAAACAAGATCGAAAAGCTCACAGGCGAATCCCTTGCCGCCGTTAGCTACCCCCTATCACCGACTTCGGCCAGAGAACGAGAACGCCATATCAACTCGACAGCTCAGAACCTCGAAGGGCCTGCCGAGGCCTCGCGGTCACCTTATTTCCAAGCACGCGCGCGCAAGCTCAAGCAGTTCTATGGCGCTCGCCCACCCAGTGAGCTCATTACTTCCGACCTTACTTCCTACTTTCCAGATGTCGGTAAAGATGAGATCGACAAGACCGTTCGGATGTCGATACGCCGATCACATCGCCTCAGTCGGGCGGCATCCCGACTATCGATGGCGTCTAATTTTAGCGTTGCTTCTAGCTTGAAAGACGCTCCACCACTGCCGTCCATCGCCGATAGCTGGCTCCAAGGAGGTGCACAGGCCCGCCCCCTTCGACCCTTATCCGTTATGCGCCTCGGACTGCCTCATCAAAGTGGGTACCGAGACTCCTTGGCGTCTTCTGTCCTCGAGCCACTCGACGAAGAGTCGCCTCTGGAACCAAATCGCAAGTCTTATGTATCGTTTGGCGGCGACAGTGTCGGAGACAGCTTAGCCATTACCGACCCGGACGGCAACACAACCCTTCAATCTTACTTTGACGATGCCGGTAGCAGCCTTGCCGGCAGCAGCAGTAGCAACACCGAGAATGGCGACTCGCTCAACAAACGCCTGTCGGAAGCCCTAGCCGAAGACGGCGAAGAGTCCGATGACGAGCTTGCAGAGTACCTGGAGCAAGACTCCTGGGATAATGTCAAGTACATGAAGGGTGCTCTCATTGGACAGGGTTCCTTTGGCAGCGTGTACCTTGCGCTGCACGCCGTCACTGGTGAGCTCATGGCTGTTAAGCAGGTTGAGCTTCCATCTGTAGCTGGCGCTTCTCAGATGGACCACAAGAAAACGAACATGGTCGAAGCTCTGAAACACGAGATTGGCCTTCTTCGCGAGCTCAAGCACAAGAACATTGTGCAATATCTAGGTTCCAACTCAGACGACAGCCATCTCAACATTTTCCTCGAATACGTCCCTGGTGGCTCCGTAGCGACTATGCTTGTCAACTATGGTCCTCTTGGCGAGTCTCTTATCCAAAACTTTGTTCGCCAGATTCTCACTGGTCTTTCTTACCTTCACTCACGGGATATTATTCACCGAGACATCAAGGGTGCCAACATTCTTGTTGACAACAAGGGCTCCGTCAAGATTTCGGATTTCGGAATTTCCAAGCGTATCGAGGCCTCCACCTTGGGCGGCGGAAAGAAGGGAGCTCAGCGCGTTTCGCTTCAAGGCTCCGTCTTCTGGATGGCCCCTGAGGTTGTTCGACAGACGGCTTACACCCGCAAAGCCGATATTTGGTCACTTGGCTGCCTGGTTGTGGAGATGTTTACTGGAAGTCATCCCCACCCCAACTGCACGCAGCTGCAAGCCATCTTCAAGATTGGTGGAAGCGGCGATGCCAGCCCAACCATTCCCGACAACGCCGGCGAGGATGCTAGGAGGTTCCTAGCTGACACTTTCCTCATCGACCACGAGAAGCGTCCCAGTGCAGATGATCTTCTTGCCAGCTCCTTCATCACCAACCAAGGGGCGTAAATTCTTCAAACATGGCGCAAACACTCATTTCTAGCACGGGACAAAAGCTGCATCATTTTTTCATGGTGCAAAGGTGTTTGGCAGTCTTTCTTTCGTTCATTTTTTACCCATTTCCAGCCTTACATCTTTTACTTTCTAACGCCCTATAACGCTTCTATGCGCGAGATGATTCTGTACTATACCACTTTTAAAAGATGCTTATTCTTCCTTTAATACATGGAAAGAAGGAGTTTGATTCAATTGGGCATATTCTATGTGCTGGCTAGCTTAGCTTTTAATGGAATCATTAGACAGTGTCAGTGGGTTTTGGTATTCCAAACAAAAGACTGTCTGTAGGATGTTTTATATCTGAACTTTATCTCTCTGTCCATGTGTGTGTATGCGTCTTGATATCAAATGTTCTTCCAGGTCATACACTCGACCTGTTTTGTAGTCAAACCTTGTCTCTTGCCTTGATGCTCGTTAGTAGAGCAAAAAAAAAGCCAGGCAGATAAGATTTCGCAACTAGTCTGTCGCATCTTTCTATTCACCATTTGAAATACCTACGTCATTACCTCCACTTTACTTTCAAACCCTCCCCTCACTTTCCCGCATCCCCATCTACGCACTAACAACTAAGCTTAAATCGTGAGACACTCCTCCCCCTTCGACACACACACGAGAGGCAATCACTATTCAAATCAAGTATACGCAAACCAGCAAGACAGCAACCCGCCAGACGCGTAATTCCTCACATCCTTGACTCTACTTGCCTACCCCCTTGCCTACCCCACCCTCCCTAAACACCCCTAATTAATCCCTATAAGCCCGTTTCACACAACCACCTGTATACGTACCTATCTACGTACGCACACCCCATGACGTAACCTCCACCGCAACCCCTAAGTATTGGGCACCTGCAAAACGGGGGAAACAACCCAACTACTTAGTTCCCTTTTGCCCTTTGAGGCTTTTCGCGCTTGGATTCGTCCGTGTGCGTGTGTCCGAAACACCCCCTCCCCCCTTCTTGCGTATGCTGATGCCGTATATGCGTACCCCTACTATTATTCTTTGCCTCTAGTGTTTATTGTGCCTAATCGATTGTTTAGTGGAGAGGCTAGCATAGCGCTCTTTTTTTTTGGTCTCTTTCTTGTTTTGGAGTGCGGGGTGCGGGGTGCGGGGTAAAGGTGTGTGGTATGGCGCAGGTGGATGGAGCTATCTGGGGGCCAAGGGGCTAGAAGGTGGAATATGGTGGGACCCATTGGGGAGGTTGCTAGTGTTAGGTCAGGTGGAGGGGAAGGGGTGTGGGTGTGGTGGGGAGTAGACCTCGGCTTTTGATGTTGGGGGTTACTTTTTTTGTTTTTCCAGGTTTTGAAGATGTATTGGGAGGTGTTGTGTAGAATTGCAATGGGAGATTTCGGGTTGGTTACTGGCTGGGTCTGGGTTTGTTGGAAGGAGTGGTTTGGGTTGGAAGGAGAAGCGAGCGAGTGTGTCAGCAAATTCTTACAAGTATATAGGTGGAGTAGTACGAACTGAGCGAACCCCCGGTCATTACTTACGATGTAGTACGGGGAAGGAAGTGGAGACCGGCAGTTTGGAGGAGAGGATATGTATAAGAGAGAAAGTATTGAATTGGGAAGGCTTTTCTTTTCTGTTTCAATTCAACTTTTCTGCTTGGATTCTGGGCGCTTTGCTCGATCAAGGACGCGTAACGTTTTCCTCTCTTTTTCAAGTCCTCGAGACAACCATCAGCTTCAAGACTTCCCTCTTCGATACATTCTCCTCACGGTAGTAAATAGACATCTACACAAGGAGATAAGACAAGACCACCGTAGCTCAAGATGACGACTCCCTCACTCCCCTCCAAATACAAAGCTGTCATCTACGACAAGCCAGGCACAATCTCCACGGCGGTAATAATGCTCGACATGCCTTCGCCCGGGCAAGGCGAAGTCCTAATCAAGCTGACGCACTCGGGTGTGTGTCACTCTGATATCGGAGTTATGACGAACTCGTGGAAGTCACTGCCGGTTGGCACGCAAGCGGGGCAAGTTGGTGGACACGAAGGCGTGGGAACGATTGTACAGATGGGACCGGGAACGGATAATGCTAGTGTCAAACTGGGGCAAAGAGTGGGGATCAAGTGGGTTGCTGGTATATGCGAAGCATGTGAGGCTTGTAGGGCAGGCTTTGATGCTTGTTGCTCCAGTGCGGTAAGTTTTGATCTGCTTCCTTAGATGGCCTTTACTCATACCTGGCACATTCCTGGAGGACGTAAAGGGTAGAAGGAGCTGCAGCTATTTTGCTTACTGACTTGGTTGTTGAACAGAAAGTCTCGGGATACTTCACCCCAGGGACTTTTCAGCAGTACGTCCTCTCCCCCGCAAATTACGTCACACCCATTCCCGATGCCCTCGCTTCTGACGCCGCCGCGCCGCTACTCTGCGCCGGCGTAACCGTATACTCGGCACTGCGCAAAACGAATGCAGAGTCCGGGACTTGGGTCGTGATTTCCGGCGCCGGGGGCGGACTGGGCCATCTCGCTGTGCAGTTCAGCGCGCGGGGCATCGGTCACCGCGTCATTGGCGTGGATCACAGCAGCAAGAAAGACCTCGTCATGGAGAGCGGAGCCGAGCACTTTGTTGCCGTAGATGGCGAGCATGGCGTTGTCGACACTGTGAAATCGCTGACCAATGGACTTGGCGCTCACGCTGTTGTCGTCTGCACTGGCAACAACGCCGCGTATGCACAGTCAACAGAAATGCTGCGATTCGGTGGCCGTGTTGTCTGCGTCGGTATGCCAGAGGGAGACCCTATGCCGATTAAGAGTGCGACTCCTGCTCTGCTGATCGGCAAGTCGGTGCAGGTTGTAGGGTCAGCGGTAGGGAGCAGAAAGGAGGCGATTGAGACGATGGATTTCGCAGCGAGGGGCGTCGTCAAGTCGCATTTCAGAATTGAGAAGATGGACAAGTTGACAGATGTTTTCAAGGAGATGCAAGAGGGTAAGTTGCAGGGCAGGGTTGTGCTAGATTTGCAGGATTAGAAGAGGGCTGGCGGCTGCTGATGGTATACTATGTTGTACACGTAAGTTTAATAGTCAGTTGAAGCTGGGCTTGATGCTGTAGCTTGTAGTCAAATCTCATGAAAGGCTCATTGCTAAGTTGTTCGTAATGATATCTCTAACCAGTGTTTCGGTCACGGAAAGAGTCCTCCGTTTGTTCGATCTTGAGAAGCTCATATTCTGAGCCGCCTTCCAGACTCCAAAAATAGGACTCGTATTTATCGCATTGCAATCTGCACAGATCCCCATCCATTTGCAGCATATTGCGTGCTGAAATCAAATAGCCACAGCTACGGCTGGTAGTACGGGTAACGACAGTAAAATAAGAACAAGGTTTACAAAGACGACTGCCCGTTCGTAAGCAGCTGAGACTACTGCGTACAGCATGTACTAAATACACTATGCCTAAATGGGACGCATTGATCTATAGTAGACGGGGCTTGTCCGGTCCTATCATCCAAGTCTGACAAACTGTGGGGATATCTGCACTTGTTTTCTTTTGCTGCAATGACAAAGCCTGTGTGTACATGGAGAGGTTGTGCTTGGTGAATCCACGTTCGATCCACATCGGCGGACTGCAAGTAGAACGCACAGATCTTCTACGGTAGTATCGCGGTGTACTTATGTTGGGTAAGCCGCTACGGTTATTTCTAGCATGCAGAGCACACGTAAGCTGTTGCCGGTCCACTCCATTGGTCGAGGACTATATGTCCGAGTTGACCTTGCGAGCCTGCTAGGTGCAGATCCACGTATGGCGTGAAATATGCGTCTTGCATATGTACAACAAAATTTGAGTGCATAAATGTCTCACGGAACACCTGGTGTGGCTTCTTCGCACTGGTCAAGATGCTCTTCGCGATCGCGTGTGTCGGTCAGGTCATTGAAATGGCAAGGTTTCTTTTACAACGCGAAATCCTGGGAGTTTTCTTACTGGCAGATGTGAAACGATGAAACAGGCATGGCCAGTAGCACTGTTGGGCTTCTGGGCTCTGCATCTCAGTGTAGGGCTTCGGGAGCTTCCGCGGTCCCAACAGCTGGAATTTGTCAGTGCGCAACCAATGTCTTCTATCAGTAAAAAGATAAAGAACTAGGCCATTACTGAAAAAGTCTCCCTAGAAACACATGGGCGCACTAAGTCTAGGATCCTTGAATATTTCCACCATTGATATGGACGGTAAATCTGAGCGCCTTTCGGGAACTTTCCTCAATCTGTCGATCCATACTTGGGATAGACAAGGAACAAAATACATATACGTGTTTCGCGTTGTAAAGCTAGCTGTGCTATCTTGAATCCTTCTGCGCTATTTATGCTGGTCTGACGCGCTTGCTGGAATGCTGCCGATATCAGTGTTGTCGACAATATTGCACCACTCCTATCTAATCAGCACGACCACTCAAAAGACATACTACTCTTTGATGCTCTTCGGAATAACGGCTTTGTCTTTGACGAAACCAGCAGCATTTTCTCTAGCCGGCATTCAAAATCTCACTTCAATGAACCATTGTTCCATTGTACTGAGAAAAGCTTGGCTCCCTTGGATAGTTGCGCACCTCCGATTCTAGCGTACTAGTTTGTCGATTTAGTCATGGAAACCGGGAAGGATCCACAAAAACGAAGAATACGGCAAGATCTCAACGAGATATGCCGAGTACGGGACGTGCCATGCCTTGTTCGGCACTGCTAGCGCTCAATATAGAGAGGTGTTTTCCCCATGTTTGCTCAGGTACCCTACTTTCTTGTCAGGGGTCAAGCTTCTGGCGAATGAACATCTGACGATAATCCCACGTGTGGAAATGAATAAGGGGAAATTGTGCATATCCATCACCGAATTTGTGGATCAAAGCGTCCTGAGTACTGTGGAGATGTACACCTCCACACGTGATAGGGGCCTTTTACTCATCGGGTTCACCAGGAATTTCTGGGATGCATTTAACCGGATCTGCGAGGCCTTGGTTCAAAATCGGGTTTTTAGCAATTCAGGCCGCCGAATGCATCGGCGAGGTTGTTTCTCGCTCAGACTTTTGCTGAATGTTAACTCGATGAGCATTGCTAACAGGACACTCTACCAGCGACATTTCACCGAGTGAGTTATCTGAAATCGCGCAGCCTAGTCACTACACGTGAGCATGTGAAGAATGGTGATTTCTAAACCTGCGCTGGATCATTCTACCCACCGACAGGAAAGTTACGATGCCGTCTCGGCTCTAATACTACGACGGCCCGAAGTGGCTCCATATCTGGCACGGCCGTAGCAAAACCGTTCTACAGAGTTTCCATACTACTAAAGAGTTGGTGTGCGAGGCAAGCGACGCTGGATTTGAGAATGTGAAACAAACGGGTGTTGGGTGCTCTCTAAGGCTTACATGGGTTCTACAGTATACATTTATAGGACCATCGGGATTGCGCAGCAGCATGATGCCAAGTCGAGTAGTCTTATCTCAAGTCTAGGGCACCAATTTAGCGCAGCACTGCCATGCACGACACATAGCGCGATCCTTGCCGGTGCCAGATGACGGAAACCGACGAGCCACGCCAGTTTTGCATGAATCTGAATCTGAATCTGCGCGATTCAGGAAAAGTTGACAGCACTTGGCCTTCCGATTGTGTGAACTTCCTCGTATTGAGGATTTCGGTTGTATGTGATAGATTACTTCTCATGTTGAATGCAAACAAGTGTGCGCCTCGTCCGCTTGTGGACCTTGGTGGTGTACCCAGAAAAGTTGGCTGCGGGCTCATCTCACCTCAGCTTTGGCCACGCCGTGCGATGTATGGTCTGTCCGAAGCCCCACCATAGTTACCGTTGCTCGGCCCCAGACGTGTCCAGTAGCGCCTGAATGGAGTCATTGCTATTTTGACTTGGGACAGTAATAGTATACAGGCCATGCCCTGCCACCATGGGCGAACTGTATATTCCGCCGCACTCCGAAAGGGCGACTTCTTTCAGAACTTCTGTTTCTCTACTAGTACTGAACGTTTCACCCCCTGTCTCTCTGCATTACAACCCATCGCACTATACTACCCCGTGTCATCAATCTGCGAATGCCACGCCTGCCGAGGCGCACTTAAAAGGAGGATGTTGTTGTTGCTCAGAGGCAAAAACTCCAAGTCAACTACGACTTTGCGGGCAGTCCCAGCAAATCCCGAAAACGAAAAAGATGTACACTCGGAGGCACGGGAATTAGTGCTACCAGAGTCCCTGTTCACTGATGATATCAAGTCACCTTTGTCGATAACTTCTGGCACAACTTTTCCAACAAAGTCCACAGCCATATGGCGCAAGAAGAACACAGCGAAGCCAACAGGAACCAAACGCGCTTCCAAAAAGTCGAAATCATTCGATAGCCAGGCCTCGATAATCGGAACATATAAAGACGGCAAGATTCAATGGCAGCGAAGAGGCGAGATTGTTACTCTCGACAGCAACAAGAATACCAAAGGCACAAACGGGCAGGAGAAATCTAAGATGCCTGCAACAATCCCCAGCGGGAGATGTGACCAGCCGCTTCCGCCACTCCCGTTCTTCGAAGCCACTTTTGGTGAGCTGAGAAGCAGATATTCTATCTCGCCCCCATTAGCAGGCGACAGATGCAGGTGGGCCCAGTCGCAGGCGTCGCTTACTTCACAGCACTCAAGACGTACGACTAGTCAAACTTCTCCTGCAAGATCTCCCAAATCACGGCACACCAAGGGTGCGGCTGGAATTGTACACACGTCAATTTATAGTTGCTCGGTTTATTCCCAAGAGAGCGAAGTGTCGTCATTACGCAGCTACCGGTCCTCAGAGACAAGCTTCGAAGCCGACAACCCCCCAAAACAAGGAAAGCCGGACGCAGCGATAAACAACAAGGAAGGCCAACGAAAAGCGCCGCCAACCGAACCGCCCCGAAGATATATGCATCAGCCCTCCAGCTCAGAGGGTGCAATCTTTCGAGCTACTACCCATGGCACTCATGCATCCTGTAATACCCCGCATAACGCCGAAGCATGCGAACCAAAAATAGAGCGAAAGTCCTCCAAACGGAATAGTCCGCGGCGACGTCCAGCCCCGAGCCCGCGTCTTGTCTTACAGAAACAAGCCACTCATCACAGCGAGACCAGGCATTCGTCGGTCATCGAGCGAGGGCCTTGCAGCCCCACTCTTAGCGAGGCCGAATGCGACCTGCATCAGCAATTGGCTTCATTCGAGAGCATTGGCGACCTTGGGGCGGAATTTGATCAAGACAGGACCCCCCTTGCAGAAGCCAATCTTTTCCAGTGGGATGCACTTCAACCTTCAACTGAGGGCGATAATGTACAGATGTCTCTCACAGAATTGGCACCGAGTGAACAACTCAGTGCTCCGCCTCCCTTGCCTCGCAAATCCAGTAAACGCCAGCCAGCGAACTGGAACATGAAATTATCTCGCCTTCCACACAACCACATTGCTTCGCAGGTCCGACGAGGGCGCTCCAAGGCGAGCAAGACGCTAACACTCATAATCCCAAAGTACAGGAGGACAAGCGCAGACATGGTGCTGTCCCAGGTCCCAAATCCACGAAACGATACCAATGCGACTGAAAGAAACACAACCGACCCGATCATCTCGCCCGCTGGAGCCGAGTCTCTCATCCTGAACATCTTGCAGCACCTAAGTCACTTTGACGATCTTTTCGCTGCTGCTCTTGTCAACCATGGCTTTTACCGAGTTTTCAAGCGCCATGAACTCGATCTCATCAAGTCGACTCTGCGAGCCATGTCCCCTCCGGCATGGGAATTTCGGGAAATTGCGTTCCCTGGCCACGACAGTTTGCACGCACACGATCTCGAGATGACTCGGCCCGAAGAGGAATACTCTCCTACGTCGTACCTGCGGCTCCAGAAACAAGACATTCAAGTGATCCGCGCCATTAAGCTGGAGATTTTGGAAAAGTGCCAGTCGTTTGTGCGACCAGAGATATCGATTGCGCTTATGAGTACGAATCCATCAGAGTCGGCTAGGGTAGACGATGCGCTATGGCGCATATGGACATTTTGCACAATCTTCGGCTCAGGCAAAGGACGAGAGGATGACCTTGTTGCGCAAATGGATTGGCTGAATGGAGGAACAATGGCCCATCAGGAAACTTGCACTTTCAGTATCTCGGGCACGGATTTCATGAATGATACGCTCGTCGGTGCTTCTGAGAGTTTTGGCAAGGGCAACGAAGGCGGACTCAGTGCCGAGCAGCTCTTTGACATTATGGAGTTATGGAACTGCTTAGCAGTACTCTTGCAAAGCTTCGAAGGCCGAACAGTCCAAGCACGCCAGGCAGGAATATACGACGCTACGGAAATTCGAGGCGGAGATATTGATGGTGAAGAGATGATGCTCGGTATGTTACTCCATTCTCAGACCTGCTCAATAGCTAATTCGTCCAGATGAATGGTGTTACTACCTTATGACCTTTGGTCCAGCCGCTGTCCTGAAACTAACTGGACCCTACCACCCCTCCGATCCCAAAGGCTTTACAATTGCTGCCGAGAACGGCTGGGTCAACTGGAAGCCCCCGAATCCCGGAAATACCCGTCGCAAGTTTCTCCGGGAAGCCGCTTCCCGTATCTACGAAGACAAGATAGCAAACACCTACGCAAAGATCTCTACCCGCGACGTCCAGCGCGAGCAATCGAAGATGCGCATCCAAAAGCACATCAACGAACTGCATCAACGCAAAATAAGCGGTGAAACTGGCCCGATGATTTCCATGTCGCAAGAACGACCCATGTCGGACTGGGATACAGTCCTCAGGAACTTGACTCGTCCTCCGATTCCTAAACAAGGCCCAACAGGCGATATTATCACTCATGTGCCTGGTCTCAAATCATCAGTAGCAATTCCCAACGAAGGCTACTCTATATCGGAGCTCCCAGCAACAAGAACCCCTTCACCAACTCAAAGGATAGTCGCTCGACCGCTGCTACCGACGCCAGCACCCTCGACGATACCTGCTCTCGACCAACGTAGTGTAGTCTCAGGCCTGCCGTCCGTCGAAGAAAGTGTAGTATCGCCTCAATGGAGAACAGCAGCGAGGCCTCTTCTCCCATCCCCATCAATATCCACCTTCCGGGGCAACCGCGACCTGTATACCCTGGACGCCATCTCTAGCATCGGTTCACCGACCCGCCGCATGATCGCAGAGCCTCTCCTCCCAACCCCCTCAACCACGACAGCATCCAACACACGCGACTGGCAAGCTGGCGGCATAGGCATCTCGATGCCTTCAATCCTCGAAGACGCACCTTCTCACCACCCTCTATCTCCTGTGCAAGCCCGACCCAACCATCTTGTTTTCCATCAACGCAAAGAGAGCCGCGACAGCGACCTCAGCTCATCCGCCAGTCCCCGAAGCGCAATCTTCCAGCAGCACGAGCGCCAGCACTCCATCTACTCGAGCCCCAGCCACGAGAACACGGCTGAAAAAGCTATTTACCGCATCGTAGAAATGGGATTTACGCCCGAGCAAGCAAGAGAGGCGCTGCGCATGACGGATCTCGGGTCTGGACTCAGAGTTGACTGCGCAGTAGAGTTGCTGCTTAGCCGACAGGCATAAGCTTGTTATCCGATGATATCAGCATTTACAACGGTGCCCATCAATACGCTTGTTCTTTATCACATTTTTTTTAGCGTTGTAACCTCTTTTCGCGTCTACACACTTGCATTCGCTTTTCCTCACTTATTCGCTCTCAAGATCAAAAAGCCTATACTACGAGATACCCTTGGCTTTTCTCATATACCCTCGTTTTTTGTAACAACTTTTTTTTGCATTCTTTTATCCCATCTCATATTTGCATGCATGGATGAAATTGGTGAGCTTTTGTTTGATGGGGAACCTGTCCTTCTTGTCTATATAATTTTTTTAATCATCATGTTTTGGATGTATATACGCTCGCTAGCTAGGATATTGCTTCGTCATGAATTTGAATTTGGGGTGGTTTTTGGTAGATGCAGAATTTTTTGCTGGTTGGTTCAATTGATTGGTTTACGTGATATGAGGTTGGTGGATGGTAGAAAGTGTAGAAGTGGGATCGCGATGAAACTTGATGATTTTGGGTCGATTCTGAATATCTCCCTGTCGAGTACGGTCGTTGTGGTCAAGTGTAATTCCGCCGTTCCAGTCTCGATTTTGCGAGACACCACCGCATGTTTGCTGGAGAAAAGGGAGGCTCGACTGAACGACAGACGCGCGCATCAGTCGCTTTATAAACACAGCGCTTCCTGCGATGCACCAGCACATCGTCCCTCGAGCTGTAGGAACGAGCATACACCACTCATCAACTACCAACAGGAAAAACCCGCGTCCCCAAGTTTCACCCTCCAACCCTTCCTTCCCCCAAAATGCTTAAATCCACAATCTCTCCTTCCTTTCCTTCTTTCCCCCCAATCCCTCTCACCTACAACAATCACAACAGTCAGCACACTCGCTACAACACCCCAAAGCCTCGCTAAAACAGCGCCCGATGATTGAAAAACATGCCGCCCACGCCTCGATGCACCAGGGTCCCGCCAGCGTACAATCACAGTTGCGTATGCAGCGCGAACAGCAATCTTCTTGACGGCTTGATCCAAGAGGTCCGCCCGATTCCTCGAGGTCCGCGGTGGGTTCGTTCATGGGTGCGTAATTCATTTTTGTTTAACCTTTTCCTGTTTTCCGATTTCCCGATCTCTTCTTTTTTTCTTTTTAGAGGTGGAGGTGATGAGGTTGCTTTGGTATGGTGACTCGATATATTCAGATCCAGTTACGGAGTGGATAGCGATGGGGAGGGCAATGAGATGTTTTGTTTGCGTGTCGTTAAAAAAAAATCCCGTGACTACTAGGCGTTGTCGCTCGTTGTTGCAGATTGGAAAAACAAGTAGTAAGTTGGGCCCCCCCCCCTTGAAAACAACAAAAAATTGTTCGAGGTCCTATACTAGCACTATGCGAAACATCAAACTCCCCGTGATTCGAATGACCGTCTTCAAAATGTCGGGGGCAAACAAAAAAATCTCCGATAAGACAAGAATAAAAGAAGCGTCAAAGTGTCAGGTTCGAAAAGAAAAGAGGGTACGTATTTGTGTACCTAAGTTCATAATCTCTTGGACACAGCGCAGCCACAACGCACGCACACGCCCCTCACCCCTAATTAGGCATCGTTAGTTTTAGTTAACTACTGGCACCGAGTGCGCGCGCGCGGGGAGAGGGGGGGGGGCCCAACAACAACACACAAGGCAACCAGCGCAACGCCACACAAAAATTAAATTCCCAACTACACAGCCTCGGGGCTACTCTTGTAAGGGGGAAAGTTGCCAAACGGGGCCCCCACCATGGTAGTTTATTCATAGAAACGGGAATACGAAAGAGAGAAAGAGAGAGAAAAAAAATGAGAAGATTGCAGGTGGCAGCTGAAAGGAGGAAAAAAAATGATTTAAGCGATGAGAGAGTTTGCATGTTGTGGATTTAATCATGTGATAGCCCTGAAAATTGTACCCTAAAAACACATACGTATATAGATGGATGTCATGCATACAGTATAGTACTAAACCACCGGAATCATTCTCGTTGCCTACCCCGCTCTTGCACATACCCAAAACATACATTTGATTAAGACCCGAAAAAAAAACCAAGAAAACATATAACATTCTGATTTTGCATTCTCAACTTGGGAAGGATGGGGACGAAAAGGGGGGGGGTATCTTGCATAATTACATGCAAACGCCAGGTTACCAAAAAAAATAATCCAATAATAGGTAAAATCGAAAAAAAATAAGCCCCTCGTGGGTTTCTTCAAGCCATCATCCCATCCATGCTAAACCCTTATAACGATATGAATTCCCAGACCTCTAGCCTCTCGAATCGAACAGGCGAGACACGTTCTCCCCACGCGGCTAACAAGAGCATGGAGACCCCTCTCTGCACACCAAGCTCGGGCCAGGACTTCGAGATCCCAAGATGTGCGGGCGTCGAGGACGAGGACTGCCTTCTTAGTCTCGCGGATTGTGTCTGCTTCGCTGTAATCACTCTGGGACAGGGCGAGTATGCGTTCGCTCGACTTTGACGTGTGCAGTTCAAAGGGGAGGAGAAAATCTGGATCCAGAATATCGGTCACAGGAATGATCTTGTACGAGTACAATTTGTGAAGTAAATGCGCATCCAGGGGCTTGCTGCCTGTCGCGAGTCCTTCGCCAGCCATTTCATCAGGCACGTCGTACATGCGTTTTGGCTCGTTGGTAGGGGCATCTGGCGGATGTGATAGTAGTGGCTCGAAGCCATGGCTGTTGCGGCGGGACATGGTTTCGCTATGTTTTGATGAAGATCTTGATAATGTTCCTGTGACAGAGCGTCTCAGGACCCTGGGCCGATGCGTAGAGGCAGGCCCAGATGCGGCCGGTGTGCATGGCCACGAAGTTACAAACTGGATATCGTAGGCTAGCGTTAGTGTATGGATGGCCGACCCGTCGGCTGAAACAAATGTCATAGCTGGAGAGTGTATATCGCTCTCAGAGTATGGTCCTGTCAAGCTGTCGCCATCGATGAGATCGGCGTTCATTGGGACAAGCTCCCATTGCGAAAACCCAAGAGAGGAGGTCGGCATCGGGTCAAGGTCCCGGGGAAGTACAAAGTCTTCTGACTTGACTGAAGTAGGAGAATCTCCAGGCACGATTGCGGAGTCTCGTGAGACGACATCGGAACCGTCCCTCTCCTGCACGCGGTTTTCGTAAGGGAGAACTTCACTGTGAATAGAGTACCAGCGTTCAGCTGGATTCTCTGGCAGTTTTGGGCAAGACACCCAGCCCATACACTCTGCGGAACCCTTTACACAAGCCAGGATGCGCCCAACGATGGAGTTCTTGCTCCAGAAAGTCCTGTCGCCGAAAGTGAAACCCCCATACAGATTGGCAGAGTGACCAAGGTTGGCGACGGCAATCTCATCGTTTTCGAGTAATGTGGAGATGAGCAGGTGTGAAATAGCCTCTCCAGGAAGGACGAGTCCCGTGAGGTATGACCGGCTAAGCCACCCACCAACGTTGTTCACAAAAGCCGTGGACTGGTCTTCGAGAGCTGGTAAGGTAGGGGTAAGGGCCATGTGGAAAGCTCGAGAGTTGTTGCGCTCTAGCGCTGGCTTTGCGGTTTGCCCAAAGTAGCTCTCCATTTGAAAGCTAGAAGCTGGTGGGGTTTGTAAAGGGGTTGCGTATACACTGAAGCCAGAAGGAGATTCTGGGCTTGTCAACCTGCCACTTGGGGATGATGGTGTGGTATCCTCGCTCTTGATCTGTGGTGCCAACTTGCGAACAAGTTGGGCAGACACAACGTCTAGGCCAGGCCACTGTATAACAGTGGCAAAGTGAAGAAGGCCGGAGATCTGCCGCGTCTGGTGCTGCGGAAACAAGATAAGGTCTGATTGGGGCATCTCGTGGTGGGCATTCTCAGCGAACAGAGAGAGTAAGCCACCCGACTTGGGTTTGGGAGACGTTTGGGAGCCTCCCATTATAGCAATGTTGTCCAGAAATGTGCGGGCAAGGACCAGATCCCAATCAATCTTTCGAGTCTTGAACTGGAGAAACGCTTCGACATCTTGGGGATTGATGCGCAGTCGGACGGCAGCATCGGCGGCGTCGGCGTTTGTGTAGGCATCTAGTCGGAGCAGCAGCTCGCACGCCAAGGTGATTTGGAGGAGCAGAATCTCGCGCTCAGTCCACAGGGGCTGTGTGTCGTGCTCGTGCTCAGGTATCAGGTCTGGCTCACTCCACAAGATCTGGCCCAGCCTAATCCTCCACTCTACCAAGCTAAAATCGTACCAAATTCCCTTCAAGTCTAGAACCCTCAGTAAGGCGGCAATCTGTGTTTGCATTCCAGTGGGATCGTCGGTCGCGCCGTCGTAGCCAGGTGGGGTCAGGAACTTGGTGAACAAGTTGGCGTACAGGTCCCCAGACGTCTGAGTGTTGAGGATAGTCATGGGCTCGGGGCTATCGTGGAATGCCTCGTACATGTCCTGAAACTCGCCCAAGCGGTCGTATATCAGGCGGAGGTCGACTGAACGGATACCCAGACGCTCTGGGTTGGTGTGTAACAATTCCTTATTCTTGGTCGCCTCGGTCGAGTCGGCAGCTGATTGGGATGCTTGGGGTTGGCTGAGAAGGACATCGGACTCGGGCAACTCGAGAAAGTGAGCGAAGCCAACTGTTCCAGGCTCGATGCCTTGAGTGCCAAGCATAGAAGGGGTTTCGACGGCGTCGACTGCATATCCATTGTACTCTTTCGGGGACTCGTCAAGAGGCTGGGCCTTGAGAGAGTGTTTGTGCAGGGTTGCAGCGGAGAAGGCAGGCTCAGCAAGAGGAGCGACATCGGTCGCGTCCTTGGTGGCAGCCTGGACGCTCCAAGGAAACGAGGCTGTAGGGGTGCGGCGGCCGTTGACTTTTGCGACTCGGAATTGCGGGGCGCCGGCGAAAAGGACGTGAAGCTGGGTGAGGGTCAAGGGGTCGGTCTGGTGCGGGCTAGTGTCTTGCGGTGGTGGTAGTATTGATTGTGGTTGTGGTGCAGGAGTAGGTTTGGGTGGTGGCAGGCCATGGGGGTCGGGATGGTGGGCGGGGGCATTGCTACCATGGTCGGGAGCGGTGGTGTTTACGGGTGGCGGGGTCGGGCCAGTGTCATCGACATGCTTGGTGGGTGGCTGTAGAGGGAAGATGACATTAGCGGGCCGGTGTTGTAGTATGTTGTAGAGTGATAATCAGCGTACCATAGTCTTGTCGCGAGGGTGGGATTGGCGGTGCTTCCATGACTTGAAGAAGTTGGCAATCTTCTGTCTCTTGCTTGCCCTCCTGGTGAGCGGGCCTGGCTTGTCGTTCATCATATCAGTGTGCAGCCTTGGCAGCATACCGACGGCGGTGACGGCGACGATAGCAACAACGACAACAACAATCACAACAACAACAACGACTCTGCATGGCGGAGGGGATATAGTACATAAGGGGAGCAGGGGCTGGGCACAACAGGCGGGCTGCACACATGCACGTCAAGCATGGCAGATATCCCTGTCTGCAAGGCCTGGATGGCTGTTGGGTGGAGAGGTTGCAGCTGCGCGGTCCCTGTGCCGCATCAGGGCGATCAGAAGATGACGTCCGCTCATTAGCTGCAGCATTAGCACAGCCGCCGCCGCCACGACGCCAGTCTGACATGTCTATGATATTGATACTAGTACAAGACGCCACGCGTGTACATCTCCATGTAGTATATACTTACTTATTGATCGCCTTTGTTCTCTTTTGTGCTGCTCGACACGCGCCTCTCTTTGTCCATGGACACGACTGACTGATGACGCTATTGCGGACCGCTCGCCTCTACTTAGCCACGTCCCCACCATGGCGAGCCGTGCCCGGTTTCTAGAACGCGGAAGCGCATCGCTCATGTCCGCGGCCCAATTAAAGCACCATGTCTAGAGAGTCAGCACAAGACTTGTGAAAAGCAAAACCAAGAGTCGCCCGGCGTTTGGTTCCCAGGAGAAGGTGGCCGGCTATGATTGGGCGGCTCACCACGTGACTTTGATTGATAGCCATGAGGATAGACACGCCGCTGACTCGGGCTGCCGCCTGATGCCCGCACAAGCATGAATCGCCGGTATACTTGGTCATCCTGTCGTATAGTTGGCCAAGTACATGATATATGTATACATGCTCACTCCCACAAGACTGGCCCAGCGTGAATCCATGTCCCCCCTTTGCTTGGGTCATGTGTACGTGTGTGCTAGCCCTCCCACTTGTACGCCGCCTCGACCCGTCTCGCATCGCTTCCGGCACAAGGCTGAGGGCCGTTTGTGGAGCGGTTCAACAGGCCGGCGGACAGGTGCAGGGTTCTGGTTACAGAATGGCGGCGATCACGTCTGCACCACGTCCCAAACAACACCGCGTTCTGGACTTGTTCCATGTCGTCGCACGCCTGTCTAGACTCGAGTACATAGACACGTAGGCCTAGTAAGCACAGTGCCATCGACTTGGGCAGCACCGCAAGCCGCAATCTCCGGCTTGCCCATGCTTCACCATGCTCTTCACTTTGGTGTTCCCCACGACTGGTTCCCAAGCCCGCTTGATAGCCATTGCGCTAGCCAAGTAGTTGCCCACCTCCCCCAGCTTCAGCTCCACTTTAGCGACCCCATCCCTCCGTGCTGCTTATCTACCTAACCTTTTCATCCTGCCGCGCTTCTCTGCAGACACTTTGCTCTCATGTGAATGCATATGAAGCCACACTCTGCCCCAAAGCTGGTGCAGCAACCCGGCTCTCTTGTCCCTTCCTGCCCACGCCGGACGCTACCGCTGATCCCGCCCCTCCGCTGCAACTAGTCCTCCCGGAGAATGCCCGAGCTGACGTAAAGTCTGGCAAGAACATGTCCTCACAACCACCTGCAAATGCTCTTCTCAACAAGAGGAAGCAGACAAAGAGCCGCAATGGTACGCTCGGATCCTCCCCTTGTTATCCTCTTCAACGACACCCAACATGTGGCCATCTCCTGCCAAACCACCATGCTGATGCCTTTGCCTAGGATGCATCACATGCAAAGCAAAGCGCTTGAAGTGTGATGAAAAGAAGCCCACTTGCGACCAGTGTGCGCGGCGTGTAGTGCCATGTGGTGGCTACAAGAAGGACTTCAAGTGGAGGCCTTTCGAAGAGCCCATCGTCAGGGGGAAATCAAATGCCAAGTCACGCAAAGGTCGGTCGCTCGATCAAAGTGGCAAGCCCCTCCTAACAGACGTAGACCACATACCCACCTCTACCAACTCACCACCCCAAGACCACACCCGTACCCACAGTCACCAACATGATTTCACTAGTATACCCCCCAATCCACATTTGCCCCAGCCTCAACCGCCCTACCACTTCATGCATGCTTCACCTGCAGGCCCATCATTCCATCAGCCTCCACTCCAACTAGCAGAAAACTTGCCCGCTGCCCCATCCGCATCACCTTTCACAACAAAGCTTCCGTTGACATCACCTGTCGACTCACACGCACAAGCATCTCTAGCATCATGCAGTACGTTTGGGGCGGACAGCACAAGCACAGCACAAACTCAGGGGACAGCCGATTCCAGCGTCTCGTCTGGTCAATCACCCCGTCTTGTAGATCTCCTAATGCCGGGAACAGACCTCAGTGTGCCACCAGAAGAATACTCGTCGTTCCTAACTCAGCATGAAGCCTTCTACCAGCCCACCGGTCTAACCCCACCAGCGCCCACCGATCAGGACGACGAGAACGAGGAACTAGTACGCTACACTCGTCAAGACCCAGGAAACTGGGTCTTACCATTTCCCTCGCCTGCCTCATCTAGCTCAAGCGCATCTTCAGCAGACTCTCCTACCTGCGGAATACCCGCTCAGATACAGCTTTCTTCCTTTTCAGCAGAGTCTTTGTCACGTCGCTACCATCGCGACACATGCGGCGTGCTGTCTGTCAAAGATGGTCCAACCGAGAACCCATGGCGAACTTTAATCTGGCCTCTGACACGAGAGTGCCCTGCTCTCTATCACGCAATCGTCTCCATGACATCTTTTCACCAGTCCAAAGACATTCCCATTCTGCGCATCCAAGGAATCGACCATATGCGAAGTGCAGTTCATGCCCTGGCTGCAGGCCTACCAAACATGCGTGTCGATGCAGCCATCTCCACCACCTTGGTACTGGCTTTTGCTGAGTCTTGGGATCAACACATCAGCACAGGCATCAACCATATCAAAGGTGCAAAGGTCTTGATCAACCAAGCACTCATACAACATCGCCTAACGCCTATGAAGGGCGAGGAGTGGACTCGCTTAAAGTTTCTTTGCAATGCCTGGATATATATGGACGTCCTCGCTCGCTTGACGTCCACCGACGAAGATGAGACTTACGATGTCGACATCGTTCAAGAAAGTATTTACGGAACCGGCGAGACTGATACAACTCTTGATCCGTTGATGGGCTGTGCGCATACTCTGTTCCCGATTATTGGTCGCGTGGCAAATCTTGTCAGGAAGGTGCGAAGGTCCAACGGCAATGGACCTACAATTATCTCGCAAGCTATGCAGCTCAAATCCCAGCTCGAAGACTGGATCCCACCTTCCTTCATCGAAGACCCCGAGGACGAAACAACAAGCCCGCATGACACGATAAAAACCGCAATCGCCTACCAAAATGCAACGCTATTGTATCTACACCAGGCTGTTCCAGAGATTCCGTCACTGTCTTCGAGTGCGCTGGCAAAGAAGGTTCTGTGCGACTTGGCGACGGTTGATCCGCGCTCCCGCTCAATCATTGTACATATCTACCCCCTCATGGCAGCTGGCTGTGAGGCCACCAGTCCCGAGGAACGTGAATGGGTCAAAGCCCGATGGGAACTCATGTCTTCGCGCATGAAGTTGGGGATTATAGAACGGTGTCTGGAAGTCACAAAGGAAGTATGGAGTCGACGGGACGCATCCGCAGCAGAACGCATGGCCACACAAGTAGATGACAATTGCACACAAAGCTTCTCGTCGTATGCAACAATGCGAAACGATGAGTTCGACTTGCTAGACGAGCTCAACTGGAGAGACACACAGCAGTGGGAGCAGGCATCAATTCCCCATATGAGTTCAATGGACCCAGAGGTCACAGTCAAGGGACGATTGCATTGGCTGGGAGTCATGAAGGACTGGAACTGGGAGATTCTTCTTGGATGATTGCAAAGTCATCGTACTATTCATTTTAATCACGCACTCGATTGGCGTTTGGGTGTAAAGGGTGATACGCATCCAAGGTCGACGGTAGTTCGGCAGGACCAGGGGGCGTTCAGTAACACCTTCCAATCGTCCACGGGACCTGACAGGTTGCCGGAAATAACCTGTTTTCCCAGAAAAAGTAATGTTTTAGAACCTACTGTTGCAGTAACACTGGAACTGGTTCCAGAACGTTACGCAATTGGGTCATTTCAATATGTAATTTCAGCATGTCGCATTAGATACCTCTTACGATACACAATATCTTTCTTCTCTTCCCTCCACTACGGATACCCTTCTCCTTGAACTTGATCAGTGTGCAAGATCAAGATGCACCGGGAGTACGCAATCCCATGTAGTACCAACTTCAGCAATTTTTCCTTCCACGTACCTGCATAGTACAAGACTAGCTAGTCCAAAGGAAGGGGGAAAACAAGTACATTTCTCAATACGCCTCTCGCTTGGAACGCGGCTTCCGGGAGAGACGGGTATGACAGATAGTCTATGCCTAGATAGGAAACCATGGAAGCTGGGTCCTCTGACGTCTCTGTACCTGAGTTGCATGAGCTTGTCCTACTATTGAAAGTTAAATTGCAAAAGAAAAAAACGTGATTGTCAGGTGAGGTGCAGGATTGTGAATACAACATGAATGACCAAGTTTAACATGAATTTCCTTTTCAAAAGATGTCGGAGACTAATGATTCTACCACACAACTAGAATATACTCCATGGATCCTACCGCAATCATACTGCACCCAATATTAAAACCCATCGAAAAACTTTCCTCCAATCTATTTTCTAGCACACACACACACACATATGCAACATACGATTCACAGCACATCATCACCAACACATACGTAACCCCTCAACCCTCCGCGGCTGCAACCTTGCCATCCGCACACACACACATGGAAAAACACCTTCGTCACATACCCATTTGATCACATGCTCACTCAATCACCTCACACACGCCCATGCAAACCCCCCCGTGTCACTTCGCCCAAAACCCATGACGCGACCCTGCATGATGAAAGTTTGATCGAAAATTTCGGTATCGACGGGTATAGTTTGGTTGTACAAAAGAAAAAAAACTGACATGGCACTAGTGGTTGTGGGTGTGTGACTTGCGATGTGATGGTGGAAATGTGATGCTTGTCTGCCATGCTGTGATCATGTGTGGTTGAGTGTGCCGAAAGTTGGGTTTTTTTTTGGATTGGTAGTTATATAAAGGGATATGGGGTATGTGGTCGTTAGGAAAGAAAAGGGAAGGAAGGGAGGAGAATCAAGTTGATGACTTTGTTGTATGGTTTAAGTCGAGGGCGAATATACAGAGAATAGCCTACGGTGGCTTCCTTTGAATTCAATCGTATGTGATGTCGTCCCTTTTGGTCGTTCCTTCTTTGCTATTTTTTCCAATCACATCCTCATGCGCCCTTCTGTACCAGTTCTGATACTTGTTGCTCGATGGCCTTGTCGTCGAGGCCCTTGAGCGGCAACTTCCTCTCCTTTCCGAAATCTAGAATTGTAAACCGTAATTAGCATTCCTTGTCCTCTTTTCTCTTCCAATTACGTTTCTACGCACCGAATCTCGCAAAGACTGTGGGCTCGGTGCCGCTGGCTTCTCGGATCATAATAGGAATCGACGGGTTGGCCTTCTTCATGGCGGGATAGCTTCGGGTGAGGAAGTTCCTGTATCATTCCGTCAGCTACATTTTCTTTTCTAACTACCCCATGATGCGCAATCGCGTTTGCGACTCCCCTCGCTCAAAACATCTTGTATCGTGAAGGCGCATACCTTGTCGCAGCGCTGTGCTCGCTAGTCTGGCAAAACAGGAAGCGTAGCTCCTTGAGCCCGTTTCCAAATGCTTTCGAGGCCATTGCGAGAAACGTGGGCGTGAAGATCGTTTGCGTGAAAGGGTATCAATTGGAGGGAGGTGTCGTCACCCTCCAAAAGCGCCCGCCCGCGCCGACATTCAATGTTCGTCGAGCTGGCCCCCCCGGCAAGAACGCGCTATACCCAAAGTAGCCTAACACCGTCGGAGCAACGAAGCGCCATTGTTTAATCCCGGATTTGTCCCATCTGACGAACCCTCAGGCCCGACATCGCCGCCAACGACAAACGACCTCAGCATTTGTCAATTGCTTCCGGACCTCACTCACCCTTCTCCGGACAAAGCCCCGCCTCTTCCTATCCTGTCAAAAAAGCGAGAGGGACAGAAAACATAGCAATCATGTCGTTCCGCCCCGGCTCCCGCATCTTCAGCTCCTTCCGACCTTTCTTCCAACGCGCAAATGCCCGCCGACGAGTCAACACGGCTGCCGGTGCCGAGCCCGCTGGCTTCCAGAAGTTCTGGAACAGTCCCATCGGCCCAAAGACTGTGCATTTCTGGTACGCACTGCTTCGCCTCTTCCCTGTAGTCTTCCATTCTTTGCGACAAACGCACGTTTTTTTTGGGGGGAAGACTGGCGGCTTCGAACTTTCCCCCCGCAATGTCCGAAGCGTCGCGTGCGCAAGTGATTTTGCCCAAAACGCACCCTTTGCCAAACACAAACACAGCATATGAACGTCAACATGTACTGATTACTTCTGCAGGGCCCCAGTAATGAAATGGGGCATGGTCCTCGCCGGCGCCTCCGACTTCTCCCGCCCCGCCGAATCCCTCTCCTTCACCCAGAACTTTGCCCTCATGTGCACAGGTGCCATCTGGACCCGCTGGTGCTTCGTCATCCGCCCCAAGAACATTGCTCTCGCCGCTGTCAACTTCCTCGTCTTTTGTGTCGGTGCGACTCAGGTCGGTCGTATTTATCTCTACAACCAGAGCCTGAAGAACACAGAGGGCCAGGCAAAGGGTGAGTTGCAGGATTTGAAGAACACCGCCCAAAAGGCGGAGAAGGCGTTGAAGTAAAGTGTGGGTTGTTGGACAAGTTTTATAGACTTGGGCATGAGTGGGGAGATCATGAGGGACGTTTTTTTTGTTGCCCTTGATTCTTTTCAAGGAGAGCAAGTGGGCCAGATGAAGAATAAGTCGAAATTCATTCATGTCCATCCATCATCTACCCAGTGCTAGCATTTCAGGAGTAAATGATGGTATCATATGTGGCTAGTCTTGATGATTTTCGACGGGAGATAGAAATACCATGAACTCTTTTGTGTGTAAATCCACAGCCTCATCCCCAAAAATCTCTACCTCTATTTTCCTTGCCTCGTTGGAAAACGCACACTACCACAAGTAAACTTGCCTGAAATTTTCGGACAAGTACAACATCCAGGGTTTCTGTATCTCTCGAGAAAAGGAAAATACTTATACACGATAATGTATTACATTAGTGGTTACTGAACTCCGTTAGCATGTGAGATTGTAGAAAGGGGAAAGAAAGGGGAAGCCCGTGACCAAAGAAACAGAAGAAGAGATAAGAAGAAGAAGAAAAAGAGGAAGAAGAAAAAACGTTGCAGCTGTATTACATGGCCCACGGCAAACGTATACATCATGGGTAGGGTATCAACTCTGCGTAATCGTACAACACCACCATTTCCCGCATAAACCCACAAAAGCAAACTCCAAGAAAGAACCGAAAAAAAAACGGACGAAAAGAAAACACACTGCCTGAACCTCAATAATAACTCAACCCCGAAGCCCTAACCTTCTTCTTACTCTTCTTCTTCGTCTTAGTAGGCGTAGGACTCACCACATCTCTGCGCCCCACCCCGGTCGCTCTCTCCCTCTTCCTATCCTCACTCCCCATCATCTTACTCGCGCCACCCGTCATGAAATCACCGTACGCACTCTCAGGATACAGCGCAGGCGTCGTGGTGCCGCTGGGCATCCACTCACTGCCGTCTTCCCAGGCGCTGCCTTCAGCGTGCGCGGCGCGGACACCCTCGATGTACGCTTCCATTCTGGAGCGCTCGTCGTCGTCTTCGAGGCCGCAGCCGCAACCGCAGCCGACGATGCACTCGCCTTCGTCAACGCCGATTTCGTCGCCCATGCAGTCCATGTGTGCAACATGGCCGCACGCGGGACATAGGTTGAAGAGGCCGGAGACGCGGATCCAGCAGATGCTGCAGCTGTAGGTGGTTTCCACCTCTGCGGGCTTGGAGATTTCCGTGCTGACGGTGGGGGCTGGGCGGCTTTCGCGCCACGATGAACCGCCGGAGACGTTGGATGTGCCTCGTGAGAGGCTTGGTCTGCTGGACCGGCTTGGGGGCGGTTGCAGTTTGGACTGAGCAGGTGATGTGCTTAGTCCAGCAAGGCTCTCGTCAAGCTCTGCAGTGGGCGTGCGAACTGGTATCGAGAGACGCAAGTATTGCTCCGGAGGAATGAATGCATCCATGGGTAGGTCCGCTATCTGTTCTTCCGACAGGATGTTTGTTATGGTGCTGGGCTGGAACTCTGTAGCCTCTGGATTGAAGGAGAAGTGCTTTGGAGATGCAGTAGATAGGCGCTTCGATTGCACCGTAGTGGGCGTTGGAGGCACTAATGTTGTTGAGGCCCTTGATACGCGTTGAGCTATCTTCTCATCCTCCTCCTCCTCTTCTTCGTCATCGCTAGACCGTTTGATCGCAAGTGAAATCGAGCCAGACTTTGAGCTGGTACGAGAATACTCGACTGGAAAGTACGAAACAAGCCCATTAAACTTGAGTACTTCAGCTCGAGCACTGACTAGGCCCCACCGATTCAGCATCTCAGCATACTGCTCTCGCCAGACACGATGTAGCCAATCTTTACTTGCATCTAGTAACGGCCGGCTGAAACATGCCTCATCATCGAACTGGTCTTGGTTTTTTAGTGTAACCTTGATAGCCCTGCCACCATCGCCCTCTCGAGGCGTGCCGGGCACATTGCGTTCTTTGACACCTGTCGTGGCGTAGCTGCCTTCATCATCCACCTTTTCGTAGTCCGAGTCGGATTCGCCAATATAGTTGATATCGACGTGCTCAGACTGTCCGAAGCTTGCGCGCTTTCCTTGCTTTGTGCGTGGAGCTGCCATGCTGTTTTGGTCATGAGAGTCACTTCCATAGAATGTCGTTGTTCCCCAAGTCACCCCACTAGTCGGCGCAGATGTAGAGAGATCTTCGATCCGTGACCTGACCGGAGGCGACGAAGACATTGCATTCGAAAAAGGCCGTGACAATGCTGCTACAGCACTCGCAAAGTTTGCAGTCGAGCTCTTCTTATGAGCTGTATGGCTATTCTCTGGCGATGTTCCATATGGAGTGTGATTTGCTGTATAAGCATTTCTAATTGGAGGTATTTGAGACAAGAGAGGTGGCGTGTTGCCAGTCGAGTAGGGTGTAACGGGGTCCGAATGGAATGCGTCGCTACTCCATGGCCCGTTCGAACTCCCATGACTTCCGTAGATATCGAGATTCTTAACGGATCTCTGGGAACCAGATTCATTGACCGGGGTTGCAAAGCGGGAATACGAAGGCGTAGGTGGGATGGAAATCGTGGGCTTGAACAAACTCCATGCCGCGTCCGACGAGGGGAAGTAGTCTAGAGAGAACGCCGGTGCTTCCATAGACATAGGGAGCTGAGATTGCCGCATTTTAGCCATGGCTGAGGTCACACCTTCGCGCGTAGCAGGTTCCGCAAATATACAAGACAACATAGCAAGCATCTGAACATCTGCCAGGCGTTCAAAGTGGTCAAAAAGTGCAGGTATCAGCCAAGTGACGATAGGATGATGACCCCACTTGACTCGAGCATTCAGCTGAGGGTTGGTCACGCTTTCTGACTCGTCAAACGCGAGGTCGAGCCCACTGTCTTTACGTTTGATCCTTACAAGAGCCCTTCGGGCCAGCACAAGGACCTGGTCTCTCCGATATTGTTGAGGAAGTATCTCCACAGGTACTTCATTGCTCAAAATTAGTTTAAAAAGCATCCAGATATCGGCAAGATCCTCGAATCCATGACTTCTTGCTACTTCAGAGTTGTGCTCGCAAATGATGGGCCCAGGGCCAAAAATGCGATATTCCTCCGCAAGTACACGCTTGCTCGGAACCATGTCATCTGTAGCCGAGAACAGGATCGACACTGTAGATTTGGTCTTGGATGGCTGTTTTGCCACACCACCCGAAGAAGGCAACGAGTTCCGTGACTGAAAGCGAGAAATAGATTTCTGCCAAGCCAGAGGAGGCTGAAAGTTGCCAATACGTGCACTCCCGTCATGATCAGACCCAGAAGAAGACGACGGAGTGGAAGAAGTTTCCCAAGAACCAACAGAAGAGGATGGAGACGACGCTCCATCTGAATCCTCAGCACGACGGGAAGTAAAGCGACCAAAAGAGTCAAAGATATCGTTCTTCAGGCCACTTTGGCGAAGATTTCTCGCAATCTGAAATCTGAACACCTCTGAGCCAGGCATTGATTTTACTGGTGGTATCCTTGCAACCACAAGGGACCCATCGGCTGAGAACCGGGCAGTACACTGAATGGGAAGGGGAATGTCAGCGTTCATATGAGAGGATTGCATCACGTCATCAGTAAACTCGCCCTCGTGATCCTCGTCTTCGCTGGAACTTTCTCCAGGCAAGGGTCCAAGATCTTCGAGTGGTTCAACGTCTTCGCCCAGGTCCAGGCTATCGTCCAAAGCGCGCTCTCCCAAAGCATACGAGAGTACTGCCTCCAGAGCCTCGCGTTCCTGTTCAGCACAGGTAGCAGCGATACGATGCATATTGTGGACTAGTTCTTCTTGGTGTTCTTTGCTGATGGATGCCGTTGTCCTCTCGAATTCAATATCTAGTGGGGTTGGTATCCTGTGGCGAATGGAATCGGGCTGCCCATTTTCAACAGCTTTGGGATAAGCAGACGGAAACCTGATAGTAAATCGAAGAAACACAAGCTTTGCGCCATCAGTTGCAGGATCGTGGTCACCCCAGGGCCCGTTGAACGAGACCTTGATGTAGCGACCCGGCACGTCAATCTCTTCAAAAGCGAGCTTCTTGTATTTGTTGCCGACATATGATATCTCAGCACCGAGGTCATTCTGCTCTTGGTACGGGTACTTCTCGCCAAGATCCTGCTGGTTGGGCCGAGCGTGAATATCATTGACATTATTGTGACGATCACCCCCGAATTTGACTCCGTTGATCCAAGTGATGTGGTTAACAACACGTGGGTCGTTGCGGCGAATGGGCTGGGCAGTCATGGTCTCTCTCTGCACTATCTCTGGATGTATCTTGGCGTGTGTTTGTCCAGGAAAGCGAGAAGTATGAACGTCTTCGTTGAGGGAGTAGTTCTGCAGCAAGGTTGACAAATTCCCTTTCCGTTGTTGGCGTGGTGGACCAAAGTAGTCCCGATCACCTGCAGTAGTAGTAGGAATAGGACCATCGCGATAAGATACATAGGTAGCCCCTCTACGCGTCGCACTGGGCTCTTCGACAAGACGTTCGCCTTTTCGATAGCCGACAGCCTTTTCGAGAAGCTTGGGATCGAGGTGATGAAGTTGTAGGCGCCTGTCGGTCCCCCAAGAAATCAACTGGAAGTCACGATTATCGATGCCGTAGTCAGTAGAGCCACGAGAACGCCATAGGAACTCGCGGACTTGAGCATCAGAATCATGCTTTTGAAAGGCGTGAACTGGCTCATTATTAAAGGTTGACGCATCGCTATCGTTGACATGCTTGTATAACCAAAGATTCGAATTACCTCGTTGCGGCATGGCAAGAATGCCGTGAGGAAAGGGTGTGTGGCGCGCTCGCCATACAGGATAGTGAGTGCGGATGACGCGCCGGGGGGCAGTGATATGATCAGACCTTCCTACATTGCTCCAAAGCTTGATGGTCGCGTCCAAAGAACATGTCATGATTTTGCTTGGGTCGTTGCGGTTCCAGTCAATACCGTAGATCTTGGTGGTATGGGCGGCAATGGTCGAGAGGGGAGTCGCTCCATGGCGAGTATCCCAGATGTGGAGGTACTTGTCGTGGGCG
Source organism: Bipolaris victoriae FI3 (assembly GCF_000527765.1). Lineage (NCBI taxonomy): Eukaryota > Fungi > Ascomycota > Dothideomycetes > Pleosporales > Pleosporaceae > Bipolaris > Bipolaris victoriae. The sequence continues at coordinate 300,171 of NW_014575374.1, forward strand.
CTGGCAATAATTTTGTCATTCTGGCGATTCCATTTGACTTGGGTTGCTCCAGCCGTATAGTCGGCGAGCTTCAACGGGGCTTGCCTACTCCGGAGGTCATGTATGAAGACGAAGCTGTCAACTCCACATGTCGCGAGTAAGTCTGGATGATGGGCAGAGAAATTGATGTCTGTGATGGCGCGTTCATGGGCGCGTAGCGTGTATTCAATGGGTGCTTTCTTGCTGTTGTACGGCATGGAGAGATTGTATACGAGCGCGAGCTGATTGCGGGTAGTAGCAATCCATTCTGCGCGTGCCGCAAAGGGTGACCACTGCACATCAGCGACATCCCACGACGATTGGTTTGGAATGAAACGAGGTAACGAAAAAAGATTGTCCAAGTCAATGATGCGGAGGCCGCTCTTGCTGGCAAGGACGATGTCGCGGCCTGCTGGGCTTATGCTGGCAGCGCCAATCTCGTCATCTACTTTGACCTCGACATCGCGATCAAACGTCGGCGACTGGAACGCTGATAGAGGCCCACCTGCCGTGGCCGCCATCTTGTTGCTGGCCGTCTCGGGCATGCGCGTGTAGTCGTGATGGCGATGGTAATGAAGCAGGCAGTGGCTCCCCTGTCCAGGCGTCTCTAGCGCCGCTGGCCGATTACGCAACATCACACATGCATGTCTAGCCCTTTGGCCCTACCCAAGACCAGACGACACAGGCTTGCTCTTCCAAGCGTAGAGAAAGAAAACTCCTACACACACCTTTTGTTGGTACCGAAAAGCATATTCGCTTTCTCCACACGAGCCCTCGCCCTTCACAACCTCTCGCTCTACACAAGCGGCATCCTGCCCCACCATCAGCTATGGCACTGCCCAAGCGAATCATCAAGGAAACCGAGCGCCTGGTCAACGAGCCGTAGGTATTCCCGACGGTATGGCATGCTATTTTACTGATCTGGGATCCCCGTGTAGTGTTCAAGGAATCAGCGCGACGCCGCACGACGACAACCTGAGGTATTTCGATGTTACCATTGACGGCCCTAGCCAGTCGCCTTATGAAGGTATGCTGGTGCCCAGTAATGTTGAAGTTTTCAACTGACAAACCCTTCATAGGTGGTGTCTTCAAGTTAGAGCTATTTCTCCCAGATGACTACCCCATGACGCCGCCCAAGGTCCGCTTTCTCACAAAAATCTATCACCCCAACATTGATCGTCTGGGTCGCATCTGCCTTGATGTTCTGAAAAGTAAGTTTGGAGTCATACTTCACAATACCGAGGCTTTGCTAACATGTTCAGGTAACTGGTCGCCTGCCCTCCAGATTCGTACGATCCTACTCTCGATCCAAGCTCTTTTGGGCGCGCCCAACCCTGACGATCCCCTTGCGAACGATGTTGCCCAGGCATGGAAGGAGAACAAGAATCAGGCTATTCAGACAGCTCAAGAATGGACACAACAGTACGCGAAGCCGTGAGCCTACATCTTTGACATCACCCAACTCGGCGATACTTTAACGTTGTCATGGGCAGGGAAGCTGTCCTCTTTCCCCAACGTTCTGTATGGGGTTCCAAAAGCACAGCCTCCCACCATGACACGTAGCGATGATTCATTAGGCTTTCGAAGGCTCACATATAACGGACTGACCCCATTATCTTTGCCCATCTCTTTTGTTTAGTATTAGCCACTTTGCTGCTTCTGCAAGCCCTGGCGTTGGATGGACAATCTGGACAGCATGATAGCGATATTCCCCGTTGGCATAATTGAGAAATATATCGTTCTCTCTTAGGCCGGATAGTCACCAACACTTGGACCATGGAAATGAATTACGATCCCAAAGTTTCGTGCCATTGTTGCGTGATGTGCCATTTGACGTAAAGCATAGTCGTGACCCACGTAGCAACCCGTCTTACTGTGTAGCATGCATTTGCTGCAATATCTGAACCAGCACACAGCAGATTTTTAGCTACAGCCATTCATGTAGATGGTGTTTTCCTCCGTGATGCTCTAGCTTCAAAGACTGTATCGTGGGCGTTTCTGCGTGTTCATTTTGAGCAAATGGTGAGCACGTCCGCAAGTAGCTTCCAGGGTTCCGTTGGTGGGGAATAGGATGCCGGACAATTTGCTTGTCCCAAGCCCCTCATCGACACAACATCCCCACCCCCATGTCGACATCAGTCAGCTTTCGGCCTTGCGCTGTCGTTTTCTGCACTCAGCTCTCTTTATTCCTGTCCTTGTTTCTCGATAAATGAGGCTATGCTCTGCTGCTTTCGTCGTCCGCCTCCTGGCCTCTCCATTGTGGATTGAGCTTTGGCGCTTCTTCACATCGAGCCTCTCCTCCCCCCGCCGTCCCTCCCCCTGCCAAATGTTGGATATCCAAACACAGAGAGCAACATAATAAGTGTCTGGTCTGGAATCTTAGCCTCTTTGCGGCTCCAGGGGCGATGCTTCTCTTCCAGAAAGCCGGTCGCGTCCTGTCCGCAACCTCGCCAAGACCCCAGTCGATGGATATTCCTAGCGGAGGTACCTCCTCTGCCGGAGCACACACACACCACGAGGGACACCCTTCTATCATGCATGACAAGGCATAGATGATGCTTGCCATAGCCAGAATCATTGCTGCCCCGCGTTGGGCACAGGCATACACACAGAAACGTGGCGCGGATGAATGACACCGTGGTTCCAGAGCCAAAGCTATGCGGGAGGCAGCATCAGCGGCTGGCGTGTAGGGCATCCTACATATCAAGCACACCCCTAACAGCGAGTCACCAGCGCCTGCAGCATAGGCGGAAGCCCGTAACTGACGACGATGGCATGCTGCCGGCTCCAATTCGTTCGCCTATACGCCCCGCGGGACGCGAATGGAACGACTCAAAGATCACAACACAAGGGCAGCCGACAGGCGCCACACAACACATAACCAAGGATCCTGAGCATCGACGCCGAATGCGATTTGTCGGTAGAAGCAGATGTCATGGTGTAATTATTGGCACAGTGTGCCTTCTCCCGCAAGTATCCCCCCATTGAGTTCTGTGTACGTGGCTGACGATGAACGTTTTCTTCTTAGGCCATAATCGCAAATTCGCGTGAATTCTTGCAGAGCTGAATACGAAGCCATAGAACATACGAAGACGTACAATGTCCCAAACTGCAGCGACGAGGCTGTCGGTTTTAATTTGGCCTTCCATAATACGATATCGCGCTCCGCCCGACAAGAAGGTTGACAACGGCATCGACATAGTGACGGCCACCTTCCTTGGCAAACGGAACACAAGCAGAACTTCGAGGCCATGAGGGGCACTTCACTGGCCATTATCGGCGATGGCATCGTTGCTCTCTTTGGTGAGACCATCGGCGGAGCATTGTCATGAGCGCCAAATGCTTGGATGTGATCCGTACAAGGCATTAGTAATGCGGTATGATGGGAGCTGGCATATCCGCTTTGACAAGCGCATTGAGCTTGAGTAAGAGCTAGGAGATTCGACATTGAGTACCGTACTTCGTGATCATGACATGAACGAGAGCGACAAGCGGCACGTCTCCGCTTCACACTGGATGTCTCATTGAGGGATGTGACATCTCCTCTTATCATACTTCATGGCGGAGATGTATGGGTTGAGTTTGACTTGGACATCATGACTTTTAGATCCCGCTCAACCCACGGCCTTGCTGGAGCAAGCTTATGGATGGTTGCTATTGATCTTGACGAGAACGACGGTTCCACCTGGACAGTGGTTTTAGTGGACGGCATGCTTTCAGGCGGCATGTCAAGGTACCTTGGCGACAGTTGTCGGCTGAAGTCCACACAGGCCAGACCCGCGCTTCGGTGTTCATCCTCAGAAGAACATATCCCATGACCGTCTTATTCATAGACTTCAGTCAACGCCTCGAGGAGTATTCGGATCATCGACTTGGCTCCCTTGGTCAAAGCATGTGTCTGTTGGACCCATTCGTTGGCGATATTCTCATTGCCGGTATGACACATTGTCATATTTCAATCATGTATGAATGGACTGTTCAGGCCATGAACTTTGCGTGCATCGGTCGATGCGCCTCCGCATCTGCACCAGGACAACTTGTTGAGTTTACCGGACAAGACCACGGTAAAGAACAAGCTACCAACGACATCGCCAGATAGGATACATCATACCGACGGATGGTCCTTTCGGAGTTTTTTGGGTCCTTCGAATATTTTGATCACCCGTCGTGGATTGGATTGCCCAGGCGTGCTGTCATGTCAGCCCAAGTCGTAGCTTCCACCCCCTGGAAAGACCACACGCGCTATTTCGGCTGGAGTGGTGTATACATTGCCCTTCACAAGAGTTCGTGCCTATGGTAGCTATATGTATCGGTCAAGATTTTGCAGTACCAAGAGACGCTGATGTTGCTTGGTTTGGGTGAGAAGCCCTAGGCTACCCTCAAACTGGTTGAAGGCAGCATGAATCTTCCGTTTGCAGAAGCGTATCTCAGTATCGGAACTTCCCATGGTTCTAGCTCTTCTTATGGATTCTTCTGGTCGGAGAAATTGAGAGGAGCCCAACTCATAACGATCCTGAGAAGCAATACGCCAGCGAGTATCATCCGGGTCAGAATAACATGATCCTTCTTTTTCTCCTCTTGAGCAGAAGAAGGTTATTCGGCAGCGCAACCAGATGTGCCTGAGGAGTCTGCGGCGGAACCTGATTGTTATCGCGATTTTCTGCCAAGTCGAATGGTGCCCAGGAAAGTTCCATTGAGCTCTCGGGCCACTTCGAATTTGCTCCTTGTTCTCCTTATCCAAGTCTGTTACTGTCCGGCGAGGTATGGTCTGCGGAACCCTCTCTTAACTGCACCATGCAACTGGTCTTGTATGTCGGTATCCAGATACCTGAGATGTGGTACCGATCTTCTGCATCTGCCTGTATGGTTGCTAGTTCTGGGGATCTGAAACAAAGAAAGCTTTGGGATATACGATCGATCACCAGCGTACCCGATGGAGATGTGCCTCGATGTACAGTCTCTGAATGGCCGTCTGCAGGAGCGGCAGCCTTAGTGCCAGCAGGACCGTCGTTTCTGGCTCTTCATACATCGCCCATCTCTTAAGAATGGTATCCTTGCGCGAAAGAGAGACTGGTAGCCGTTCGAGGGCTTGATGCGAGGTGCTTCATGCGCTGTTTTGTGAACTGGTGATCGGGCACCAGAATTTCGCAGGCCAGTAGCAAGCCATGATGCTGATCTTGCGTTTTGCATCTACCACACCTGTTAGCTGGGTTGAAGATGCGACTTGAACTGCGCGATGGTATGAATCTGCCTGGGGACTCTCAACCATACATTTGAAAGTGCGTTTGTCGGCCTTTGGCTTTGCTCGGTGGTCACCACAATGTGTCGGCGCCCTCGGGTAAACAACATCCACACATACGATTCCTTGTTTGGCCAAATGGTGTTGTATTTCGACGGCAGGGCTCTCGAATGTTTCGATTCATTGCCCAACGATGGTCTTTGGTAGACTGGGTAACGCGATGACTCTGCGGCCGAGGCGGCGTCTCGTACTCGAGGTGTTGTTTACGAACAAAGACTTTCATGACTGGACAACCGAGTCGGTCGAGGACATTGTAAAGAATCTGTCGTCCCTTTCAAGCCGGCCGGGATTGTAAAAAAATCTCATAACCAGAGTACGCATTGTGCAGGGAGGGGTACTGAATTCCCTTTAAGCCTTGCAAGAGGGGCAGACATCGAGCTGCGGTACGCTGGGAGTGATCATCTACACAGCTGATGTCAGTCTTCATCGACATGCACTGTTGTCATACTTGCCCACATTGGTTTCTCTCAGCTGTTTGTCAATCACAGCAAGAGCTCCCGTGGTGTTGTTCGTTGCTCAGGGTTGTAGCGACCTTCGCGGAGCTTGCTGCAGCAAGTGTGATCTTGCAGAGATGAGCAAGGTGTCTGCAATTGCCATTGCCCCTTGTTGGAGCCTCTGTATTCATCTTGATCCCAAGTCGCTTTATCTCCGTTGTTGCATTCGGGAGATGCGCGATAGGAAGTCAAAGGGATGTATGCAGGCGCTCGTAGCGGCGATTCGTTGCTTCGACTAGGTTCGCGCTGCATACAAGGGCATTGTACAATGCATCAGGAGCCTATTCTGTTCTCATGAGAAGAGGTTAATCGATTCGCAAAGAATGGTTCGCGTCATCGCAGCGATTCAACTTATTGCAGTCGAGAGATTGCCGTTCACAAGATGTCCGGAAGAGATCCAAGCTGGACACTGCCATTACCTCCTGCATCTACATGAGGTTGTATCAGACCTTCTCAAGTCACTCATGACTCTCCTTGGAGTGTGGTGTGTAGATCCTTCAGGACCATTGTCTGCCTCATGGGTGACTCGCCTGATGGTGTTGAGGTCCGCTGCCGCGTCGAAGGTCTTGTAAAGGACATACCTTGAGCACACATGAGGTCGCTACTCCGTTCTAGAGAAGCGTCTGCAAGCTTTCATGAGTAGAAAGACATCGCCGGCTTGTATGGTGATGGTCTCGCGTTGGTGTCGTTGTCGTTGAAGGGGGGAGAGGGGCACAATGTCAACTCCCCGCCAAGGCTCATTGCCCGCGCGCTCGATGGATGCAACACCAGGTCAGCCAGCACAGGCAAATAAGAAAAGGCATGCATGAGGCATTGAGGCAATGAGGAGAAGGCCTGCATGAAGCAATGCTCGGTCCTAAGCAGAGTTGCTGTAAGGTGTCTCTGTGGTGGATGGAGAAGCAAGGTCAGGTCAAGACTGTGCAGAAAGATATGGACTGGTAGGGCAATGGCCCCAACCAATTCCGCAGCAAGATGGAGCATCACAAGGCACGACTATGCCCTCTGTTTGTCACGCAGGACCCCTGGGAGGTGGTATCGTCCCCGCCTTGGCCAATGTTCATGTTGCCCCGTGCATTCATTCTGCCACCCAAAATGATATCACACCTGACCCCGCCGACTTTCTTTGGGTATATAAGTTATTAAATCCTCGATACTTTCATTAAGCAGCTTCCATGCTATAGGATGGCATACGGCAATACCCAGCCAGAGAGGGTAGGTGAATGGCGAATGGGCCAGGGTCAGGTACGTCCAATTTGATTTCTGCGTTCCGTCCGGATAGAGGTTCGACTGCGGCGAGAGGTTCGATTCCAGCAAAAGACGTAGGTTGTATCAGGAGGTGAGTATAGGACTAACAAGGGCCTGATACAACCGAACTTTTTGCACTTTTTTGCTCCTGGAGAGGATATAGGCTGAGGATGAAGCTCGGCTATGGACTGCAGCATTTTTTATTCCCCAGCTGGAGCTGTTGCACGTTGTGTATATACGAGAGCGCTGCAGGCGGTCTTTTTGGTTGCTTTTTTTGCAGCTTCGATGACCCCTTCTGCACGCCGCCATGACCACACGGATTGCATCACAACATCACGTTCAACCCCGGCAGCGCGTTATCTAGCGCTTCTCTGGGAATGACTACGACTAAAGATGAGGCGGGGTCATCTGGTCATCTGGTGCAGAGACAGTGTTCTTATGGCAAGATCATGGCTCGATTTCTACAAGAGCTTTGCTGCGTTGAAAATCCACCGCCCAGGGGTACAATCGACCAAAAGAAGCAACGCATAACTGCTACTGAGACGTAGGTTCTGAAGAATGAACGAACATGAGAGGTAGGCGCAAGCATGATATGTTGATATCCCGGCTTGCAGTGCAATGTGATTATCTGCCTCACAGTGCACAAGCACAGGTTTCGCGTCGACGATGAGTCGCATTGCACCACTTCCAAAGCCCTCAGAAAAGGCCGCGTCAATATCAGCCTTTATTTGGGCAAGATTGCGCAACTACCATATATGCACGGTAGGAATTGATTGCGCAATTCTCAGAAATTGATTATTCGCCTAAGCGACTTAGAGAAATTCTGGGGTGAGTACAACAGCAATGGAAGCTATTTTCAATCACCGTGGGCAACCCACAACAATGAAAGCAATTCTCATCAACATGAACAACTAAGACACCTGAATTTCTCACGTCAAGTTTCTTTATCGTACAGCTACTGGGATACGCGCAAATTGGCGCGAGCACAACTGGATATCGCACGGGTTTGATCGATCACATGATTAGATTGATTACACAACATGGAATGCTACATGCGCGCCTCTCGCGCTTGACACCAAAACTCCGATCCTCATACGCTCCAGCCCTCCGCAGCCCCAATTTGGCCCCTCGTCTCTCTCCCGTTGCCTCTCACTACAGCCAATGACACGCGCGACGTCGGACCGATGTGCGCGGAAACAACGCCCGGTACGATCGTCATACCGTCCCACGCGAACCTGTTTCCTCTCCTTGCATGAGTGGGGTAGTGTGTGGAGTCCGACCTCCATCAAGCGTTGCGCGTTCGCCCGGAAAAGAATCCCAGTAGTGTGGGGGTATAAGGGAGAAGAAGCAAAGAGCTTGGAAATGTGGCGTGATGCGTACTGCTCGTGTCCTCGATATGGTGTGCAGAAAAGAACAAGGGAAGACAGGTGATGGAGTTCTGCACAGTCTACTCTCCTCGCGCCTACGAAGGCCTCTTTGCGGCCATGGGCGCTGTAAGATCTTTCGATCTGACATGCTCAATCCTGTCTGGCCCTGGGGTTCAGGGCCGAATGGAGAGCGACATGTAATATTTCACACGCTCGTTTTCTTCTTCTGACTGAACGCACTTGTAAAATCCGTTTCTAGCTCTTCGAGGTTTGAGTATGCAGATGAGAGTCTCGGACTTGGAGGTGAAAGATGTGCGCATATTTCTGGCATCTGTTGCTTCTTTGTCAGTACGCGCACTGTGAAGAGCTTACCGACATGTTGCGGGGGGACTAGAAAGGACTTACGGAACATGCAGAGTCGGAGCGGGGACGTTGTATGTACTGTTGGCTTTGTGCTTGAGCTTCTATGGCTTGCATTTCGTAGGTGTATGTTATGCGCAGGAGATCGTGGATTGTGAGGTGTGTGGTCGACATGGCTGATTTGGCGACAGCGTCCCTTGTTTGAAAAGCAGGGAGTGATTCGAGTTGGGACTTGATTTTCTTTTCGGTTCTGGATATATAGTACAACAAGGACGTCGAAAGAGGAGGATTAGAGCTGGTGTTCTCAGAAGTTGCAGATGGGCGACCCGAGGGGTGTGGAGGACTTGGCTATATAACGCGCGTTGGCCTCCCTCGTTCTGCTTATTTGAGGTTGCTCACAAACACCTCTGCTATGATTGGTCGGCGCCAGCAACCGACTATGCTTCGCAAAGGAACACGCAATGCAGGGACTTTGTCAAAAGCGTGGAGCCACGTGTGGAAACTCGCGTCCTCCCGAGTCCAGGTCAGTACAATGTGGGTTTCAGACTAGCCAAGTTCAAGTCGTGGTTGCAAGTAGTTGGAGATGGGCGACTTGTTGATTGTGACAGCTCAGGAGCTTTATGTGAAGAGCTGACACAGACTATGCGGCATGCGTCATGCATCAGCCGTCTGGAAGTGTCGCACTGATGGGCAGCTGCTATGCTGAAAAGAGTTTAATTTCAACCTTGCAGAACTTGGATCTATTCTCTGTTTCGCTGTTCATGCTGCAGTGAGCTACTTTCTATTGGTGCCTGCGCAATACTCTACTGCAGGCGCACGGGGTTGGCGTCCTCCGGCGGAGATAAACACCGACTCCGACTTCTCCGACTGCACCGCCTCGTGAACAATGAAACGTTTATGTTGATGCCTAGAGATTACCGGATGATAACGCTACTGCCACTGAGATTTCAGCCAAAGGACGAGTGGTGTTAACGCCGAGCAGAGACATCCGAGTCCAACAAAGTGGGTGATCAATGGGCTAAGGCAACAGCTTTTGTCTTTGTTGCGTGACAACAAGCCCCTTGTTGAGATACCGACTACTCCTACCTGTACCGAGCTGAGACAATGGCTGATCACCAATACGTTCTCTCGAGTCAAAATAGTATCGCACGCGTTGTGATTTCGACATGATAAACGCTGACCGAGAGCGATAATTAAATTGGATCTATGTTTCTAATGCTGATACATACCTCTATTGTACCTTTTTGCCACAGCCGCCCCCATACTTCAATCCACTCCAGTCTGCTGGGTAGTCACACCTTGGATAGAAAAAAAAGTAATCTATGTACTTTACCTACCCATTTTAGGCCAGCATGATCAGCTACTACCCATACTGGGAACCTGATCTTCTATCCTGTGTAATAACGGCACGCGCTCGGCATCCACATTACCCTCGCCCTCGGGATCAGGATACACCATCTTCTTCCACTCGCCCTTGCCCACTTTGCTGACTCTCCAGGTGCCCTGTTCCGCCGCTTCCTTAAAGAATTCCATGTTCTCATCAAAAGTGCGTCCACCCGTCTCCGGCAGATAGACGTACGTCCATAGGCCGGCAAAAGCATTGGTACCTGCAAACACAAGGAAGATATAGTAGTCCAAGTTGTTGAAAAGCACTGGCGTAAGAAACGTAATAGCAAAGTTGGCCAAGCCCCAGATAATGACGGAGATGGCAGTTCCCTGTGCGCGGGCAGTGGTGGGGTACACTTCAGTTGGGAACAGCCAGACAGTCGAAAGCCAGCCGATTCCGAAAGCGCCGGTAGCTACGAAGAGAACAACTGTGCCGATGATACCGGGGACATACACGGGGATGTGCAGAGAGTCAGAATTTGCTACGAGGCCGCCGAAGAGAGCGAGAAGTGCAAAGGAAGTCGATAAGATGATAGAGCCATGAATGAGGATCTTGCGGCGACCGATGGCATCGATGAGAAGCCAAGCGAGGGTCATGAGAAAAAAGTATGATGTGTAGTTTCCCAGGGTGAGATATTCTGAGTTGCGAACTGAGAAGCCAAGTAACTGCGATGCACTTTAGTACTGTTTCCCTGCATAAGGTCTCCAGGACTTAGTGTCACATACCTCGAAGATTTGTGGCCCATAAACGCTGACCGCGCCATATCCAGTCAATGCCTGGTTGACCTGAGACATGACTGTGATCATTGTAGGGTGGAACTGTGGGTGTCCAGGTGTCAACATGTCCATATAGCCAGCCTTCTCATCCTTCTCTTTCTTGTGCTGCTCCAAGAGCTCTTCAAGCTTATCCTTTCCTTGCTCTCCATAAATATCTTCCATTGCCTCTTCTGCCTGTTCCTTGTGGTCATGGAAAATAAGCCAGCGCGGAGACTCTGGAAGACGCTCCACGAACGCAATCAGCAGGACAGGATAGACCTGCATGACGATAATGGGGATGCGCCACGCCCACTGGTTTTCCTTGCCGAGCAGAATCGTTACAAGGAGATTGATGCCAAAAGCCATGACGAGACCGAAAATATTGCTCTGAAACTCTTGCGCCAGAGCCTTACCACGGGAATCATCTGAACTCAACTCGGAAGAGTACGTTGGGATTACCGCGTCGATACCGCCAACGCCGAGACCCATGATCACCCTTCCCGTCAACATGATACCCAAAGCTACCTGGCTGCTCTTCCCAAGCATGCCCATCCCACTAACAAACATGAGCAGATTCCCCAACGAAGCCGTTGCCAAACTGAAAAAGATGCTTCTTTTCCTCCCCAGCTCATCAGCGAGTTTGGAGAAAAGGACGGCGCCTACAGCACACCCGAGGTAGTAAACGGCCACGATGACACCGACCATGGGGGACTCCTCGTACAAGCCCATGGTCTCGAGGTAGTTGTAGTTTGTGTTGATGAGCGACATCATGCCCTGGTCGTAGCCGTACAGCGCAATGGCTGTCGCGGAGAAGATGACGACATTGGTTTGTTTGTCCTTTATTGCTTGTGCTATAAACGACATTGTGGTATGTGTATATGTGGCCTTGAAGGCCTAGGCAAGGACTCAGGATAGTCTGTATGAAGCGCTCGGAGATTTAGCTGGCTATTAATGTAGCTATTAGAAAGTTTGCAATAAAGGCGTATGGGAAAGCTGGAGAGAAGATCAAAGTTAAAAAACGTCTCGCTCTGACGTATACATATGCCCCGGTTGGATTAGTTATTAGACATTGAATATACGCTACTTTTTTCACGTTTTCCTTGGTCAGCTGGCTGGTTGCTGTTATGCACAGGGCGATCTCAAGGCTTTTTTGCTTTGACCTATGACGAGTGTATGCAGGGACGCGATGTCAATCCGAGACTAGGATCGGGAGGCTGACCCCACCAGTTTGTTAGTGGTCCTTTTGCCAGCAATGATTTTACACTGCATTTCTCTAGTAGGACCCTGGCCTTGATTGATGTTGTTGGATTCGCATTCCTCTATGGATGTTTTGGCCATGTTCTAGTGGTTCGTGATTGGGGTAGCTTGGGTACGCATCGGTGAATACCGTGTGTCACCGCTAAGCTTCGATCTGACATCCTTCGCGCCGCTAATTGTTAGCGACATCGCGCCTGGTGGACTCGATCGCTTCTTTTTCGATGCACCCCAATACTTGTTCTCTCATCGTCAATCACAATTATTCGCTTGCGTGACTGAAATGCGTATGTGGAGGGGAAGCATCTCTCTATTGATTGCAGCGCCGCGTTTGAGAGTTTACAACCTACGCTTACATAGACAACCCAGTGGTACCGATTGTGTGGGACATGTTTAGGTGGGGCTACGGGTCCCAGTCTTTTCTAAGGGTAGAGAACCTGACTCAACCACAGTGCCATAATACTTTAACAAGAGCTTCGAATGCCTCAATGATCGTCGTGGCAGGAATAATTGACCCTTTGGTTATGGTGTCTTCCGAATGTGGCATTCCGATCAATGCCAACGTCTGCGATACACTCTAACCTCACTAAAATATATTATGTGCTAGCTGAAAAGAGGTCTTGTCCCTTCACCGATATGAATCGTAGTTGAGAAAAGACGCCGGGTTCGTGGGAACCGAAAAGTTTTCGCAGGACCACAGCACAACGGCCTGGAATAATATGTGCGCAGCCCTGATCATCTCTCGTATGATTAAGGAGCCGCGCTTTTGGCGAGGACATCACCGCCAAGTCGTTGGATAAGATCTCGACCTCAGCCCAGCTGAAAGCTTTGATTAGACAAGCGAATCACAGCTAACCTTAGCCCGTCGATCTAATCTGTGCGCTCAATCGCCTACAGAAGGGCAGTGCAAAACCACGACTCAGCTGTGGCATCTGTAACCTCAGTCCCGCGGTCCACGCTCCAGTAAGCCCGCGAAAGCACCCTGCCAAGTCGGGCTGTGTCTGAATCAAGCCTACGCTTACACCACTCCCGCCACGGGGTTGCTTTCAATTGGAGTCGTTTATCACAGCCTTGCCACTTGCAGCGTTCGCCATTATAACCTTGTCCCGCTGCCAGCGCTACCCAGACGCCAACGCCTGGATCGCACTACTTTTAATGGCTGGTACAATGTTTCAATGAAACGGGCCAGAGATAGGGGGGGCACGCGACACAATAATATGAGGCTCTCTCGCGCCTTGCGGCCTGGAGCGCAAACGAGTTGCTCGCATCAACACTTTTGATTTTGTTATCTTTGCAGGTGAACACAGCAATCACCATGACGGAGAAGGCTCAGAGCACGGCCAGTGTGTCCAATGGCACCAAGGGAGATTCTTCAAAACGGCCGCCGCTGAAAAAGCAAGACAGCGACAAGGACTTTGATGATTACTTTGTATGTCTTCTTTTTCTCACGACAGCACTGTGTCTAGTTACTAACATTGATCAGATTGGCCCACGCGACCTCGATCACCACTCGAAATGGCCCGTCTTTCTCCGTGTTCACGGCAGTGTGACACCAGAAATGGTGTTGCCTCTGTTGTTTGTGGGCGGTTGGGCCAGCATGATTACACTGATATCAAAATTCGTGCATGACCGTAAGCATTCCACAACTGCTTCACTGCCTCGCAAACATGTACTGACTACACCCCACAGTCAGCGTCAACCAGCTCCTGCTCACTGTCCTCGGTTTCGTCGTCGGTCTCGCACTGAGCTTCCGAAGCTCCACAGCCTATGAGCGCTACAACGACGGCCGCAAATACTGGGCCCAACTCACCTTCGCATCCCAGAATCTCGCCCGCCTCATCTGGATCCACGTCGACGAGCGCCACGACAAGGACCCGGAGCTCGGCAAGCAAGACCTCCTGGCCAAAATCAACTGCCTGAACCTCATCGCCGCCTACGCCGTCGCACTCAAGCACAAGCTCCGCTTCGAGCCCTACGTGCACTACGACGACCTCCAGCACCTAGCCGGCCACCTCGACACCTTCGCCCGCGAAGCCGACCAGCCCGATGTCAACAAGAAACCCAGCGTGCTCAAAACCGCCGGTAAATTCCTGGGTCTCCCCATGGCCGAATCCAACCCGCGTAAACTCCTCAAGCGCTCGCGCGTGCCCCTCGGCAACCTCCCCCTCGAAATCCTCAACTACCTCAGCATCTACATGAAATCCATCTACGACAACGGCACCTTCAAAGTATCAATCTACCAGACACAGTCACTAAATGCAATCACGACTTTCAATGACGTTCTCGCGGGCACAGAGCGCATCCTGTCAACCCCCTTGCCCATCGCCTACAGCATTGCTATCAGCCAAATCACTTGGGTCTACATCTTGCTTCTCCCCTTCCAGCTGTACAAACTCCTCGGCTACATCACCATCCCAGCGAGCATCTTCGCCGCATACATAATCCTCGGTATCGCGCTCATCGGTCGCGAGATTGAGAATCCCTTCGGCGACGACGTGAATGATCTCCCGCTCGACGCGTTCTGTCTGCAGATCAGAAAAGACATTGATATCATCATGAGTAAGCCGGCCTCGAGTATCGAGGAAGTGGTTATGCATCCGGAGAATCAGCTCTTGTACCCGCTGAGTAAGCTGGGCAGTGCAGGGTGGGCGGCTAAGAGTGTGGAGGAAATTAGGGATGCGCTGGCGAGTAAGCCGGACTTGCACTTTCCGTTGGTAGAGCATGATGAGCATCCTAGACCTAGTCACTCGGGCGGTGCGGGGCTTCGTCGTCGCGCGACGAATGAGCGCCGTGCTGAGGAGGGTGAGGCGGGACATAGTGTATGCAGTAGCAATGCAGGCGGTGATGCTGGGGATTAAGTGAACCAAGGGTTGTATTCCACCTAGATAAAACAGATATTCAGATAATTAAACTAAAATGTTAACTTTTGTTCTCAAAATTGAGATAGTTGAAGCCTGGATCAGGCGAGGTAACCGTCTCGCACTCATCCTCCACCCCCAGAACATAGCAAATTA
Organism: Bipolaris victoriae FI3; assembly: GCF_000527765.1. Taxonomy (NCBI): domain Eukaryota; kingdom Fungi; phylum Ascomycota; class Dothideomycetes; order Pleosporales; family Pleosporaceae; genus Bipolaris; species Bipolaris victoriae. The sequence continues at coordinate 315,364 of NW_014575374.1, forward strand.
ACTTTTTCGGAATTCATATCATATCCACTGATCCCAGGGAATGATAACTTTCCGTCTTGGAGATCACACTGTCTTGCCCATCCTAAGCATAAGCATCTCCAAAGCCCTCATTCTCCATGGCCAATTCACGGACTCCCAGGCAACAAGCACACCTATCGCTGCACCGCGTACCCTTCTTGCAATAGTGATCCGTGGAGCAGAACCCATAACGGCAAATCAGCACGCCGGTGCGATCATTCGAGCATTCGTATCTCTTCTTTTCCTTATCGTCAAATGCCAGAGCGTCTTTCTTTGCCATGGCTACATGCGTCTCGGTCGAGGTTTCAGTGATATGAGGGTGATGAAGACTAAGATTGCAAACATGTTAGGAAATCCGTCTTAAGATATCACTGAGGCATGCACTGGACTACTCACATAGGCTTTGCATTGTTGTGTCCAGCGGAGTGAGTGTTAGTTGGTGCCTCCTTTGCCGTAGTGATAGCAACGGCACTGGACAAGGCAATCGTAGGCGACGCAACAGCCAATGCCGTCAGGCCAACAAAGGCAGCGGAGGTAGTGAAGAGCTTCATTGGAGCGTGTTTGTGTACGTGGATGTAAGTTGGTCGTCACGTTGAAGAGAGAGTTGTGTTATTGAGAGGAAAGTGAACGAGTGAGTAGAGACGCTGCGTGAAAGAGAATAAGCCCCTAGCGACGGTGAATTTAAACCGTGTGAGAAAGATGGAGAAGCATTTCGAGAATGATGAAGTGGAGCATAGTGAGAGGCCCCGAAGTGAAGCAAAAGGAAGGAGCAAACAAACCCACTGCCTACCTCATCCAAGCCAGTACGTCACTCTGCCAAGCACTAAACTGAACCACCAACACCAGCCTCAAAGTCGTGCTTAGTCTTTATAAACTAGGATCAATCCAAATGATAATGCTTGATGGGCGTTCCTGCACCAACAGCACTGGTCAAATCACTCCCAGAGTGCGGTCAAGCTAACAGTCGGATTCACCACACTAGTCACACACGTAAATGTAAGGCAGCACATGTTCAATTGATAGATGAACAGGCATTTTGAATGAAAACGAATACTTTTGGTCATATATCGAGTCTACCAAACGAAAGAACCTGTTGTCTATCGCTTGGCGTAAAAATAAACGCACTCATCCCTCCAAACCTCTATATAACGCCGGGTCATGCAGTTCTGCAAAGTCTAAGATATCGTGCGGTTGTAACACCAAAAAAAGTCATAAACGCATCTAGTCGGCCTCGTCATCAGTGTTGGGAGGTTGGGGTGTGCCCTGACCGCTTAGTTAGTGTCATACTCAAGTTGCTTATGATGGGAGAAAGACATACCTTGGGACTGTTCAGCCAGTCAATGTACCTCAATCTTCTCCTAACTTCCCGGTCCTTGAGTTCCTTCTTGGTCATCTTCTTCTTCTTCCTGGCCCTGAACTTCATGTCGTCCTTGCCACCCTCGGCTTCACTCATGACAGGAGTGCCGTTGGTAGATGGAGCTGCGGAGCTCACGTTGCTGCTCACGTTGCTGGATCCTGGGCGCGAGTCTTCGAAACGGTCCATGTTAACGGCAAGGTGGCCCTTGTGGGTAACGCGGCCATCGGCAACATGCCATTGCTCAGGGCACAGCGCACCAACAAACTCTTCGTTGTGGGAAATCATGATGACACCACCCTTGTATTCACGAATGGCAACAGCAAGTCCACCAAGGGAGTCACGATCCAAGAAGTTGGTAGGCTCATCAAGGACGAGAAGATGAGGGTTGTTCCACATGGCGCCAGCTATGTATATGTTAGCAATGATTCGTCAGTATTGCAAATGAAGTGTACGTACCGAGCACAACCTTGACCTTTTGTCCTCCAGAGAGACCGGAGATTTCGTTGTGGTTCGCAATCTCAGGGTCCAAGCCAAGATCCTCAAAGTGCTTAGAGATGACCTTGGGCTCGAGGACACGGTAACCGAGACCCTCACGCGAAGACTCGTGGTCATCGAATTCCTGAACGAGCTTGGTGAAGCCCTTCTCCATCAAAGTCTCACGGGAGATGTGCGAGTTGAACTTGGGCAGCATGTGGAGCCACTTGACCTCGTACTGGAATGACTTCTTGAACTTGGAACGACCAATAAGCGCCTCAATCTTGCGGGGGCCCTTGCCATCACCAAGATCAATTGGAGTCTCCATCTGAGCCTTGTCTTCGGCAGTGAGGACACGAGTCTGCTTCATGAGCACCTCACGGTCATCACCGTTGGCATAACGCCACTGGAGGTACTGGTTGGGCGTCTTTTCCAAGTGCATCTCGACGTGCTCAAGAGCGTGTTGCTTGATGTAACCAATACGCAAGTTGGGGTGCTTCTCGACGGTACCTTCCTGAGGAATAGTCTCTCCAGTAAGCATCTTGATGAGGGTAGATTTACCAGCACCATTGGCACCAATAATGGCCACTCGAGATGACAGGGACAAGTTGCAGGAAGCATCAACAAGGGAAGGCTTGGACGCTCCAGGGTAGGTGTATGAGCAGTTGGTCATGCGCAGGATAGAGCGAGTGTTGGACTTGACACCTGTGAGGATACCAGGAGGAGGGAACTTGAACTGGACCTGGGTAGCCGACAGCGTGTAGTAGCTCTTGGCCTCGGGCTTTTGTCGAACAAAATCAGCCAGGTTACCCTTGTAGCATACCAGCTTCTTGTTTTCGTAGTGGTAGATGTCTGTGCAGACTTCGTCAAGGAAACCAGAGTCGTGGGAGACGATCAAACTGGTGATATCGGAGTGCGACTTGAGGTACTTTGCAAGCCACGCAACATTGGCGACATCCAAGTGGTTAGTAGGCTCATCAAGAAGAAGGACATCGGCGCGCATAAGCATAGCACGGGCCAAAGCCAGCTTCATCTTCCAACCTCCGGAAAGAGATCCGACCTTGTGCGATTGCCTGCCTTCGGGTCCAGAGGTAAAACCGACTTCTTCCAGGACTTCGGAGATGCGCTCCCTGCTCTCGTCCGCGAAACGGGGGTCACGAACAATGTACTCCAGAATAGAAAGATCGGCATCTTCACCCTGGTTGTGCTCAACAAAGCAGGTCTTGACCTCGTCCTGAGATGGGAAACCTTCCAACTTGCCGCTTGCGATACTTCGCATAAGCGTGGACTTTCCAGCACCGTTGCGACCGCAAAGACCATAACGGTGGCCCTTGAGCAGACGCAGGTTGGTGTGCGAAAGAAGCAACATACCACCGTAACCCAGAGAGAAGACGGCGTTAACAATCTCAGTCTCTCCGTCATCCTCTTTGACGGGTTGGCCGAATTTGCGGTGGTCCTCCTCAACATAAAATTTGTGGACAGCCTCTGCGACCTTGTCGGCATCACCAGCGTTCACAAGGGGCTCCAGGTAGGGCGCGACGAGCTTAGGAATGCGCTGGAGCTCTCTCTGGTTCACGACCTCGGCGATCATCTCAGAGATGTAGGCCTTCGTGACGTTCCAGGTCTCGGCATCACCGGGGAAGTTGAGCATGGTGGCAGCAGCAGCAATCTCCTTGTCCAGAACCTGCTGAACATCTGATGACAGGACGCGGGCAATGGCACCGCTCTCAGCGTTGTGGTCAGGGTCGCCCATGGCCTTCTCAATGACATCCAATGCACGCTGTCCAATTTCACGGACTTCGGGCAAGGATGCACGGTCCTTGACAGCTTGCACACCGGGGCGAAGCTTGGGAAGGAAAGCGCGCGCCTCGATAGGGTCGTGAACGAGCTTGGTCAAGTTTTCGACAACGACAACTGTCTGGCGAGTGACTTCCTGGGAGGTCGAGGGCATGTTCAAGGAGCGCTCAAGCAGAGGAGTGACCATGGCCAATACGGGGGATGTGACGACGGCGACAAAGGTCGTTTGCGAGAGGGCATGGATGGCCTTTTGCAGACTCTGGGTCGAGGGATCTTCGATAGCCTTGACAAGGAGGGGTATCCGGGGTGCAATGTCATCGTTCTGGAGGAGGGTGGTGAGACTATTCATAGTCTTGACTGCTTGTTTTGCAACCTGTTCATAATTAGCATAATTTTGTAGTTTTCGTGATGCGATAGTGGCATACCTCTGTCTTGAGGTCGTGCATTCCAGACTCGACGATGGGGATGAGGCCCTCGAGCTTCTTGCCCATGGCCTCACGCAGAACGTCCTTTTCCTTCTCTACATCAAAGCTCTCCATGCCCATCTTGGCCTTGTCAGCCATGCGGCCGATGAGCTCGTATGCGAAAGCAGCACCTTGCCACTTTCCAGACTTCTTGCCCAGGTATTTTGAGAGCACAGGGAGTAGGCCGACGACCTTGGCCTCAGCGCTCAGGTTGTCAAAGAGCGAGTCGAGCGCATACTTGGCCGACTCCTTGACGGCGCCAGTCTTGTCTGCCATCAGGTCGAGCGCCAGGGGTACCAGACCCTCTTCCTGGACGAGAAAGATGGCCTCTGTGATGCGCTGCGTGCGCGGGAGGCGCTCAAAAAAGGCGCCAAGGGCGTTCATGGCGCCCTCTCTTCGCACAGCATCCTTCTTGTTGCCAGCGTGTTTCTTGATCTCGTCGATTGTGCCATAACCACGAAGGCCGCGGAAGCCAACTGAGTTCTGGAGGAGGGTAGTGAGGGCGTAGGCGGCATCGACCGAGGCGTGCGACGTCTTTGCCGTGACGATGCTTTCGATGAAGGCGCTGACATCTTCCTGCGAGGGAGCAGGGCTGGTGCCAGCCTTGTCGACGACGATAGCAGGAGCCATGGATGGCGATTCAGAGTGCGGCATCTGCTCAGGGGAGATGGTGCGCTGCACTTTTTCTCTGGGAGCGGCGAGGGATTTCTTTTTTGGAGGGGCTTCCTTATCGATATCAGGCAAGGTTGGCGGCTGCAAGCGTAAGCGGCGCGCAGCAGCGTGGGAGAAAAAAAAACGAGCGCAGAAACGCGGGTATCAAACGTGTAGAGACGCCCCGATGGAAGAGTGGAGAGTCTATACAAAATACAGGAGCAGTGAAGAAGGAGCGTTGGTTGGGCACGCCGGGCAAAAGTGTCGAGGGGCCTGTCTTGTACTCTACAGTCGGGCGCGGATCTAAATGATTATTTTTGCCCACGGGTCAGGGCGCCGCTTGCGTGCACGTTTTTCCTTTTCGCCCGCCCTAGTCCTGCTTCCGCTTACTGCAGGGCTGGCTGACCCTCGCCGGATATCCCATCTTGCGTCTACACCGTATCCTGCTTACCACCTGCCTGCCTACTGTTGGCCCAGCCTGAAACAAGTCAAAAGTATATCGCTTGATGCGACCTTAATGCGGCGAGTCTTCCTTCAACCTTGGAACCACGCTTCACCACCCATGTTTCGATCGCTTTGCTCAAATCCCGCGTAATATACCCATCCTTCTTTCTCGTCTACTCACCGCCTGTGCCCGCCATGTGCCAGCCAACAGAGTGGCTCAAGAACCCCCACACGCTTTCCGTGGCTCATATCTTCAATCTTAGGGTACATGAAGTACCTGTCATCTACCGACACTAGCGCAAGGAATGCAGACACTAACACGCTTAGCATACAAGTCCCTCAACAAGGAGCCTGGCATTTTACCCACACAATACTGATAAGCAATAATTTCCCATACCCACCACCCTACCCAGGTCTCCAAGCAGAGTTTATGTAAGATGCAATTTATTAAATCAATTTCCGGCCGTCTGTCATGGCCTTGACAGCAGGTACTCCACCAGTAAAGATAACCGTCGAGGCGAGGACAGATATCAGTATGCCGAAAGAGTTACAAGCGTACTAGCAAGCACTTCAGAGGCCTGAAATAGTAGGAGGATCTTCAAAGACTCCTCAATAGGAACGCTCATCAATACTTTCCACTCGCAGTTTCAAGAATACGCGTAATGCCAGTCGAGAAGAACAAAGGAAGTCATGATAGGGGTCCACGCTAGTGGGGCGCTTAAATCCACGCTATCCCCGACGCACATGCTTTCTCTCATGTGCTACCGCACTCACTTAGGCCAGTATTTATTCGCCGCCTTGCGATCAGAGCATAGCATAACTTTCTGAAAATACGTCGTAACTTCAGGTATAGAGCCATCCTTTTCAACTCGACAAAGCCGTACATTCAGCGAAGATGGTTCCATGCCAACATCTTTTCGTCCATCTTTATTAGACGCCACGTTTCGAACGGTCTTCAAAATTTGACATGAACAATGACAAGAGCCGGTATATTTCACGATGGTTTCTACAAAAGTCTGATTGGTAGATGAAGTCGTTGTAGAATTCAACGCTTTTGAATTATCACTTTACGGACGCCTTCATTCACATGTATAGTGCCGAATGATACCACAACGGTTCAACGTGCTTTGAATGCTAGCTTTCAACTGCCATGGCAAAAGTAAATTAAGTTGTCGTCAAAAAGAAATTCCCAAGACCATTCATGCAATCGTACAAGTTCAGGTCTCCTTGTTGAGACGTACATAGAGGATTCGATATTTCACTGTCAGAATTGATGTACTCTCCCTATAAGTCAACCCCACATTTCCGTATAGCCAAACAAGTTATTTTGGTAAAAGAACATATAGCAGTCCGAATAGCGCAGCAGTATGCAACCAGACGCATTTTACATCGTCGAGGATACCTGTTTCATGGACTGCCAGGAACGGGAAAGACTTCTTAAGCTTCGCGGCCGCTTGCATCTTGGACTCAGTATCCCTTCCGCGTCATCAAGTGAACACAACATATGCGAGTTGCAGCTCGCTTTCGAATACATAATTCGTAACTATGGTCGGCCAGTTTCACAGTTCTGACAGAGACCCTAGTATTTGATGCCCTTACATACACTACAGTCAATCTTGCTCCACGCTTACACGATCTTCTTTATCGCTTCCAGCTCAAGTACTCTTTCTCTTACCAGGCATCTCCCATATGTATTCATAACTATATAGTCATTGCTTTCAATGCCTTAAAGTCTCATATTCCAGCTTATGTGCTCAACAATTCAAGATAACTTGGATGATCTTCATGTAGTACATGAACATCCGAACAAAAGTCATCAAATCTGTGTGATATTTCCCTATCATGACCTAGCTCGTGTACGATAACCCGTCTCCTCCCAATTAGCTGTAGAGCACTTTTCCGATGCCGTGTAAGAATCACTTAGTCATCCCTCCCGTTTTTTTCTATCTTTCTGGGTAATCGAACTATCTCCTTGAATTCTTTCAACCTACATGATGCACAGATTTCAAGAAGCACACTCTCATTTTCGATATTCTTGAGTCATCCAACCTGGAACGACATCATTCCAAAGTACCCTTCATACGACTCTTTGCAGCGACATCACATACACGTTCAAGTATGCAATCATTCGAGGAGTGGTCATCCTTTCACAACAGCTTAGCATCCAATTTTACGAAAGAAAAACCTAATAGACGGAAATATCATATCTTTTCCTAATAGTATGAATAGACTTCATCATTTTAGACGCTTATGAGCATCGTCCAAAATAATGGCAATGGTGCTATCACATTCGTAGCATTTTCACATCCTGGAGTCAATAGCCTTAACAAAAGATGCTTCGATGCTCTCTAAAATGTTCATTCCTCTCTTTTCCAGTCGCTGGCTATAATCTCACGATATATTGTTCTCTTTTCTCTAGCTTGATAGATGCCACATCACTTTTCACATCCTTTATATTCGATGCTTCTATTGTAAGATTATTGACCACGTCTGATGCTTGAAATCGAGAACAGAATTTACACTACGTCGGCTCCAATAGTTTACCTATGGGACAATGGGAACCCTATTATAGGGAGCCTGCCATATCCTCAAAATCAGCAGTATTGACATATGCGAAACATGTGAATGCGGGCAATCACAGATATTATAGGTATGTTCGAAATTGCGGCGTGAATATTTTCACTGTGTATCTTCGAGTCGCAAACTTGGACAAATATCGCTGTAAGTGCAATCAATATTCAGTAGTCCCTGAGATTTCATGAAATTATGATATTGTCCCCATTATAATTTGTCATATCGGAAAGAAGAACATAGAGGAAAAGATGGTGTGACAGTGTAAGAAGCAATCACGGTATTGAAATTTGTGTTTTCTTCTTTGATTGTATTGGAATAACAGTCTCCCGTCTTTCCCCAAAGTTGAAAAAGCAGCAACACGTAAGATTATGGTGCGAAGTATTCTTGATCAGAAAAAACATGCCACAGAAAAAATAATATGAGTGTTTCGATCAAAACGGTCTAAAAAAGACACTAGAAATCTAAACTATGAAAAATGTTCATAGCATCCGTGAAAAAAAAGCGATACATCAAGTTCAAACAGATTTTAGGATGCCAATGCATCAAGACAATACCAAGATACAAAATTAGAAAAAGTTCAAGTCAAAATTGCAAAATTTTTACTGAATAAAAAAATCTCAAATTTCGATGAAAAAAAGGGTTGAACAAGGAAAGAGAAAGAAACCGCCTCAGAGCTATACCACATCCTCTATACCTCCCCACCACCACATCCTCCACCCCCCGCCAAGTTTGCTTCTCACCCAACCATCCATACCCGCCCTCTCACACACACATACGCACCCGGTCATCCGCTCCAACCACCAAAATCCACAACCCAACTCAAACCCTCATCATCATCATCATCAACAACAACAACCACAACAACAACAACCACAACAACAACAAAAAAAGGCGCCACGCAAACACCCCCAATTCACAAGCCACATCACCCGATACTCCTACCCCTCCCCTCTCTCAATCCTACTCGCCCACCCCATAACCCCTGATGCCACGATCCACCACGTCATCCGGGCAACAAACCACACCCCAGCCCAGCGCGGCGGTTGGTCGGGACCGGCCGCCCGAAGAATAGAACACCTCCGTCTTATTGAACCCTGGTAATAATATCACACATACACCCATACGCCAGGCTTTCTTTTCTCCTCCAACCGCAACGTTTACCAGAAACGGGGGGAGGGGAAAAAAGGGAAGAGCGAAGAGGGTGGGAAGGCATATGTGTCTGCGTGACCTAGTCTCTCACCGTTTGGAAACAAAGTACGTACGGTAGTTGTACGCCCAGGTAGAATACTCTCTGTAAGGCCTATATGATCGACCCCCCCGCGATCTCAACGATCGCAAGATCGCGATGAGTTAGAGTGGACAAGCACGTGGACCACATGACTAACATGTCTCCTTCCCCCCCCCTTCCCCCAAGCTACATATGCACAGCCGCCCATAGTATGTGCAGGAAGTAAGAGAGTCAAGGTTAAAAATGTAGCAAGTACGACAAGGTTTCTCTCTGCTTTAGTTGCAGTTTTCCAAGGTTGGGAGAGGGGGGGGGGCATGAGTACATTGCATACTGCATTGCAGTTGGCCAAAAAGCAAAAGAGCATCGAATTTTTTATTTAAAATAATAAGTAAGTCTAGTATTGAGAAAAGGACCAAAAAACAAAGAAGATATGCATATGCATGTACTACCGCAAGCAACATAAGGCCCGATACGCGAGACCAACCGAAGCCACATGTTCGTAAAAGTCGCGAGTCTTGCTTGCTTCCTCAGCTGAGAGTTTGAACACATACATCATCAGACATGTGCTGATACGAATCGCCCCAACACATGCCTTTGCGGCTTATTTGTTCTAGATAGCACATATGTACACTTACGCCGCCCCCATCACGCACCCATGGCAAGTAAAGTATGCAGGTATACGTCACTTGCAGCGTAGCCACGCCAGGGGGGTGATGGAGTTGCAAGGTGCAACACAAAAAGAGAGTATGCGTTAGACAAATGGGGAGATGGAGAAAAGGAGTTAATGTACCGGAGATCAACAAAAGCAGGACGCCCTATAGCTGGGGAGTTTGAGCGATCAACGCCGCATATACACATATACGGAGGGAAAGTTTAATTTGTCGGTGCTCGAGTTCGATACGAGGTAGAGGGTCCCGCAGTCAGGTTTTCTTATTCGAGAAGAAGGGATAGGTTGATGATGACGGACGGGGCAATATGATCGGACGGCGTGATGACAATTCCAAGATTGTAGGAGCGGCGACACAGGAGTGGGTGGGCAACAAAGGTGGATCGGGTCAGCCAGGGCACGTTTGGCTATGGTATTGGTTGCTGGGGTTGTGTGCTGAGCTGTGGTGTGGGGGGCCGTGTTCGATACATACGAAGAAATAAAGGGAGGCCTGTTTTGTCCATGGGAATTATGCATGCGGAGAACCCAAGGCCGCACAAGCCTCACGGTTACGGCCGTACATGGGCTGATTTGCCTGAGTCTTGTCCGCAGCCTCGTTGAATCAGGTGTATCGCAACATGCAGACAACTCTAGACCTCTGGTGATCATGATGATTGTAATAACGATGTACGTCGGAGTCGGCGCCTCCGGCAGTACCTTGGTGATAGACGTTGTGTGGAGCGTTAATGTCGTCATACCTTCCCCTCTGCCGACGAAATATCAAGTTTGCAGCTGCAGGCGACTGCAGATCCCAGGCCTTCCCTCGGGTATCGCCCCCCGTCTTGTGTCAGCATCTCGTCAGCAGGAATGGGACGGAAGTAGGGGAACGAGACGAACAACTGGAGCCAGGTGCTAAAAAAAAGATTAAGGGACCATATGATGTGCACTACACTGGCGTTAGCTTATTTGGTGCTGTTCCATCCTTTGGTGATGACAAGATAATCATCGGCGAAGTGATAGCAGGGGGGGGGGGGAGATGACCGTCGTCGTAGATGGGGGGCATCAAGCATGGCAGTGGGCATACTACAACCTGTTCGGACGTTCTCCGGAGTCCAGAATGCGTGATACAGCACTAACGCCGGCAGGACTGACAGAAAAAAAAAAGGCCAACCCAGCGATTGATTAGACTTGCATTGGGCTTACCAAGAGAAGGTAGTGTGAGCAAGAAGAGGTAGTGTGATGGCCTGAAACCCATGTTTATGATCCACGGGCTGCATGAGCTGGCGGGCATTGCATGCCCATCACAAGCAGACTGTCGTGTTGGAGATTAGGTTTCGATAGAGTGATGTCCACGTCAACACATCACTGCGGCCGCGGGCATCTCCCGACAGCCAGGTTGGTAAGTGTGGATCTGCTGATGGTCGTCCACGTTGTGAAGGGCCGAACGACAGTGGCGACAGTGATCTTGTGCCCCGCCATTTGCCTCACGGCAGTCATTTCAACCAAGGTGCCCTGCAGCGCAATCTTTCCGGCCTTGAGTAGCGCACCGTACCCAATGTTTAGATGCTACGGTAGCTTCGGACGATGCTGTACCAGGGCTCCATACATGCAACCGCTTAGTGGAGCAGAGCAAAACGCTCGGCACTCCCCACAGAGACTTTCTTTTGGTATCACTCCTGAACCCGTCGCGAGCCCCAGCATTGAAACCCCCCAGCTCGGGTTCGGTCATCACATGTGACGGCACTTGCAACTTGCAACTTGCAATGTGGCGGGAGGCTTCGCTGAATGCGAAATAGGCGCTTGTGCCGACATGGACTGACTGGACCCGACAGTCCTGGACGGGTACGTTCGTCCGTGATCATTTCCCTTGTTGTGCAGAAGGGATGGGGATCTGCCCGTAGCTCCGGGATTGATGAGTGCTAAGTACGTAGGGATCAGATGCCGAAATTCAGACGAAGCGCATGGGTAGGAATGATTGACGTGTCGTGGGTCATCGGGTTAATATTGCGATGCAATCCTTCGATTCCTCCACATCGTCGATGTGATGCTTAATCTGTAGCCATCAATATTCACTGCGGATAGACGTTGCGATGGAAAAAGCAACAACAACAACGGTCACTAATTTGATGGGGCCAAAGCGTCAGGGTACGATTTGGCTCACGGCATAGGCGCATAGACAGCGGGAAACCATCTGAGCTTGGTCCTGCGTTCATTATGCACGCCTAGATTGAATCCACAGCAGAAAAAAAAAGCACCAAAGTCTCCTTGACCGCTCCCACCCCTTGCACTCTAGGTGCGGATCATTTTGAGTGTTGATTGACATGGAATTCTGCAGGAGGATTCCTTAGACGACCAATTCTCCGCATCTCACCCCAATCGTAGAGATGAACTGGCAGAATGTAATCCATGTGTATGTGTGCCATTACTTTTTCAAGAAGCCAGCCTTGTGGCGCTGCGAGATTGAAGCACTCCTTGGGGCGCATAGCGATACGGATCTGGTGCCAGTCTTACTGCCAGCTCGAATAAGGAAACAGGGGGAACACTGACGGAGATAGCGGGCTGTTCGAGATCCAAGCCTGGGGGTAAATCAAAAGCAATAAGCGGAGCCGTTAAGCCCAGAACAGTAGCGGTTGCTTTCATGGTGTGGCCTGTAGCGTCTCCATCGTACGCGCGAGAACGATGCTAACGTCCTGTCACACCGTCCTGACGAATCGATTTGCCGGACATCAGCCACATGGTCGAAGATACGCTAACGATTTCTGCAGTGACAGGGTACTGAGGCAAGCCGACGCGGACGTTTGGTGGGTCAGGCCGAGATGTGTCGACAGGGCCCAGAAATGGAGCATCAGCGTATCCAGTGATGATGCTCGTTTAGTTTATTTCCACAATTTTTTTAATCCACTGTGGTATCGGCGGCATATCATACCCAGCTAGACCAAGACGAGGGGAGGGATACAGACACGTCGGCCAGACCACAGATCGCAATCTCTACATGCCGTATATGGAAGAGACTGTGCTTTTTGCGACGGTCAAAGTCTCTGTCAAGTTAGCGGCTTGATGTCTTGCAGAAGTGGACTTCAAGGTTTGTGTGTTGGTGAAACAGGAGGGTTCGATAGGCTTGCTGGCGCACGTTGCACCGTCTACCGAGTCTGTCGACGAACATGTCCACTCTGGTAATGGGGAGTGAATCCTTCCGGTAGATACCGGTAACAATCGTTTATGGAAGGCGTACCGAATACCCTGCAAATGGATCTTCATCGGCGGTGATGCACAATGCACAAGAGCTGACAGGAAAATCGGGGGGTTTGCAGTCCGCCCGTCATCCGACATGGTCAGTATTGGTGGACATTCCCTTTGATCCGGCTGATCTGAGACTTGGCTGTGTCACATCCTGGGGAATCTCACGGTCAGCCGAGCACATCTCGCCGTGTTGGTGGGAAAGGACTCTGGACTGATCTACGTGGCCCCTTGTCGTGGCGTAATGGAACCGGAAGACATACTCAACAAGAAGAAGACGGGACAGGGTGCGCGACACGGTACTGGACCGTTTGTCGTTGCTGTTGACCTGTTTGGGAGCTCTACTGCCCCATTCGGGCCGCTAGGTCTCATTTGTTACCCTGTCATCCGCATCCCTGTGACTTGGTAGGGGAGCGAAGGCTGGGTATTGGGAAGTCTCATGTGGACAGAACGTGTTTGATCATCGGAGCCGCTCAGCAACGGTGGCTTGCATGCGGATGGCACGGCAAGGCAAGGCAGAAATGAGCCCGGGATGCCTCGACATGAGCCATGTGTGAGGCTTCAAGAAGAAGGGCTGCGGACGATTTTGTTTTGACAAGGAGCAGGTGGGCGGCCTATGACACGAGAATATAGGAGTACCCCATTAATAACGAGTCGTCGAGATGGTATAATGGCCGAAGGAGCTGGAAAGCCGAATGCCGGGAGTGTGGATATTAAAAGACAATCTCGGTTGGGCAAGAAGGGAACAACGTGTAAGTATGTGTGTAAACCACGGACGATACAGACGCGTTTGACGTGGCGTATTGTGTGCCGCAGGATGCGAATAAGACCCAATGGTCTTGTCCAGTAACAAGCAATGTCAGAGCAGGCCATATGTTCTTGCAAATGCCTCTGTATACCAAGATTGGTTTGCTCAAGACGTATGTAGTATGTATTTCCTAAATAGTCGGTCACGCTTCACTTGGATTTTGCTCATTTCCTTGGCCAATTTGCACGAGTAAGCAGGCTGGTATGTTTTTCTTAAATGTACCAGGAGAACCCTTGGACTAGTCAAGCAGTGGAGATATCAGTTGTCCGGCTGTACCAGATTGAGGGATTTTACACATTACTTTGGGAAAGTCGGGCATAGGAGCTTTGCGCTTGTGTTCGTATCGAGAAGGTTGTCTTGGGCAGTGCACTGTAAACAAAATGGACGCTGCATGTCTGGGGAGAGCAACGACGGGCATACATGTGTAACGGGCGTTGTTTTCAGGCCAATCGAAAATGGCCGTTAATGCGAGGTTTTGGCGGGCCAATGCGGTTGTTCCTAGGATTATCGATGGCGTTGCGCTTGGCGAAACCCCCAGGCGGCGTCATAGCGGTCCATGTACCCAGGTACATTGTGCCTCATACGATTCGGAAGAAGGCCGGTAGATCGACTGATTATTTCAGGAGCAGAGGCCAATAAGAGAGATACAATTAAGGCAGCAGCCTTGCCATGTCCGCACTGGCTTCGCCTAGATACTTTAGCCGGGATACCCTGGGAGGCGTCATGGCCCGGGCGGGAGGCGACACAACAGCTCAATCGTAGTGATGCTAGGCGGCATCGCTTGTGACAAGGTGATGATGGAGAAGATTGTGGTGCTTGGGGGAGAGGCAGGCAACAAGGCTCCAGCAAGCCAGTATGAGACGAGCCCGAGGCGCAGAAGGTGCGGCGGCCAGGGAGAGTAGTGAGGAGGGTGTTGGCATGTCGGTTCGTGACAATGAAACGCCGAGAGGATCGCTCGGATGGCACCAGGGAGGCAGACTGATGGATGGATGCAAGCGTGTTCCCGCTGATGATGGGTCACGATGCGGTCCAGGTATTGATCCCCCTGCCAATCCCACGCGCCCTGAGATGAGAGACAGCAGCTACAGATATGTACAGTAGTACTTACAGTAGTGTGTATGCCTGGGCTGGGCTGGTGGTGGTCTGTTCCGGGAGATCATGCACGCATTCCGCGGTGGGCAGGCGAGCGAGCGAGCAAGCAAGCAAGCAAAGAGCGGTGGCCTAGGGCTTGCTCAAGGGGAAGGCGGGTGGGCATGGCGTCAAGCCGGTAGAGAAGGGCAGCATGCGTTGCGTACGTACTAGCTGGATGAGGGCGGGGTGAAATGGGAATGGGAGCAACGTGTGCGGTGCATTGCATCGCGCGCGAAACCCAAAGAGACGGTATGATACGCGCGAGTCGCGCGGCGGGCGTGGGTGGAGGGTGGCCCGAGCTGGGAAATTTTCCATCAACGGAAAACCCTGGATGGCGTGTCCGTGCACGTGATTCTAGGTTCGCAGGTTTGCCGTCCGCCGCCCGTGTGTTGTCGCACAGGCATGACGGACGGGCTTGCTATATGCTACACGTCTATGTATGTACGTATGTACATGCAGATGCAGGAGCAGAGTCAAGTAGAGTAGAGTAGCCTGGAGGGGATAGTAGACGGAGGGATCAAGTCACAGTTCATATCTGATACAGTCCAGCGCCAAACAGCAGGGCGGAAGGCGAGACACGCGATGGCGGTATGTAAGTAGTGTACATGTTATATTGGGGGCGGACGAAGATGAAGGCGAGGGCGAGGGCGAGGGCGAGGGGTATGCCAATGCAAATGCCGTGGGCGTGGGCGAGCGGCGATGGGCAGAGGCGTCTTTCGGCCTGGCTAGCGGCAAGTGTCTGCTGTGTCATCGGACTGGAGACTGGAGAGTGGAGTGTCGAGTACAGTAGTATAGATAGATAGATGGCCAGGTGCGGTGTGGCATTGCAGCAGCACGCAGCTTCTCGAAGGCGGGCCAGCGCCAGGGAAGGTCGGGAGATGGGGGGTTTGCGGCGTGTGGATTGGTGGCGGCATGTCATCGGCTACAGCAGTTGTCGAGCGACAGCGACGGTGACAGCCAACGTGGCCCCCCGGCATTAGCTGCATGCGCTTGCTGCTGATCGACCCGCCTCTTTCTCAAAGATCCTCCACAGTCGGACGAGGCCAAGCCGTGGCTCAACGCCGCCATCCCGCCCTGGCGGCGCCCCAACGACGTCGTCGCTACTGGGGTCGGAGACGGTCGCTGGAAAAAGGCATCATCCGTCGCGCCGCCGTGGCCTCCCGCGCTTGCCCTGATCCAAATGCTGTGCGTGTGCTGATGCTGATGCTGAAACCAGCAGCCGTATGGGGGGGAGGGGATGGCCATGGGATGGGATGGATGGATGAATGAATGAATGGGAAGGGGGGGGGGCCATTCCACCCATCGCTTACTTGCTAGCAGCAGAGTAGAGCAGCAAACGCCAACATGCGGTGAGCACTGTCCTCGACAACTCTCTCTCTCCCCCTCCCTCCCCTTCTTCTGGCGCCTCTCCGGGGAGACCTTTGTCGAGGGGCGAGTCAGCCTCGCCGACGTCTCTGAGTTTGTATGGTGGCCATGGTACACTTTCCAAGTAGATATGTACGTACGTAAGTACATACATACATGCTGTACGGATCTATGTATGGATGGATGTACATGGCATGTATGTATGTATGTCAGTATGTATGTGCGCTGCATCATCACCACCACTACCACCACTGCCGCTGCCGCCCGCCTTGCTGCCTCAATATTGCCAGCAAATCATGCGCTTCTGCATTCTCTATTGCTTCGCCAGGCTCGACTCTCCACTGCCGCCCTCGCTATTCTGCAAAATGCAGGCCAATCAGTCGCATACCCCCAAACTCCATGGCGGCCCTGATGCGGACAAGTCACCGCCATGGTGGTTAGCATTAGACTGCTTTGGCGCCCCAGTGCACGCCGTGACTCGCTTCCGCTCCCTCAATGTGCCATACCTCTGGCGGGACGATGGGCAAGCCATCACAACATGGCTTGCGACGGGTCCAACTGTGCAGCCCTTCTTGATGTAGGCGATATTCGAGGGCGCCTGCCCGTGTGCTCGTTTAAAGCGTGTTCAAGGTGCAGTACCGTGTCTGGCTTGTCTCAAGTGTTTGATTCTTTCAATCTCTGCCGTTCCGTTCCCACGCTTCGCCCCCCCTCCCCCCTCCTCCCGTCTGCCCACCCCCTGCCCGATCCTTCGTCAGCCCGTGTGGTGTTGTCTCGACGCCCTGAGGCTGCACACCCACCCCTCGAAGCGACGAGGCACAACAACGCCCGCGAGCGAAAAGAACAAAGTGGGAATCCGGTCTGGAATCAGCATCCGACAGCCTGACGGGCCGTGCAGAGAGAGAGGGAGACAGAGAGAAGTAGCCCCGTGACCCCGAGGCTCCTCCCTCACTCGCAGAACACCACGCACATGCACACCAACCCACACCCCTTGGACGGCCGGACAGGATAGCCAGCCAGCCAGCCGACAGCGTGTATTGTACGACATCCATAGATATCAATCAGCCGTCGGCGACGCACGGCTGCAGCGCCGGCGACTTGAATCGTCATCCGGCGGCGGCAGCGGCGTGTGTGTGAGACGAAGAGACTCGGCGAGGGTTGTTCCGCTCCGAGGGCAGTGCCGGGGGACCTCTGCTCGATCCCAGCAGCCACAGCGGTGGCAGCAGCAGCGAGCTTGCTTGCTTGCTTGCTTCCGACGAGCCCACGAGGATTCTCCTCGGGTTTCTCCTGGAACGGTCGATCTGCAGTGCATCGCGGCCTGTCCTTGGATCTCGACCAGGGCCCCTGCAACGACTGTCCGAAAAGCGCTCCTGCGCCGGCGCAGCGTCGATTGGGCGGCCTGGCATGCGTGGGCGCATCGCTCGGCCAAGGCATTACTACGGGTCGTGCACATCCTTACTCTAAACCGCCTTCGTCTGTCATCTGCATTGCCGTTGCAAGGGACTGAGCGTCGGGCTAAGTGCAGTTGGAGGTGGGCTTTTTGCCAACGGTCCGCCGCCTCATCGCCCGCTCAAACGCAATTTGGACAGGGAACGACAGGTCCACCGACGACGCTACGGTGCGAACGGGCTTTGTGCTGAATCTCGCCAATCCGCCAGACATTGTACTTGAACGCTGCAGGCCCGAATTCCTGGCACTGCTATACATCTGCCCGTACCCGTCGCTCAGACTACTATCCATCTCGTCATCACTCGTTCGCCGCTCACCACACTCACCCCCCCTTCACCCACTTTTGCATAACTTATTACAACTCTCTCCCCATCACCCACCCACTGCAGTGACCCGTGACCCTCAGCTCCTCCACCTCCACCACACCCTCCTCCATGGCAATGCATCTCGCCAGCATGGTACACGGCAGCGTTCGGGACCGCGAGGCCTTTCAGCACCCGGCATACTACCAACAACCCCAGCCTCGTGGATACGCCATGTCGGGTGTTGCGGCCTCCTCATACCCGGTACAACCACCAGCCCACACACAGCAAGTCGAGCAGCAATACCGACAGCAAGTGCAACATCAGCAACAACAACACCAACAACAACAACCACAAAAGCAGCAACGGCCTCAGTCTCCCCCTTCACCCCCGGCCGAGGAGAAGAAGCCTTCGCTTCCGTCCATCTCGAGTCTCCTCGAGTTTGCTGGCAACGAAAAGCCCGCATCCTCTGATTCAGGTAAGTCCTTTACACTTCCATCAATCTCTCCCCTGGCCTTGTCGCTAACTTGGTTCCTAGCTTCCCAGAGCCCTCAGTCACAGCAACGAAAGTCTGCATCTCCACAACTGAGGCAAGAACAACAGCCGCAACCACAATACACTCCAGTTTCGGCCCCGAACAACTCACGGATGACCCTGCCCCCGACTCCACCAATGCACCCCGACGTTGCACACGACGGCAACCAGTCCCCTTCGGCAGCATCCAACCACTCAGCAGCTTCTACTCCCTACTTTGTCGGCGGTGCGCTCAACAACATGGAGCCTCACCAACAACGGCAGAACTTCTCCACAGTGCCTCCAATGAAGCGTGACTCGATGCAGTCGCACTCCATGTCGCCCTACAGTGCTTCCATGTACGGCCAGTCTCCCTACCAGTCCTCGCCAGGAGCTGCGTCATCAGCCTCATTCTACTCGCCCGAGCAGCACTCGTACAACACCACACCACTCTACTCGCAGCGTCCTTTGCCTTCAAACTTCCAGCCGCACGCAATGCCTCTGCCTGTACCTGTACCGAGCCCTGCCGCCAACGGCTCAAACCCATGGCAACACCACCACTACATCAGCACTTCAAGCCAGTCACAGTTCCCACAGCCACAGGACCGCTACATCTGCTCCACCTGCAACAAGGCCTTTTCGCGCCCGAGCAGCTTGCGCATCCACAGCCACAGCCACACGGGCGAGAAGCCGTACAAGTGCCCACAACCCGGATGCGGCAAAGCCTTCAGCGTCCGCAGCAACATGAAGCGACATGAGCGAGGCTGCCACGCAGCCTCCAGCACCACCCTGACGGCATGATGGGCCAAAAGCCGCCGCACCTAATCGTCTTACGCAATCGGCCTTGACAAGCCTGGACATACTCAGAGTCTCCTTCCTATGACATGCTTTGTTCTGTCATATCTCGCCAACGATACCATTTGCACGACTTCTGCATCGGCGCCTGGGGGTTTCCCACCATGTTATGCATTTCAATGGAGTTTTCGTGTTTGTTAACGATATCCTACTTCGCCATCAGTCGCGATGTTGTACGCTTATTTCCCCACATCTTATTTCTGGGTTTTTCTCATCTGACAGACTTTTTTCTGTCTCGCATCTGGGAGCGCGGCATCATTTTTTACCCGATAAATAACTTTTATTTCTTTGTACTATAGTAGAGACGTTGCGTTATGCAGCCAAATGCTATGACATGTGTCAAATTGCACAAATCAATATATTACTATCTCATGACATTTTTTCCGATGATCAACTGATAAGCGCGCTCTTGCTCTATCGCCACGTTTTTGGTGATTGAGATTAATCAGGCAGGGGAACGATGCTGTGCCTGGAACGTGTCGTGGCTTCCAAACCTAGTGGAAACTGAAGACGTCGGGGCACAGCACTTGGGAGCTCGCAACTTCAAACCAAGACGTCTTTGCTGTTCGCAATGGATAACCCATGGAACCAGGCTTGCGTAATGGCTGCGTCGAATTTGAGGAAACAGTCGCCGAGAGAGCTCCGTCATTTCAACGGCTCCTTGGCTACGTACACACAAGTACATCTCGCCAGAGACCCACCTCGGTCGATCTTCGTCCCCCATCCATTGTTGCACGTCCCCTCCCCGGCTTATACACCAACGTAATAACGATTAGCTGGGCATGGAGGGCCGATGGAAAGGAAAAAAAGGGTCAGTTGAGCATCCCCCAGTTCTGTGGTGCTACGCTCCCCAGCCGCATAATGCAGCCTGTTATGATCAGGGCTGGCGTTCATGGTCTCATTTATCCGCCGCCTACCGCTGTCCGGGTACCGGCCAACAATGGTCATTGCCAATAGCGACTTCGGCACACCCAATAAAGGAGACTGTAAAACGTAAAGAGCCCAGAGATCAGTTCATATGGCTGAAAACTACATCCCCTTTTTTTCGCGTTCAATGCCGCAAGCACAATAGACTGCCTTGGTAGCTTGTATGGATTAAACTTGATTACCCTCTGCCTGAGGCCTTTTTGTTTCGCCGTCAGCAGTACAGGTCGCATGAGTCGTCTTAGCGCTGAACTGCTTGGCCATGTCATTACTTGCAGCTACATGTGCTGTCTTTCCAATGTCGTCATTCACACCACTTGTCGGATGTCTGGTAATCTATAGCCGTCCATACAAACAACCTACGAGGACCAACAACAACAACACTAAAGTTCAAACCTGTACACCATTGGGCCCCCCTCCCTCGTCTCAAAAATAAAAAACCCCCTTCGCTTTTTTTTTCTGCGACCGGTGATTCATAGCGATATTGCTTGCGCAGTGCACATGTGACGAAAGCCGCATGTGGCTTGCTTCGCATGGAGCCTCAACCCCCCCATCCATCTGCACTTGAATGTATCTAGCATGTAAAGTACTCTGAATCAAACGACAGAGGCATGAAGCTAGAGCGACGATCATCACTTAACAATTCCCCGAGCGCGGTGATGCTCACCCGACCAGAATCCGAGCCCCAGGTCCCGCTGGATAACGAATTTGGAGGAATCCAATAAGTCTGAAACCCCAAGCTCTGGGCTTGGCCCATAGCAAAATGCACGAGCGGCTACTACTGCTTTGGCCCTTAGCAAGCTTTCGGGAGGCGCTTTTCCCCCTCCACATTGGCCCGATGACAAGCTTGCAGGTTAGAGTAAGGTAAGCTCGGTTAGGCCTTCTCGGGCGGTCGTAGTCAAAAGGGCAAAAGAAGCAAAAACGCAAAACATCAATCGTCTGATGGGGGAGGGAACCCTTACTGCAACAAGTAAAGTAAGGGAATCCTGCCAAACCGTTCGGCGGAACCGAAATATCTTCTCTTTCCCTTTTTTGAATCACTCTGACTTAGATTCGGACTTGATTGCCGTGTTAACTACTCAGTGCCCTGAAAAAAACAACAACTTTGTATGGCTTTTGTTCCCTTTTCAAACACACGCTGTGCCCCCCTTTCCCTCCTCCCCCCCCCCACAAACCGGCGGGGAAAAAAGAAACAATGGTGGAAATGCCACACCACTTGAGAGGGGGGTGTGCGAGCGGAGGACACACGGAGCAAGTCTGCGACTTGTCAGGCGACATGCGATTTCGCGCATGCATGTAACGTACATACAGACTACAGGATGAGTACGTATGTGATGGACTTAAGCGAGGTGGTCAGCCGCTGGGAGGACGGGCACCAAAAGCAATCGCGGGAGGTAGATGAACAGAGGTGCGCCACGTCGTCGAAGAGGCACCCAGTGTGCCAATCGGGTTTGATGGTGAGAAGGGTGGATCAGTGCATCCGTTCAAGCCCGTGGGTCGTGCTTGGAGAGAGATCTGCGCATCATCTGTTCGGAGGAGGGGGCGGCTCTGGGCCCATTCCCAGTCTCGTGGAATGTGTTTCACCTGTCTAGTTTTCCCTTTCTTGCTCTCCCCTTTGCCAATTTCCCGGCCCTCGCTTGCCTTGGAGCGGCTGACATGCAAAGGTCGTCACCACACGGACAGCCTCGCGCTGCTTGTTTTGTTATCTACTCTTTTCATTTACAATCATGTATCGCATGCCCGGTTCCGATGGCTGCTGCAGCTGTGCGTGTCATGGGCAAGAAGGGAGGGGAGGGGGATGGGGGGGCCAAAGGGACGGAGGGCACGGCTTCGATGTATGCCGTCACTGTGCGTCCACGGCTTCTTCGGCGACCAAAGCAAAAGATGCTTACACAGAAACGGCAGTGCAAAAAAAGAGGCATCGTACCATGTTGCCGTCACGAGGGCTGCATTCAAGTATTGGGGAATGGCGGCGTGGGTGAGAGAGGCCAACCAGCCCCCTGGTACTAAGATGCCAGCCACTTGGCGCGCGTCTTACTTTAGTATAGGTCGCCAACACGGCCAGCAATTGCACCCTTTTTTTTTGTTGCTGGCACTTCGGAACCGACCCGTGATTGTCCCTAGCGGTAGACGATGATGCGCTCGAAATAACATCACCTGCGCCATGATCACCTAGTTTCCGTGGGCGGCCACCCAGCCCAGCGCCAAATCGGTCAGCCTTGCGTTAGCAGAGCCAAGGCCGGACGCTCTTATTCCTCCATGTGCGCCATTTCCTCGTACTACACTATCTTTTCTTGGTCCATTTGTAGTCGTAGCATCTGGCTGTGGCTGGGCCACTTTGCAAGCACACGTGCGGGCGCCGCGGCGGTGCGCGCGGCCATTGTCTATTACTACGCGCATAGTAGGTACACGTATGTACAAGGTATCGTCGACGACCTCCAGCCATGATCCCTGGATGCCAACCTTCGAGAAGGAATCCGCCCATACCGACGTGCGACCGTTGGCCCTTTGGTTGCCTCGACCAGTTAGCCGCGTGTCCCTATGGCCGCGCCCAGCTCAGGCACTCGCACGCCGAAACGGGCTATACGGACGAGCAAGTTGCAATGGGCATGGAACAAGGGACGTAGGGTTGTCAGAACCGCGATCGACGGCCATGCATTCTGAATTGCTACACACTTACAGCTGCCGGGCATGGATTCCAATCCATTGCGGGTGTATTGTGGAGATGGCAGGTTCGCATTCGCACTGGCTTCAAGAGCGGTGAGTATCATGCTGCACTGTGGTCGAGGAAAAAAACCCCACCCCGCCCAATAGCACCAGCAACCTCGGTCATTAACATTCACCATCTTGACACTCGAGGCGACACGTCAATGTCGGAGCATTCCACTGCGTTACCAGCGTGTCCCAAGCGCCAGCATCCCACTCACGCCAGCGTGACAGCTGTGATCGCCCTCTTACCGCCGCACGAACGCTCATGCCTACCCTTTGTCCGTTCGCACCACGATGCATATGAACCGCATTCTAGCGCCAGGCGAGCAAATACTCCGACACTAGGGCTCCATGCGGAATCGACGTCAAGGCCGTGCTGCAGATGACAGATGGGATCATCCTAGCTTGCCCAAAGCACCCTTCCCCCAGGCCCTGTCCCTGCACATCCGCAACCCTAAAACTAATCATCTCTCACTTTCCGGAGAGAAGTCCCTTTGAGTCAGCATACATACATATTATGGAGACGCACGCCTAAGGGCCGACTCGTGGGACTACTTGCTGGCACCAAAGCGCCATTGCGCCATGTCGGACATTTTGCATCGCGCGACCGGTCTCTTGACCCTCACCTTCCCCCCCCCCCTTGCCGGAAGAACGATGTTTTGCGGAAGAATCCCCCCAAAAAAGTTCTCGGAAGGGTGGTGGTGGGCTTGTCCGATTGTTGATCGCCTCACTAAGATGCTCGCTACCAAACAAAATTTCATAAGGCAGAAGTTGAGCGATAAAGTTTGGCTATTCTGCGGGAACTAGCATCGCGCATATCGCGCAACTCTGTTTCGTCTCAGGTTCCTTTCCCAAGCATCCTCGCGTATAAAACTTCTTCCAGCATCATGCCTGTTGACGGCCGGGTGATGATCAGATGACGAGTGCCACGCCGTTCCCCCTCATCTCGTTCTTGGGTTGCGACGTCAAGCGTCTTCGCCATGGAAAGTACCATGTTACGGCCGAAGGAAATCGTGAAGCGTGGCCTGGATGGATGCTTCCTACTCCTGCTACTAGGAAATCCCTGGCTCCCGCCCCCCCTCATCCTCGTGGCTGTCTCCGCTACGATCAGAGCCAAGGTGTTGCAACTAGTACGACGTCTCATTCCCTCGTCAAACAAAACGTGACGGCCGTCACCGCTATTCGAGGTACTGGGTACGACCCAGCGTGCCATATCCAGGTACGGGCAGCTGCTGGAACAGTGTCAAGAAAAAAACAATATAATCAATTTCATGCCTTGTATGCAATGCCTGGCCGCTGGGGCTCTCGAGAAAGGCCATGGTACGTGATGGTCGCAGCGTCAGGCTTTCCAAACACGAAGGAAAAAAACAACCTCGGCGTTTTTTTCTCAGCGCAAAATGCGTGGGGTACCCATTTACGCCTCGTCCCTCGCAATCCTTTCCTATACTTACACTCCCTGCATCTGATTGGCGCGTTCTCTACTTACTAGTTAGCAACGCACCTAGTAATCCCCCCGTCTCGAAGTCCATCACTTACAAACCAAACCCAACGAATGCACCTTCGCACGTACCCCTTCCACTCCTTCCGCCCTAAGTGCAATTTTGGTACCCTAGAGTAAATCTCTAAAAAAACCCCGAGCGAAAGAAGCTGGATGCCTCGTTCCCTAGTTGATAGCATCTACCATCTAATTACCGAGGATGAACCCAAGAAAAAGGAAATAACGGTATCCATTTTACTAAGCATACACACCCCGTTACGTCCGTAAGGGAACCAAAAAACAAAATATTTACCTGACTCGAGAAAGAGAGCAAACCAGCATCGAGACCGCCGTCCACCTCAGCCCCAAACGAGAAGATGCCACAATCGTACTTTCCATCTACTGAATACGATGCGGGAGTAAGGGGGGGGGGGTCGTGTGCGATGGACGAGGGACCGGGAACTGG
The DNA here is from genome assembly GCF_000527765.1 of Bipolaris victoriae FI3. Classification (NCBI taxonomy): domain Eukaryota; kingdom Fungi; phylum Ascomycota; class Dothideomycetes; order Pleosporales; family Pleosporaceae; genus Bipolaris; species Bipolaris victoriae. The sequence goes on from NW_014575374.1 coordinate 340,250, forward strand.
GGTAAAAAAAAAACCAAGCCCAAATCTTCCCATACAGTCAGCTGGCGATTGGTCCGACCACCACCACCACCACCATCGTCCCTCTCTCGGCGCCTCTTTTCTTTACCCTCTTTCTCTTACTCTCTTCGTAACTTTTGACTTACTAGACTAGAGTAACTATTAGCTTATAGCGATCCTTCTGTCTTTTCACACTATACCCAACTTCGTAGTTGGATCCATACCTGGTTCTCGTATCCCCTCCCCCCCCCCTCTTCCCCACGACATGCATTTTACTTTATCTTTACGCGCAACGCAAGCCCCCGAGCGGGCCGCGCTCTTTCGAGTAGCATCACACGTGTGTTTCTCTTTTTTTTTGCGAGAGAATGAGAGGGATTAATTAGAGGATATAGTTTCGGTAAGATAGGCGGCCGTGGGGATCATCACGATGAGCAGAGCATCGCGTATGGCGTAGAGAGACATGAAAAGCTTCGGACCCAACCCCCACACTCACCCTTTCTTTCCGCTATGCCTACCGGCGTATCCGCGGTTCGGCTCTTTTTTTTTGCCGTTCTTTTGTGTGATTTGCTGCACTTTTGGCTTTTTTTTTGCGTGTGAGTGAGTGAGAAAATGGGACCGGGTGCGGAATTAGATGACACTTTTTTTTGGGTTCCTATCTTAGAAGGGAACGCGCGCTCATGCGCGTTTGTGATGGGTGAGCAAGAGAGAGTATGGGAGCGCGATTTGGTAGACGCGCATTCTTTTTTTTGCCCATCTTTACATGATTAAGTGTTTTTTTTTTGGGGGGGGGGGGG